>NC_051320.1:56741966-57046466 GCF_015220235.1 Choloepus didactylus | reverse complement strand
ATTCTAATCATGTTATTCTTGAAGACGATTGCATAACTATGTAGCTTACACTGTGTGACCGTGTGATTGTGAAAACCTTGTGGCTCACACTCCCTTTATCCAGTGTATGGACAGATGAGTAGAAAAATGGGGACAAAACTAAGGAAAAAATAGGGTGGGATAAGGGGGGATAGAACGCTTCGAGTGTTTTCTTTTACTTTTATTTTTATTCTTATTTTTATCCTTTTTGGAGTAAGGAAAATGTTCAAAACTTGACTGGGGTAATGCACAACTATATGATGGTACTGTGGACAGTTGATTGTACACTGTGGATGACTGCATGGTGTGTGACTATATCTTGATAAAACTGAATTTAAAATAAAAAAAAAACCTCTAAGCATGTTGTAAGGATTAAATTAAATAAGTTAATACATGTAAAGCACTCCGAACAGTAAGGTTAGCGCATAACTGGGACTGAATACATTAGCCATTATGACTGAGTATTTTCAGTTTTTTGGTTAGATTTCTTTTAGCTGCAAATAACAGAAACTCAACTCAAACTAAACTAGGCCAAACAGGAAATTTATTGGCAGTAGAGAACACCAAGAGGGGCTACAGATCAGGAAAAGCTGCTGGAATCCAGGTCTTAGGGATTAGACATGGGTTTCAGAGCTTTTGGACAAGGATTCCTAGCCTTGGCTGCCCCGTGTAAGAATCACTCAGAAGTCTCTTAAAAGTGTTGAGACCCAGGCTGTGCATCAGGCCAATTAAATAAAAACTCCTGGGGCTGAGACCCAGGCATCTGTATTTTTAAAAAATCTCTCCAGGTAATGCCACGGTGAGAACCCCTGCTGGCCAGGAACGCTTGGGATAAAGACAGAGCCATTCCCTCATAGAAGAGGGGTGAACAGGAAACAAAACAAAACAAAACAAAAAACCATATGCAGCAACTAAATAAAATAAAACTAGTTAGACTTCATCTTGGCTGATTTAATTGATCATACGTGTCTTCAGCATCTTTCTGTAACCGAAAAGATTTGGGCTTGACGGTGTCCCACCTTCAGGCCTTTTAACCACCAGAAGTGATGAGGTTACTGCTGTGCTAGGATGACAACCTAGGTCTCTCTCTTGGCTGCCGTGACGAAATTGCTGTCTTGATTCTCTGAAGCCACTTATTCACAGACTGGTTGTCACACCCACAGATGACTGATCTTGTAGGTTATACTCTTGATTTCTCTCAATTTCACTTGGGGGATAATCTTCTAAAGATGTTGTCACCCTTTGGTACTGACTACACTTAGTAATTTCAGTTCAATCTGAAATCTGAGTTTCAATTCTCTCGAACTTTTGACCTCTCTCATCTCCTTTACTTGGGTATTTTTAGGTTGGAGTAGCTCTTGTGAAAGTACTTTTTTTTTTAACAGAAAGATGAGTGGAACCACAGATGGCATCCTTAGTTATACTTATTAACTTGTATTGAAAAGTACTTATCAGAGTCTCTTTCTTAAACTGGAATTTATTGAGAGCAATAAAATACATTCCCAACCTTAAAGAAAGTGGAAAATTTAAAAATCAATTTCAGGGAAATGTATTTGAGGAGACGAACCACAGTAAATACCTGTTCATAATTAACATAATTAACAGCATAATCAAACAACTCCTCCTGGGCCTATCTGCATCCCAAAGGATCTCGTTCTCTGTGGTCTAGTTCTGTGGCCCCATCATTGCACATTCTCTGAATTCAGCTTATTTTAGATTTCACATGACTCTGGTTACACACTGAGCAGTTAATTTTGATCCCTGTGTTTCCCAACTAGCTAAAGTCATTACTGCAACACGACAGATGGATGATGGGAAAAAAATGGCTGAAGGGTGGCTGCCGAGGGAGGGATGGACAAAGAGTCCCTTTGCCATCCTGGGTGCTGCCCCTGGAGCTTTTGGTGCACAGGAAATCTTCATCGTTTGGTTATTAAATAGACATCTTACGGGCCTTTTCCTGTTTTGCTCACTTTTCATGGTGTCAGATGAAGTGCAAAGGGTCCCCAGAGTGGCTTTGCTCCACCGCTAGAGGGAGGAACACCCAGCCTGGAGAGAAGGGCCCACAGGCACAGGAGAAAGACGTGCCCCCACCCCGGCCCGGGCAGGAAGCCACCTGCCGCAGCAGCGGTCACCGCAGAGGTCACCCTCGTGGTGTGCATTACCTTTCGAGATCTGATTCCTGCATGAAGCCACAGTATCCTCTTTGGTGTTCTTTGAAAGTTCTGTGTTTTCCCAGCTGTTCCACAAAACCTTTGTTGGCGAAGGCAGCCTTGCACATAGCTTTCCGAAATTACCGAGGCTATAGACATTCTTTCCACCCACAGTATCTGCGCTGACCCCTCCACCACATGTCAGTGCAAATCCTTCCCCTTCTCACGAGCTTGCCTCACTTCCGGGTATCAGAAAAGCTGTGTGCAGCACTCTAGGCTGTGAGAAGCACCGGAAAGGGGTCACCAGGGTTAGTTTCCTCTATTCTTGGATTTTCCTCTATTCTTGTATAAATGGAATCACACATATGTATTTTTTGCATCTGGCTTTGCTTGCTCAACATTGTACCTGTGAGATTCACCCATGTTGTATTTATCAGTCACTAGTTAATTCCTTTTTACTGCTGCACAGTATTCCACTGTATGAACAGACCACAGTTTGCCTATCCATCCCCATATTGGCAGACATTTGGGCTGTATCCAGTTTTTTACTATTGTGCATGAGGCTGCTATGAACATTCTTATACAAGGCTTTTTTCTGGATATATGTACTCATTTCTCTTGAGTATAAACCTTGGAGTAGAATTGTTGATCCTTGGGTAACCGTATGTTTAGCTTTACTAGAGACTGTCAGTTTTACAAAGTGGTTGTTTAAATATGTGTTTAATACTCACAATAACCCTAAGAGTTCATTAGCCAGTTCACAATTGCTTATTGAGCATCTACTATGTCCTAAATACTATTCTAGGTGCTGGCCCCTGCCATTGAGGTATTTGCATTCTCATGGGGGAGAGAGGCAAGAAAACTTAAGTAAACAAAGAAGGCAATTCCAGGTGCTAAGTGCTATAAAAACTAAAGTGAGACGATGGAGTGCTGTGGGGATTGAGGGTTGCTTCTGGCAGAGTGATGAGAGAAGGCCTCTAGGAGGAGATGACAACTGAGTTAAGATCTGAAAGATGAGGAGGGCATGACCACACCAAGCTTGGGGAAGAAGGTTAAGTAGAAGGAGCAGCAAGTACAATTGCTGGAGTAGAGAAAGAAGGTCCATGTGGCTGGAACACAGCCATTCACTCATTGATTCATTCAGCAGATAAATATATATTAAATTCCTACTGTGTGTCAGGCACTGATCTAGTTCTAAGCTCTGGAGATACAGCAGTGAACAAAATAGAGAAACATCCTACCATCATAGAACAAGGAGGAAAGAGCAAGTGGCTGAGTTTGGAGATGCAGGCAGAGGCCAGGTTGAGTAGGAACATCTAGGCCATGTAAGGGAGTTTGGATTTTATACTGAAGCAGTGGGGAACCATGGAAGGGGTTTAAACAGAGATATGAAAATGATCTAATTTATGGGGATGGAGCAAGAGTGCAGGAAGGGAGACCCATTAGAAGGCCACATAATGATCCGGGCCAGAGACCCTCAGCTGGAACTACAGCTGTGGCCATGAAAACAGTGAAGATGATCAGCATCCAGGATATGTTTTGGAGGTTGAGCCAATAGGATTAAATGGACGATTTAGTCACAGGGTGAGCAAAAAGAGGAATAAAATTCAAATTCAAAGTTTTTAGCCTGAGTCACTGGGTAGATGGTGGTACTATTTACAGAAATCAGACAAGACTGGAGGACAAAGAAGGCATTTGTTGAGGAAAAACAACAGTTCTACTTGCTAAATTTGAGATGTAAATGAATGAGCAAGTAGAAATGTCAAGTGGGTGGTTGGATAAAGGAATCAGAGTTCAAGGGAGAGGGTCAGCCTGAAGATCTAACTTTGAAAATCAATAGGCATGTTGACAGCTTTTAAAGTTACAAGACTGTATGAGATCATTCAGGAGCAGAGTGTAGACAAAGAAGGGGACTGAGCAAGAATCTTGGAATACTCTGACAATTAAAAGTTCCATTTTACAGATGAGGAAACCAAGGCACAGAGAGACTAAGCCAACTGCTCATGGTCACATAGTATATGACAGAGCAGGTCTTACTCCAGGGTCTGCATACTTACCCACTTCACTTGAATGCCTAAGCTATCTCAGCCATGTGACCTAGATGCCTTGTGACCTTAAGCAAGTTACTTAACCTCTCTGTGCCTCAATTTCCTCATCTGTAAAGTGGGAATAACTATACATACATCATAGGACAGTGTGAGTATAAAATAAATTAATATATTAAAGTGCTCAGAACAATGCTTGGTACATAGTAATGTTAGCTAGTATTGCACATAAGCTGTTAAGAAGACAAAGGCCTCAGAAGTGAGAAGATACAAGAAATTCCAAATCTGGACAGCCAGGTGAGCTGGTTCTAGATGCCAAGTCAGGGATCTGTGGTGTCAACCAGGGTCTGAAGAAGCTAGGTCTTCTGTCTTGGGCAGGATCACTTTATTTACTTGTTGCCAGGGTGTGGGTGAAACTTAGCCCCTTTCTGCTTCGTGCAGGTTGGTTGTAGCCCTTTGGGATTGGCTCAGTAACTGGGTGGGGGTAGGGTGGCAAGCAGAGGACCTTGTGACTCAGGCTAGGAGGGTCTGGGTGAGGCATCAAGTAAAACCAAGCGAGGAATGGCCTTAGCCCCAGAAGCGTATGCAGGTGCCCTGCCTAATGCCTTCTACTCTGCTCTCAGTGGTACTTGGTACATGGCCATGACTCAGGTTTCCTCCAGGTAGCAAGAGAGGAGGAAGACCTAGTGAAAATTGAGGGTATTTTATGCACATGAGGTAAACACCACACACTGTCCCTTATCCCCTACTTTGAGTGATGGCATCCCTTCCGTTCCTTGGAGTTACCTCCACCCCCACTCCTGTGGTTCTGATGAAGCCACCATTCACAGACCCCATCTCCCTGTGGTGACCCAAAGGATGGATGCATGACCCAAGCCACACCAATCAAAACTTTTCCCTTGGATTTACATACTGGGAGAACAACCATTCATTCCTCATGGGTTGCTAAGCTGTGATGACTTAAGCTTGGAATTGTCTGCCTCTGTATTTCCCTTTGCCCAGCAGTAGGGGAGAACGAAGCCCCTAGAGAGAGGTGAAATCAAGTCCCTGGCTCAGTGCTGCCTGAAGCCCGCCTCTCCTAGTCTTCCTTTCAGCAGGATGAGAGTCAACTTGTTCCCTTCTGCTTGTTTAAGATAGTTGGGGTTGGGGTCCCTCACAACCATTAAGGTCAGAATGATTCATGTTAAGTTTGACTAGTGCTAATTTTCACAGCCTTAGCTGAGAATCTCCTGAAAGTAATTCAATGTTATTATTTAGTTTCATGAATGATAAACCTAGCAGGTTAAAAGGTCCTGCCCATTTAAACAAACTGACTACCAGAGCTGTATGGTCTATTTTCACTTTATCATGCTCCCATCTGCCCTCATGGCTTCTGAAGTCTTTGGGGACCCTCCAAAAGAAAGGAGCCTCCAGTTTATGTGACCAGAGTGTTTGGAGACACGGGGACACCTAGTAGGCAAAATTGTGCTTGGGAACCGAGAACGTCTCTAGACAAAAAAACTGAGGCAAAGGATTCAAGTGAGTCTGAATTGAAGCCACACTGGACCAGGTTCAGTGACCCTTTGGACTTGAGTTCTCTAATTCTGGCCCCAGTAAAAGAGTCTATTTGAAACATGAGTACCTGAAAGTTTTGCTCAGATATCCAGAATATAGCAGATTTCAACCTTCCTAGAGAGAGTAAATGACCAGGTGGCATTTGCTATCTATGCATACAGTGGTAGTTTGGAGGTTTTGTGGACCCCAAAAATGATCACGTCCTCAGATTTAATCCATTCCTGTGGGTATAGACCTATTGTGGGTGAGACCTTTGATTAGGTTATTTCAGTTGAGGCATGCCCCAGGTGGGTCTTAATCCTCTTACTGGAGTCCTTTATGAGAGGACAGAAGAGAAAGAGAAGCACAGAGAGGAAGCCAATGCATCCAGAAGCTGGAAGCAATGAAACTCAGGAGAAAAGAAGCAGAAGATGTAGACTTGTGCAGGTCCATGTGACAGAGGAGTCCAGATCACCAGCAGCCTTCCGTCCGGGAGAAGGTACTGTCCTGTTGATGCCTTAATTTGGACATTTTCACAACCTTAGTACTCTTAATTTGTAAGCTAATAAATTCCCATTGTCAATAGCCAGTCCAAAAAATAGATAAATAAAAAAAAATTTTTTTAATTAAAAAAAAAAGCCAGTCCATCACTGGTATATTGCACTTCATCAGCTTTAGCCAACAAAAACACATACATACATACATACCCAATGAGAAGTGTCTTTGTATTGTCTTGCTTTCCTTTGGGAAGCAAGATGGGGTGGTGACCCGAGGAGTTGGAAGGGTTGGAGTTACCTCAAATCTGGCTGACCCAGGTTTACAGTGCTCTAGAAAATGTAGCACTTGATTAGGCCAGGGGAGAGCAGCCCCAGGAGGCCCAGAACGAGAAGCAAATGTGAGCTTGGAACATTATTCTTGTCTTCGCTAGGCCAATCACTCCTCCTCATTGTTCATGCTGCACAGAGCAGAAATTTTTAAGCGGTAGCTCTCTCCTTGCTGAAATGGAGCTTTTGTCTGACTATGGAATTCCTGTATACAATGGGGGAATCTGTAGAGAGGATGAAGTTCCCATTCCGCCACCACACTGCAGAGCAGCCTGGATGTGTGAGTGTGTGTGTGGGTGGGGTGTGGGCGTCCCTTCTCTGTCACTGTTTTGCTGGTAGCTACAATCAGCTTCTTAGAAAATGCTAATGAGCTTCTTGTAGAAAGCTACAGAATCATCTGTGGCAGATGGTAGAAGGTTAGGTTTTGATTTCTCTTGTTCCTCTGTTGTTTTTCCAAAAATGTGCTAACCAAGGCACCACTTTCTTGTGCTTTATTTTGAAAAAGCCACAAATTAATTTTTAATCCTTTTCATCTGACCTTCCTCTAATCAAACTCAAAGAGCAGTATCATTTTAGAAACAAAAGTAAATCATCATCCAGCTTCTTCCTTCTGCCCCTCCCACACCTTCCACATTTCTTATATGGAAAAATCTTTAAAATTTTCTCAGAATCTACGGAGATAATGTACACCAAGGCTAGGAGTGTCCCCGGTAATGCGTAATTTTATTTTTCTTATTGGCTGCGAAAGGATTAGGTTATTGTGTGTTGATTAATTTGTTTTCCCTCTATAGTCAGATGTAAAAGCAAAAAAATATTATAGGATCCAACAAAGAAAACTGCTATCATTGACTATCCTCTATATGCTAGGCACCATGCTAAGTAATGCACAGGCGTTATTTATTCCTCACATTAATCCTATTAATAGGTATTATTATTGTCCCCACTTTACAAATGAGGAGACTAAGACTTGGACAAGTAAACTCATCCAAAGTCAGTTGGCCAAGAAGTGGCAGAACTGGAACTCAAAGCTCGGGAGTCCCACTCCAAAGCCAGCACTTTTAGATGGTACATTCTTCTGTTTCCCCTCATGAATTCCAGTTGGATTCATGGCAATTTCTGGAATTCAGGAGAATTTTTCCTGCTTTCAAACTCAGGTTTGAGGGGCAGATGTCAAAAGGGTCACTTATGGAGAGAGTCAGACACAGTTATGGAAGTGTTGGTCCAGCCTCAAAGATGGGAAGTAGACCTACCATTTTACAAATAAATTAGGGTCTAGAGAGTATGATGTTTCAGTTGTCTATTGCTGTGTAATAAACCAGACCAAAATTTAATGGCTTGGACCACAAATTGATTTTATTGCTCCTGATTCTGTGGGCCAGGACTTGGGCACAGCTCAGCTGTGCTGTCTTAGGATTGTTCCCATGTGATGTCAGCCACTCTGGCCCAAACCAGGGCTGAAGGATTCAAGAATGGCCTTCTTACACTCTCAGGGCCTCAAAGTTGGCCATTGGCCCTCTGTCCGCTTGGCTGTCTGCCCAGGAAGATAGACTGGACGTTACATGGAGACTCAAGGTAGCAAAAGGGCTGAAGTGGAAGCTGCCAAGCCCCTGAAGCCTGGGTCCAGAATTGGCACAGTTCCACATCTGTCTCATTCTGTTGGGAGAAGCCATTCACAAGGCCGGCCTAGACTCAAGTGGAGGGGGACAGACTCCACCTTTTGATGAGAGGAGCAGGGTGTGCACACAGGGGTGGGGAGAGCAGTTCACAGCCATCTTTGCAGATAATCCACAATTCATGGTGACTTGTCAGCGGCAGGTATCCAAGAGTTAGCCCAATGTTACCAGAAGTGCCACTGTGGTAGCTTTCCTGGAAGATAAGACTCCCTTTAGAAATGATGATGCAAGGTAGTTTAGAGGGGCTAGGGGCTGAAGTGACTCATCTGTTCCTGTAGGTGATGATAGTCTCGTGGACTGGTAGAGCCCACTGCCTGCATCACACACTGGGGTGGCCCCTCCCTTGATCGAGGCTGTCTGCACATTCTCTGTATCCAAAAAGAACCCTAGACAAAGGAAAGGGGCCAGAGGCTGTTCTCTCCACCAAGGACACCGAGGTGATGTGTTACCAAGGATGACATTACAGATGACATTAGCTCATTCAGCCTAAAATGATCAGTCCCAAGTGCCTCTAACAGGAAAAAACAACAATAATAACAACAAACAGACCAATGGCCTAGTCAAGAAGAGTTGGATCAGAAAATAAAGCAATTTCAGGCCTTAACTAGCAGGGCCCTTAAAATCATTTTATAAAGCTCATACGCCCAGCTGAGTAAGGTGAAAAAATTCAAGGTCAAATGTAGGACTGTGTACATGGGGATGAGAAATAAGTGGATCACAACCAGATGAATAATTAAAAGTTAGTGACTGTTAGAGCCAGAGGGAGCCTAAGGGACCAATTTGGTCCAAAGCCCATTTTATTCATGAGAAAGAGACCTTGAGAAGTGAGGGGCCGCCCCAGGTTCTATGGATCAGTCATTCTTGCACTGACAATGGGCACTCAGTAAGCACCACCAATAAGGTGTCAGGCATTTTGCTTTGTGATGGGAATTTAAAGATGGAGCAGGACACAGTCCTTTGCCTTCAAAAAGCTGACTGTCCAGGAAAGGAGACAGACATGAAAAGGAATCATCACAGAACAACACAGGGACCACCATGCTTTCAGTGTTCCAAGCAGACTGCAGGGCCAAATCTTAAAGCTGGTTAAAAAGGGTATTCAGATCTAATGGGAACAACACAAGAGGCACCTGCATGATGGAGAGGGGAGAGCACAGACCTGGTGTTACTTTAACTCTCCCAGCCTTGGGTTGCTCATCTGTCAAAGAGGAATACATAATAACAGCAAACATCTACTGAGGGCTTACTGTGGTGGAACTGCCTGTATAGTTCTCACAATGATCTTCTGACTTAAGGATTGTATTTACCCCATTTTACCGGGGAAGAAACTAAAGCTTAGAGAGCTTAGGTCACCTTGCCCAAGCAGCAGGGGGAGAGACAAGATTCAGCCCCAGGCAGCCTCCTGGTAAAGCCTGCACACCAGGATGGAGAAGTCAACTCCCCATGCAGTCAGTCCCCTCTCTTAGCTCTACTCCTCTTGCGTTGTACCTTTGTCTCCCACATCTGGACCCTCAGTGGCAGCCCTGGTCTCTGGCCTTCTGTGGATCTCACCATCCACCCAGGTCAGTCTTCCTACAACCCAGTGTCTACCTCCAGAAGGCCAGTTCTTCCCCCACCCACCCATCCACCTCTACCCCACAGAAGACAGTGGAGTGTTTTCATTTCCAGCCCAGTCCTCCTGGGAGAGAGGAGAGCAGAGAGAAGACCTGGAGAGTCCACTGCTTCTGTCAATTCCCTGCAGACTAGCACTGAGGGCACTGGAGAGTGCAGCCACCCTGACACAGCTGACCTCCCTGAGCACTCCCGGCCTGCCGAGTGCCTTCCACACATCGTCTCATGAAATCCTCACTATACACTGGCAAGGTAAGTATCATCTCCCTATTGTATACCTAAAGAGCCACCATCCAATTTCTGCAAGATAGTAAGTGGGAGTATGGGGTTCAAACCCCTGTTCATCTTCTCCAAAGCCTTCCTTATTACAGCACAAGAGCAGGTAAAGGGACAAGCACTATTCAAGAGTCTTGCTGCTCCAAAGGTGGCCCTCAGGCCAGCAGCCTCAGCATCAGCAGGGAGCTTGTTAGAAAGGCAGAATCTCTGGCCTCTTCCCAGACCAACTGAATCAGAATCTGCATTTTAACAAGATCCCAGGAGATTTTGATGCCCATTAAAGTTTGGGAAGTGCAGGTCTACATCCGTGGTTTGCAACCCTGACTGAACATTAGAACAACCTGGGGAGCCCTACAAAATGCTGATGCCCGGGTCCTACCGCAGTGACTCTGATTTAATTGGTCTGGGTGCAGCCTGGGCGTCGGGATGTTTTAAAGCTGCCCAGGTGATTCCGAGGGCAGTAACCTTTGGGAACCAATGGCAGGAGAAAGGGGAAAGTGGGAAGCTGTGGAGGGTGGTGGCCACTAGCGCCTTGCCACGCCCCCCAAGGCAGAGCTAGCACAGGGGAGTGTGACCGCGGCAAGGAGGCCGGGGAGACAAGTGACAGGGTGTCCTTCCCGCCGGTACGCGCGGCTGGACAGACACCGACTGCGGAGGCATGTAGGGGCGAGGCCTTCTCAGGAACTCTGTCTGTCCGGGTGCCAGGAAGGCCGCGGCCGCTGACTCCAGAGGTCCCCGCCTGCCGGGGGAGCCCCTAGCGCCGCCGACGCGGGCGCAGCGCGCGCAGGCGCAGAAGCGTGCGGAGCGGGCTCGGGGCTGCGGCTGGGAGGGGGTGACTCAGAGCGAGGAGGCGGCGGGAGGAGGAATGGGGGCGGGGGGCGGCCGAGAGAGCCTACGGCCTCCGACGAGGGCCCAGTCTGCCTGGTAACAGCCGCCCCCACCAGGGCCGCCGGGGAGGGGAGCTAGCCGCCGCACCCAGCCTTCCCTGCAGGTGCGGCGTGTCCTGGCGCCGCGCGGGAAGGCGGCGGGGGGCGTGTCGGAGCGTGGCTTTGTTTTTTCTTGCCCAGCACATCCCCGGGACCCGAATCACGGCTTGAGAGCTGGGTGTATGGGCAGAGTGACGGCCCCAGCAGGGTAGGCCCCACCCGGAAAGACGCGTCCTTAGCTTGTCTAACGTGGGGGAGGAGAGCAAAGCCAGGGGAAGGGTGGCTTCTACCGAGTCCTTTAGGGAGGGCAGGGGTCAGTCCCCCTCACCCTGTGTGAGTCCATCCCAGAGGTCAGCCCCAGCACTCACGCAGACCGGAGCAGATTAGAAAGCAAACCAGCGGCTCCCTCTGAAGATACCACCTCCAGGGGGATCACGGTTTTGAGACCTACAGCCCAGGGGCAAAGCTCCGTGGACTAATCTGTAGCTACATAGTCCAGAAGGTTCCTCAACAGCTCGGGGTTCCCACACCTGCCTAAGATACCCGGCACACCCGAGGCGGGGGTCACCTGGAGGACTTGTCAGAAACGCAGATTCTCTGGCCCTGCTCCCAGGATGAGTTTCTGCACTCAAGTAAAGCCAAGGAAGCTACACTTGGACACTTGCCCCCCACGTGTTGTTTTAGGCAGGTGGTTGGTAGACATCACTTTGAGAGTCACTGATTTTGTAGAAGTTCTTTTGAAAAACAGATGTGTCAACCACATATGGGAGCCACGGAATGCTTGTAAGCTGAGTAGTTTATCCGAGGAGACACAGTTGGCAGAGGTGGGAGTCAAGCTAGGTTCACCTGGCCCCCAAGCCTGTGTTTATAAGCACAAGCAAAAACTGTACAAAGATTCCAAGAGAGCTGCTAAACCTTCCTTTGTACTTTGGTGGTATTGAATACCTCCTGAAATAGGCAGCAACAGCCAGGACTTTGATACCTTTTGATTTTATCAGGATGCTACATGTGAATATATAGTATGTGGATTTAGGTACCTTGTAGCTTAAGCCTATCAGCCACTATTGGGCACCAGCACCCAGAAGAGTCTATTATGTCTACATAGATGTCAGCGTGAATGGATTTTTATATAATCTCTAGTTTAAAGTCTGCTAGTCTGTCAAAAGAGGGTAGAAAAACAACTCACTGAAAATCGGGTTTAAGAACAAATTTGCTTGCTTGGCAAATGTCAGTTTTTCCTGCTATCAGCTCGTAATGAAAAAAACTAAATAAGTTACATTTTCAACAATTTGATTGGAGTGTGGCCAAAGATGTCCTGAAGGCAGACTGCCTAGACTCCAATCTCAGCTTCCCCATTTACTAGCTGGGTGACCTCGGGCAAGTTTATAGTGTCGTTGTGCCTCAGTTTCCTTATCTGAAGAAAGTAGTTGTAAATATTTATTTTATATTTACTATGTGCTTGATATTGTATGAAGAGATTTGCATGTGATAGTTTATGTAACCCCCACTTTAAAAATGAGGAAACTGAGGCTAGAGGGTATTAGGTACCAAAGTTGTGCCCTCACAATTCGGGTTGGTTCCCTCCCAGCCCCATCTCTTAACCACACCTCTTCACTGCCTCCTCACCCCTGATTGGCTATCAACTATGCATCATAATGGCTAAAAGTTTTTGAGCAATTGTTATGTGCCATGAACTAGTGTAGAGACTAATTCATTGAGTTCTTACCACCACCCCATGAGATGGGCACTATTATCATCCCCATCTTTCAGGCAAGGAAACCAAAGCACGGAGATACTGAGAGACTTACCCAAGATCCCTCTGCCAGAAAGGAGCAAAATCAAGGTTTAAAAGGGGCAGCCTCTGTTTGTTTTTAATTTTTTGATAAACAAAGTTAAAAAATTGAAAAAATATCAGTAGAAAAATGGGAGTAAAAACTAAATGACAAATAGGGTGGGATGGGGGGATGGTTTGGGTGTTCTCTTTTCACTTTTATTTTTTATTCTTATTCTGATTCTTTCTGATGTAAGGAAAATGTTCAGAAATAGATTGTGGTGATGAACGCATAACTATATGATCATACTGTGAACAGTTGATTGTATACCATGGATGACTGTATGGTTTGTGAATATATTTCAATAAAACTGAATTAAAAATAAATAAATAAATAAAAGGGGCAGCCTGCCTCCTGGACCTGGGTACCCAACTGCTACACTGGGCTGCCAATCATGTGTGTTCTACAGCTAGGGCAGGGGGAGGGGCTCGCCACTCTTCAGACCCACGAGAGCAGGGATGCTGAGACTTTCCTTTCCCATCAGTACCTTACCATTGGGTGCAAATGCTCCCTTACCTTTATCTTGGTGGAACTTTTAACTCTTCTAGGCCTTTGAAAATTGGTGTCCATATGGGGTGGTTTAGAGGGGTCTTGGAAAAGTCATGGGCACAAACCAGCATCCGATCCACAGGTGACACGCTGACAGACTTTAGTAGAAGTCCTTTCAGAGCAAGGGTTGAACACTGAATGTGGCCCCACCTCTGCCCCCACCCCCAGGGGCTGAGCAGTGCTCCCTGGGGTACCAGGGAATGGTTCACAGATTTTGGCTCAACTTCTATGCATTGGTTCAGCCTCCATGCTTGGCTGTATGGCAACCTGGCACTGCCCGCCTTCCCCTTCCCTCCATGCTGGGCAGCTCTTCTGATGCTGACCTGCTCCTCCTCATCTAGCCTCTCTCCAGGGCTCTTGTCCTCTGTCCCTAACTTCCTCCTAAGTCAAACCCAATCAGCCTCCTCCACACTGCCACTCCTCCAGGGGACCATCTTCGTCTTTGGGGCTGATGCATGGGTGGTGGCAGCAGCAATGGTAGGGTGGGGGAGTCTCAATCTTTTCTAATGAAAAAAAAATTTTTTTTAATTAGAGAAGTTGTAGGTTTGCAGAAAATACTGTTTCCATCTACCCCCCTATTATTAACATCTTGTGTTAATGCAGTGTATTTGTTATAATTGATGAAAGAATATTATATTGTACTATTAACCATAGTCGATGAGGGAGTCTCATTCTTTTCCCTCTTTCCAGTTTTATAGTTATGATAAAAACTATACCATACACCCCTCAAGCCTCCTCTTTTGATTCTCAGAGGCCTGTTTTGAACATTAAAAAGCCCTGAACTTCTGGGGCAGTGAGGATGCTTCTAACAGACTTGGGGGGAAGTCCTGCACAAAGAATTGGGGGTAGGAGTGGAAAGAGAAGAAAAGCACAAAGAATAATATTTCAAGGTAGGTATGGGCTGTGCTTCTACCATATACCAGGTACGTGCTAAACTCTGCCCTGGGGGAACATTGCCTCTGTCCCATGAATGCTTTGTGAGGCTGTTATTTCTGGCCTTTCTACCTACTGGCCCTCGTGGCAGCCTTTAATCCTTGCTTCCCAAACCCACCTCCAAGTGCCCCCTGCCTGCATTGTGGAAGCCCCAGCACCCAGCAAGCTGGGAAGATGCATGTAGCCTGTAGCAGCCGTAGCAGCTTGTTTCCCCTTCTTTAACTCTCGGTGCCCAACCTTGGACCAAGCATAGAGAAGGGCTTGCTAAGCCTGGAGGCTGCAAATTGTGGATAAAGGACTCCATTCGCCTTTCAGCTCTCCTGCTTGCCCGTTCCTAGGGTCCGTCCAGCCTCTGGGCAGTGCTGCCAATAAAAGGGGAGAATTGATCTGGGTTTCACTTCCTCTGGAGGAGATGTGAATAAACAGAGAAATGACCCAAACTTTGGCAGCAGAAGGAGAAAAAGGAAGATAGGTACCCCCTGTTCCTGAAGCCCCTGATAGGTTCCAGCTGCTTCACCTACATACCACATGGGACCCTCACAACACCCCTGGGCAGATAGGCTAGAAGAGGCAAAGCGATTTCCCCAAGATTATTCCATTGGAAAGGGCCCAAGATGAGTGTGAGGGGAGCACTAGGGCCACCTCTAATGATGCCCTCTACTATACCACACTGCCTTCAAAAAAGAGAAAGCAAAGGACCTGGATAATTCCCAAGCTGACTAATTAGTTTCTGGACTCTAAGGATCCCCCTGCATTGTGTGTTGGGAGCCTCTTCTCCCTGCCTGTACTTGGAATCCACTAGGCAACTTAAAAAAATACCAGAACCCACCACACAGATGCCTGGGCCCCACCCCTGAGTTCTTCATTTAGAGGCCTGGGATCCAGCCCGGGTACAGGGCTTTTAAAAGCCTCTCGGGTGGTCTGCCCTGCAGCCAAGTTGAACTCCATTGCCCTCGGGGATCCACTTTCCCTTCATCTGTAAAATGGAGCTGATCAGACCTACTATACAGGGTGGTTAAGAGGATGGACAGTGATAGGGCCTGGGGAGAGAGGCCTTGAAAGATATAAGGGAACCGGTCATCATAGGGCAAAGCCACAGGCTGGGCTGCTCTTCAAGGACCACTTGCCTTGCTCCTGGTAGAGGGATGATAGTCTAACCCTCAGCTCACACCTACCCAGCTCCTTGCAGCTTAGGGGACTCTTGGCTCCATGAGGCTGGAGCTGGCACACAGTGATCCTCAATAAATGGTTGTTAAATAAATAACTGAATGATGTCCTTTTTTTGAAAATGCAATTTTATTAATATATACTCACACACCATACAATCCATCCAAAGTATACAATCAGTGACTCACAGTATCATCACATAATTGTGCATTCATCACCACAAGAATTATGTCCTTTTGATCTTCACTACAACATTTAGAAGTAAACTGAAGAGAGGTCCTTACCACCCCTCATCCCCTAGACAGAGTACGGAATTTGGAGTCAAGCTTCTGTCACCAGCTGTGTTTCCTTGAGCAGAAACTCCTGTAAAATAGGACTTTCTAATCATTCCTACTTTATAGGACTATTCAGAAGAGGTACTGAGACAATATATGGGGGAAAACATTTCTATAAATTGTTTATTATTTGATGAGGGAATTGAGGTCAGAGAGGTGAGGTGACTTGCCCATAGCCACACAGCTAGTAAATAATGAAGTTAGAATTTGAAACCAGGCCAGAGAACCCCTGGGCTTTTCTCACTCCCCACACAGAATCACAGCCCCATTCCTTCAAAACTCACCCAAATAAGCACCTGGGCAAAGAGAGGAGTGATGCAGATATTCCCTGAGGGGAGAGCATGGAGGTGAATTTTAGAGGAGGAAAGGGCTGGGTCTTGGGTAAAGATTGTGTCATAGGAGGGCTACCCTGGGAGAAAACTCAGAAAAACAAATAAAGCCTTTTTTTTTTGTCCAAGACAGAGAACCCGAGATGGACCCAAGAGGAGAGGAGGCAGCTATGTGGGGTGAAGCATTTGCATTCTCTACAGGACCTTGGGGCCAGGTGAGTGTCTCTCTGCAGGTTCTCCAAGCACCATGGGTGGCTCCTAAGCTTGCAGGCCCAGTGCTTGCTGAGGAGCGGGATTTCACAGGAATTCACCAGACCTCTGGGCCTGGGGCCACTTGCCTGGCTTGTCTCCTCCATGCTGCCCTGAAGCCCTAAAGCCATACAAGAGAAGGGAAGAATGCAGCATACATGAGCACCTGTCATTCCACCTCTGATCCCATGAGGATTAGGTTAGGGCCTTCTCTCTCCTGGTGAGGGAGGAAGTCTCCACCCCACTGTACAGGTGTGCCCCAGAGAGGCTAGGTCACGGGCTACTTTTCAGGGTCCTCCCAGGGCCTGGCTCTGTGCCTCCAACCCCAGCATCCCCTGTCGGCTCTCCGCTGGGGCTCCCTGCAGGCAGCCCAGCATTATCTAATTGCTGGCGGCTTCTTTTGCCATCTCATTTTTCCAAGCTGCCTGGCTCTGAAAGCCGCCATCTCAGACAGACAAATTAGTCTCCAGCCTTGTTCTGCCCAAGCTCCAGTAAAAGGAAGAGATCACAGGCTGTCGCCTCGCTGGAGCAGCAGCCAGGATCCAAAGGCACAGAGCGCTGGGGGCAGCAGATGCCGTTAGCAGGCCGACAGAGCCAGGCCAGTGGCCTACTTACGGCAGTAACGACTCACTGGGCTCTGCCTGCTGACGTGAGGTGCCGGGGTCAGCACTGCCAGCGCCCGGGGACCGATCATCAGCCGGGCTCCCTGGAGAGTGGAGCCCTTGTTAGAGCCAGCGCCTGGCATCCTGAAAGCCTCTCCTACCTCGTCCAAGCCTATGTTTCTGTATTCAAGAAAGAGGAAAATAACAAGAGGCCTGGACCCCACTGGGCCGCCTCAACAAGGCCTTCAGGCCTGGGGGTTGGGAGCTGAGTCCTGAGGGCAGGGCTGCTGTGGGCTGCCCAGATGCAGAAAGAGCATCGTTCCTCTTGGGGCTCCAACTCTGGGGCTGCAGGATCTGCCTGTGAACGGAGAAATGTCCTTGCAGAGGTCAGGGCCATCTGGCCACACCCTGTCCTGGTCTCACGGGGAGGTGGGGTGGACAGAGCCGCCCTGATCTCTTCCTGGACTAGGAGTGTCTCAAGGGCAGGAAACATGCTCCACTGGACTTGGTGTCTCCTGACTCATGTCAGCATCTATGCCAAGCCCATGCTGTGTGCTTTAGGTATATTAACCCATTGACCCTCACCTGTGCGGAGTTAGTCCTACTTTCAGATGGGGAAACCGACACACAGTGAGATTAAGTTTACAAAGCTAAGTGGGGACGTCAGGAGTTGACTCCAGGCAGTGTGGCTCTAAGACCCTTGCTCTTAGCCATTGTACTGTAGTGACTCTGCATAAATACTGGGTGAGTGAATGAGTGAATGAGGGAAGCAATCAGTTAATGGCGTGTAGAAGGAGTGACGTGAAGGCCCCCTGTTCAAAATTATTTCCTGTCTGAACAGTTTCAGGGCCTGTGAATCTGCTATTAATATGCATCCCTTGGGTTTGGGAGGCTCTGTGTTACTGTCTTAAAAGAGGCCCCTAAGAAATTGGAGGGATGCAGTGATCAGCAAGCACTGCAGCCACTGCGATGCCTAGTTGAGACCTAAGTTCTTTGAAGAACTAAACACCATATATGAAGTGAGGGGGGCAGGGAGTTGGGTGTTTCTGCTCATTATATCATCTATGAGGTACAAGGCCAGGAACACAAGCTTTGAAGCCTCTGAGCAGGGTTCCGAGAGGCGGTGGCCACTCGCTGTCTATGTAACCTGAGATAGGTCTCGTGGCTTCTCGGAGCCCGTTTTCTTGTCAGTCAGAGGGGATACTGATCCCTACCTCTTGGCTTATGACAAAAAAAAACTATTGTAGGAGAGGTTCCTGGCACAGTGTGGATACTCAACAAATGGTAGCTCTTGTTATTGTGCAAATTATAGCCCAAAACACAAATCCTTAGCTGTTACCAACTGGATCTTCTTCAAGCGGCTCCTCCTCCGTGACCCCGTTTCTGCTCTCTGTGCCACCATTCTTCTCGGCTCCCCAGTTGTCATGGTGCCTACCTCTGCTCTTTGCGACCTGTGTCTTTTTCCTAGGGCTGCTGTAACAAAGGATCACAAACTCGGTGGCTTAAATCAGCAGAAATTTATTGCCTCGCAGGTCTGGGGCTGCAAGTCCAGAGTTGAGGTGTTGGTAGGGCCATCCTCTCTGTGGAAGAATCTGTGCCCTGCTTCTCTCCTGGCTTCTGGTGGGGGCGGGCAGTCCTTGGCTTGCAGCTGCACCACTCCAGTCTCTCCTGCTTCCCTGGGTCTCTTTGTGTGTCTCCTTTTATAAGGACACCTACCACTGGATTTAGGGCCTGTCCTAATCCACTGTGACCTCATCTTAACCAATTACCTCTGCAAAGACCCTGTTTCCAGTAAGGTCACATTCTGAGGTTCGAGCAGACATGATTTTGGGGGAACACTATTCACCCCAGTATACCCTGCCGTTCTTCTCCCCAGCATCTTCCACGATTGTCTTCATCTCTCCCTTCTCCCTCTACTGTCTTGCCTGGGCTCTCACTACCGGTCACCTGGGCTATGTCAAATGTGAGAGATCAAGAGACTGTACAGCAAAACAATACAGAAGAAGAACCTCTCAGACCCTCGTTTTTCCAGATTCACCACCTTTTTCTAGTTTCAACTCTTTGCCAAATAGGATCTTCAGCTTCTTTTCACTCCCCCACCCCTTTTTCTCACTTTTTCTCCCCCTCTCTTCCCATTACATAGCTCCCTTTAGCTTCAGTTAAGCTCTAATTAAATTATGCAGCAGGTGGTAAGGAAGACATTCTTTCCCTTCCAAGTGCTAATCAAAGGGTTGTGCACAACAGACCCACAACACAGGATAAAAAGAGGTCGGGCCCCCGGGAGCCAGGATGGGGCAGCAGGAGGATTCTTACACAGCCTTGGACCTGGCACTAGAGAGAAAGTAAAGGTCTCAGGGCTTGCTGTGTGTCCTGGGATAATTGTCAATCTGTTGCACCTAGGCAGAAATTCTCGGTTCTGAGCATGCAGGAGTGGAGGAGGACAGTGGAAGCAACAGATACTTAATGAACATGACATGAAAATCTGGATAACCGTGCACTCTGCTAAGGACTAATAATAAGAACCAGCAATGGGGAGGGATTCACAGTTTACAAAGCCCCCTCTCATAAACTCTGTCATTGGAACCTCATGACTACGCCAGGAGATGGATAGAGAAAATGGTATTGTTAACTCCATTTTACAGATGAGGAAACTGGAGGTCTTGAGAGTTTGAGTGACTTGCCCAGGCCTAGGCCACAGGGCTGTACATTAGAACCATTTTTCCTATCACTTCTCTAAACTCCTTTGTACCCTTCTCATTTTCTGCACTCGGCCACTGATACTCTCCCCTCCCCCCAACACCTGCCACCTCCATTAATCCCACAGTGCACCTGCTTCTTGTATTTTGGGGAAAGTCACACAGCCATGGAGACTGTGGCTACCACAGATCCCCATCCTTCGCCCTCAGCCAGGGCTCACGTGCCCCACAGTCCTCTCCTGTGTGTGCCCTGCCCTTTCTTGGTTCCCCTTAGCTCTTCCAGGCCATCCCTTCCCTCCGGCCTGTCCCCTCTCCCACTTGAGGTTGTAGTCCTCAAGTAGGAATAACCTCACCTTCAGACTCCACTCCCCTTCTCATCTTTTCTTCTTCAGTCTCATAGATGCAGGTGATCTTCCTGTTTGAGGCCTCTCCTCCCACCCTACTCATGACCCACCCCCTCCTGGCTCATAGAATCTGCCTCTGTCTGTCGATGATCCATCTTCTGTTCAGCAAGTCTAGCCCTTTCCTCTCCAAAGCTCCCCTTCCTCAAGCCCATGAATATGCTCTGCTCTCTCTCCCACCTTCCTTGACACTGCATTTTGCGCCCTGGTGAAATTTCTCAATCTTGGCACAATGGGCATTTGCAGTCAGATCATTCTTTGTTTTGGGGGCTGCCTAGTGCACTGTAGGGTGGTTAGCAGCATCCCTGGCTTTAACTGTTGAAGATGTGTTCCTTGGGTTTGGAAGGATACCAACAGACTCTGGATGCCAGTAGTCATGGTTGTGACAGCTGAAAATGTCTCTGGAACGTACTAAATGTCCTCTGGGGGCAAATATTACCCCTCACTGAGAACTACTGGTCTACAGGATCTATTCCACCTCCTCATCCCCATTTATTCTTCAATTCCTTTGAAATTCAGTTTCTGTCCTTCCCCTAATCTGCTGGAACTGCTCTAGTGAACATTCCCTACAACCCCCTGTTGTTCAATTACTTGTATTCATGTCCCTGAAGTACTCTGCTCTAGTGGGAACTACCACTGGCTCCTGTCAGAGCCTGTCTGCTCTATGGACTCTGAATGTAAGGCCTACTAGCTGCCCTCCCGAGGGCCAGCCTTTTTCCTTCCTTCCAGTGAGAGTTCAGTTTCTGCTATGGAGGATACAATGCTACTTATTCATTTTCCCAGCCTCCTTGCAGCCAGGACGGGTGTGTGACCCACTGTTGGCCGATGGGATCTGTGGGAGAATCTAGTGGGAGAGCTTCTGGGGGAGATTTACTGTCCTGATACAGGGGACACAAAGAGAAAGCCACATTATCAGTGAAAACTCACCATCTTGCAACCACAAGGAAAAGCCCAAGTAAAACCTGGCTTATTGACTCACTGGACCAACCCTGGAATTGCCTATTTCTAGGCTTCCTGTGAGAAAATAAATGTTTCTTTTACTTAAGCCAGTTTTAGTCAGCTGTTTTGTTACTTAAGCTGAAAGCATCCTGACTGATCCAGCCTCTGCAGCTCTTCTCTGTCCTTGTTCTCCTCTTTCCCTGACTGAGCCTTCACCGTCTCCGAGGTCTTTTCTTCTCCCCGTCCAGAAAAACTGCTGTTTCCAAGGCCACTGTTCTCACTCTCGTCTTCTCCCACAGTTTTAATTACATCTTAGATACCGATGACTCACAAGTCTGAACCTAGTGCTTTGTCTTGAGCTTCAGACCCTTCAGTCCCACTGCCCACTAACACATACCCACTCTGTTGCTGCTTTATCTGGCTCTACTTTCTCTACCCACTTCTTAATGTTGAGATTTCCCAGAAAAGGGAAATGGGCCCTTTTCTCTTCTCTAGCTTTACTTTTCCCCTGAGTGATCTCATCCATTTATGCAGCTTTAAATATCACTTATGTATTAAAAACCCAAACTTATAGCTAGAGCTCAGAGCTCTCTGTTGAAGTCTAGACTTGAAAATCCAGTGCCAATTTCCATCTCTACTTGGAATGTCTGCACAACCTTCAGACCCACATATCCAATTCTCAGTTCATCCACCTTCCCTTAGAAACTGCTCCTCCCAGTGTTCACCAGCTCAGCAACTCCCACCAACATCCTCCAGACCAGAACCTAAGAATTATATAAGATGCTTCCTTTTTCTCATTTTGCATGTTCTAGGAATTGCCAAATCTCTCCGATTTTACTTCCTAAATAGCCCTCAACCCTGCCCCTTCTCTCCACCACTGCCTTAGTTCTGGCAGCCAAGCTGCTGTGTCACCTCCTCAATGACCTTATCACCTCCACTCTGGCTTACCTCCAGTCCACTCTCCACCCTGCAGGCAGAGTGATATTTCTAAAACGCAGATCTTTTCAGCTCAAAAGGCTTCACTAATTCGCCATTTCCTTTTAGCAATAGTTTTCAAACTGTTTTTAGCAGAGGATCTCCAATATAATAAATTAAAGTAGAGTTGTAACAGTTGATGTTGAGGAAGGAAATCCAGAGATCCTTCCAGATACTCAGCCTCTTCCTCCCTCCCCTAATCCAGATCACACACACACATGCACATATGCACATTTATGCGGGTACACATGCCAGTTCCTACATTAGCTTTGGTCAGACTATAGATATCATTTAGTCCATCCTACCTGGATATATAGGAAGCTACTCTGCCACATCTCTGACAACATCTGGCATCTGTTGCATACTCCCAAATGACATCCAGCTCACTGCTTTACATGACCTTTTTCAGGATCATGTTTCAAAAGCCAAAAAAAAGGTCATTTTTGTTAATTGCACACAATTTAGGGCCCTGAATGAGCTCTAATGGACTTATTTGGAAATAGGGTCTTTGCAGATGAAATTAGCTAAGTTGAGGTCATACTGGATTAGGGTGGACCCTAAAATCCAATGACTGGTATCCTTGTAAGAAGAAGACACAGAGAGACATCCACAGGGGAGAAGGCCATGTGAAGATGGTGACAGGGTTTGGTGTGATGCAGCTACAAGCTGAGGAACAACAAGGATTCCCAGAAGGAGAGAGTCAAGGAAGGATTCTAACCCAGAGCCTTCAAAGGGAGGATGGCCCTGCAGGCACCTTGATTTTGGATTCTGTGAGAGAAGAAATTTCTGCTGTTTTAAGCCACCCATTCAGTGGTAATTTGCTATAGCAGCCCTGGGAAACTGATACACCAGGTAAAGACACCAAAGGAGAAGTGGCCCTTGGAAGAGGTGAAGCCTTAATGAGGAATTAGTTCCAACTGCTCCTATCCTCCAGGGTTTCCTGGCTTCTCTGAGCCTGGGTCCTTTTTTTTTTTTTTTAAATTAAATTCAATTTTATTGAGATATATTCACATACCATACAATCATGGTGTACAATCAACTCATCACAGTACAATCATATAGTTATGCATTCATCACCCCAATCTATTTTTGAACATTTTCCTTACACCAGAAAGAATAAGAATAAGAATAAAAAATAAAAGTAAAAAAGAACACCCAAATCACTCCCCATCCCACCCTATTTTTCATTTAGTTTTTGTCCCCATTTTTCTACTCATCCATCCATACACTGGATAAAGGGAGTGTGATACACGAGGTTTACACAATCACACTGTCACTCCTTGTAAGCTACATAGTTATGCAATCATCTTCAAGAGTCCAGGCTACTGGGTTGGAGTTTGATAGTTTCAGGTATTCACTTCTAGCTATTCCAATACAGTAAAACCTAAAAAAGATTATCCAAATAGTGTTTAAGAATGTCCACCAGAGTGACCTCTCGACTCCATTTGAAATCTCTCAGCCACGGCAGCTTTATTTTGCTTCATTTCACATCCCCCTTTTGGTCAAGAAGATGTTCTCAATCCCACAATGCAGGGTCCAATTCATCCCCGGGAGTCATATCCTGCATTGCCAGGGAGATTTACACCCCATGTAGCGGGGAGGGCAGTGAGTTCACCTGCCGAGTTGTGAGCCTGGGTCCTTGTATTCCATGCACTCACCTTTCTGCATTGTCAGGAGCAGGTGTCAGGAAGACAGCTCCTGAGCACAGATCCAGGGTCACATTGGCATCTTCAACCTGTGGGCTGGAGGGGGAGGACAGGCTGGCAGGCAAGGCATAGCACCCGTCTCAGGAAGGAAATGAGAGTTGCTTTTTTAAGTCCAATGGCTGCATAGGTGCAAGGTGTCAGCAAGAGTGATTGGGCTGCATGTTCACGTGTCTCTGAGATTGAAGCAAGAGTTGGTCCCCGAGTTGCCGGCCTTTCTGTCTTGTCGGAGCCTGCTGGGCCCAGCTCCAGGGCTGTTATTCACGCAGGCAGAGAAGGAGCCACGGGATTTTCACGAGGGCAGGGACTAGTGTTAATTGATATAATGTCTGAGAAATGCTCTGGAAACAGTCTATTATGAAGTTAAATTACTGTCTCCATTGGAGACAAAAAGGCCTGGGAGGATTCTCCTGGGACTTTTGGATGGATTAGGGAGACAAAAAATTGTCCAGGGTGGTACCACTGTGCATATGGTAACTTGCAGAATCCAGTAGATAAGAGCATTGAATAACGCACAGGCTTTCTCCATTTGCCAGATTAGGTGGAAAATAAGAGCATTTGCTCCAAGAGAGAATATGAATTATTATTAATTCTTACATGTCAAGTATTGTGCTAACCACTGTACGTTCCTGATCTCATTCAACTCACATCAACCCTGTGAGAGAGGGACTGTGGTTATCTTCCACTTCATAGAAGAAGAAACTAAGGTCCAGGGAGGCCAAAAGTCCCAAGGCCACAAAGAGCTGGGAGTGGCCAAGCCAAGATGCACACCCGGTTCAACCAGACTCCGGAGTCCCTGTGCCTCCCGCAGGCGGAGTGATTTTCCCAAGAACACCTTTACAAGATGTTAACTCATCAGCGAAGTCCCCTTAGGCCAGAGGGTCTCAACCCTGGCTGTACTTTACTGTCCTGTGGGCAGCTTTTTAAAGATACCAATGACTGGGCCTCACTCCAGGCCAGTTGAATGAGGGTCCCAGGAATGGGGTCTGGGCACGGTGGTTTTCTAAAAGCCTCTCGGGCGGTTCTAGGGCAGCCAGGGCGGAGGACCCTGCCTCGGCGCCCCTAGGTCAGGGCCGTGGAGCTGAGGGCCCCGGGGGCTGCCTGGGGAAGGGGCGGGTCCAGGCTCCCAGGCGCTCCCAGATTCCCTCCCCCAGCAAGGCTGCCTTCCGCCCTGACCTTGGAACAGCACTGCCCTCCGCAGCTGCTCAGAGGATCCCTCCCGCGCACTGTGGTTAACACGTGCACGCGCAGCCGGGCAAACTAGCACAACCTCTGGGCTCAAGAGAAAAGGGAACATGAAGCCAACGCCTTTTTTTTTTCTTTAATTGGGTCAAGAGAATAACAAAAAAATGCAAGTCATGGTTAGAACTCCCGTCATTTTTCAGGACGCTGCTGTGCCCTGCCTCTCCTGCATGTGAGAGCCGAGGCGCGGGGGGTGCGGGGCGGCCACCTAACGACCCAGCGCCGTCGCGTGGGCCAGGCGCGGCGATGGCCGCGGTCGCGCCTTATCTCAGCTTAACCTCTTGGAAACCCCGCGAGGGAGGTATTATTAGAGCCCGTATACAAATGAAGAGGCTGAAATTAAATGATTAAATGACTGTCGTAGAGCCTACCACGAGGAAGTGTGTGTGGGGGGGGAGGGGGGTGCGCCTCGGGCTTGGCCCGGACCACGCCGGCCGTGGGCAGCTTCGGGGTGGAGGGTGGGGGTCTGCGCGTCGCTGCCTTTTGGGGCGGTCTTGGGAGCTTCCCCCTCCCCCCGGCCTCGCCACGGGGCTGCAGCCCGCGTCTCTCCCTGCCTTGGACTCCCTCCAGAGGCTCGCCGGGTCGAGTCAGGGGACCTGAGAGCCTCAGGTCTAGGGAGGGTCATCCGTACTGGCCGCAAATGAGCTTTCCCCGCCAAAGGCCAGGCTAGACCGCTGGTTTGCTCTGTATTTTAGAGAAATCAGAGAGGGCCTCCAGGTGGCGGATGTGGCAGCTGAACCCCCAAGACCTGCGAGTGGTGGCGTATGAAATCTCTGGGAGTCCACGATGTACCAGACGGCCTGAGCTCAGCTTCTCCTCGGAGATGACCTTTAGGGAGAACTCCCTGATCCTGTCTGGCTTTCTGACCCGGCTCTCCCACCAGCCTTCCCCTGTCCACCTCACATAGAGCCTAAAAACAGAGGGGGTGGGAAAGGGGCAGGGGCAGAGCCACTTCCCACAGCGCCACAGTCATCATTTTCCTTCTTGCATTGAACAGTATTTATAATCACTCTTTCATTCAGCTAACGTTCTTGAACCTTTGACTGAGTTAGGGGCTGGGCTGCCAAAACACACAGCCCCTGAGCTGGTGGGACTCATGGTTTAGTGGGGTTAAAAAAAAAACGTAACACATTGTCAGGTGGTGCAATGATTGCAGTATCCAATGGCATTTTAGCCAGAGGAGGGTACAATTAACTTTGCAGGGAAGGGAGGTACTGAGTCAGGTTTCAACAGGAGGGACCCCTAAGCACACTGGCAAAGTTCCATCTCCTCTCTGAAGTTTGATCTGGTTAGTCCCACTATCCCCAATCTCCCCTACTCAGCATACAAATAGCAGGTCTTCCTGCATCTCACAGCTGCACTCTTTTAATTTTTTATTGATATACATACAACATAACATTTTCATGTATGATTCAGTGAAATTAAATACATTCACGATGTTGTGCTGCCATCATCACCATCCATTACCAAATCACGGTTGCACTCTTAATTCTGAAGGCAATAGTGTCTTACTTTGTTCACCAATGTTTTTTTTTTTTTTTTTTTTTTTTTTTTTTGGTCCCTGGCCTCTTCTCTTAAGAAGATTTTAAGTTCCTTGAAGAGAGGAACTGTTTCTGCTATTTTCTCTTTCCTAAAGTGCTGAGACAGTGTTGAGGGTTCTTGACCTCTGAATTTGACAACTGCATCCAGTGGGAACACAAAATGAGTGCAAAATTAGAGAGAGAGAATTTGATATTTTTCAAATTCTGCAATTGATACTTGCCATCAGAGAAATTGTAGTGGAAACCTTTCTTTTTTTAAAAATTCAGTTTTATTGAGATATTTTCACATAGCATCCAGTCATCCATGGTGTACAATCAACTGTTCACACAGTACCATCATATAGTTGTGCATTCATCCCCCCAATCTATTTTTTGAACATTTTCCTTATACCAGAAAAAGTAAAAATAAGAATAAAAAAAATAAAAGTAAAAAAGAACACCCAAATCACCCACCCACCCTATTTTTCATATAGTTTTTGTCTCCATTTTTCTACTCATCCATCCATACACTGGATAAAGGGAGTGCAATCCACAGGGCTTTCACAATCACACTGTCACTCCCTGTAAGCTACATTGTTATAGAATCGTCTTCAAGAGTCAAGGCTACTGGGTTGGAGTTTGATAGTTTCAGGTATTTACTTCTAGCTATTCCAATGCATTAAAACCTACAGAGGGATATCTATATAGTGCATAAGAATGTCCACCAGAGTGATCTCTCGATTCCATTTGGAATCTCTCAGTCACTGAAGTTTTATTTTGTTTCATTTCACATCCCCCTTTTGGTCAAGAAGATGTTCTCAATCCCACGATGTCAGGTCGATTCATCCCTGGGAGTCATATCCTGTGCTGCCAGTGAGATTTACAGCAGGAAGTCAGATCTCACATGGGGGGAGGGCAGTGAGTTCACCTGCCAAGGTGGCTTAGCTAGAAAGAGAGGGCCACATCTGAGCAACAAAGAAGCACTCAGGGGAAGACTCTTAGGCACAATTATAAGCAGGTTTAGCCTCTCCTTTGCAGTAACGAGCTTCTTAAGGGCAAGCCCCAAGATAGAGGGCTCAGCATACCAAGCTGCCAGTCCTCAATGTTTGTGAGAACATCAGCAACAATCCATGGAAACCTTTCTTTAAAAACTTTTTATTTCAAAATAACTTCAAATTTACAGGAAAGTTGCAAAAATAATACAAAAACAATATATAGAACTGCAACATACCTCCACCCAGTTACCCAGATCTATAAACCTTTAACCTGGTGAAAGAGGCAGGGTAGAAAAGGTGGGCAGCTTCTCTCTTTTTTCACCAGCTGGCTTATTTGTTTTTTTATTTTATTATTTTATTTTTACTGTTTATACTGAAATACCTTCAAACTTACAGGACAGTTACAAAATTGTAGAGAACCCCATGTGGAGAATTACAACATACCACTACCCTTCCCCCACTCCAGATACCCAGGTCCATCCAAGAATTTTAACTTTTTGTCACATTTATTATATCATTCGGTCATCTATCTATCTATTTATCTATCTATCTACCTATCTATCCATTTTCTGAATACTTGAGTGTAGGTTGCATACATCACACTCCTTTAAAACTTAATAGTGCCATGTACATTTCCTGAAGAACAAAGATATTCACTTAGGTAACCACCTTAAGTGCAGTTGTTAAGTTCAAGCAATTTAACATTAATATGAATCTACATTACGTACAGTCTACACTACAATTTTTTCATATATCCAAATAATGTCCTTTTGAGCCTTTTCTCCTCCCTTGCTAGGTTCCATCTAAGATCGTGTTTGCATTTGTCATTGCCTCTTTAATTGTGCTTTCTTTCTTCCTTTTATTTTTTTTTTTAATTGTGGAAACATATGAACAATACAAACTTTTTTCCTATCTCAACCACTCCTAAGTATATCATTCAGTGTGATTAATCACATTCACAACATTGTGGTACCCTCACCACCTTCCATTACTGAAACTTCCCCCTCTCCCCAAACAGAAACCTGACATCTATTATGCATTAACTTCCCATTCCCACTGCCCCCTACCCCTGGCAACCTGTACTCTAATTTCTGTCTATGAACTTGAATCTGGTATCTTCTCTGTAGTTACCATGGGGCTTAAATTTAACATCCTATATCTATAACAATCTCATTTGCTTTGATACCAACTTAACTTTTAACAGTACACACAAATTATGTTTCTATATTCCTCCAGACCCCACTTTTATGTAGCTATTGTTACAAATTACATGTTTATACATTATGAGTCCAAAACCACTAATTTTTCAGTATATTTTATGCATTTGCCTTTTGAATCCTGTAGAAAGCAAATAGTGGAGTTTACAAACCAAAAAATACAATAGTACTGGCCTTTATATTTACCCATGTTGTTCCCCTGAGATCTTTATTTTTTCATATAGCTTCTATCTGTTGCCTATTGTCCTTTCCTTTCAACCTGCAGAACGTCTTAGCATCTCTTGTAGGGCTGGTCTAGTGGTGTTGAACTCCCTCAGTTTTTGTTTATCTGGGAATATCTTAATCTCTCCCTCATTTTTGAAAGTTTTGCCGGATATGGAATTCTTGAGTAACATTTTTTCTTGCTTTCAGCACCTTAAATATGTCATCCCACTGCCTTTTTGCCTCCATGGTTTCCAATAAGAAATCAGCACTTAATCATATTGAGGCTCCCTTGCATATAACATGTTGCTTCTCTCTCCGGGCTTTCAGAATACCCCCCCCCCCTTTTGGGCATTTAACAGTCTGATTATAATATGCTGCAACATGGATCTGTTTGGGTTTATCCTGTTTGGATAAATGCCTTTCATTAAATTTGGAAAGTTTTCAGCCTTTATTTCCTTGAATATTCAATGTATATGTTGGTATGCTCGATGGTGTCCTACAGGGTCATCAGGCTTTGTTCACTTTTCTTCATTCTTTCTTCTTTCTGGTACTCAAAATGAATGATTCAACTTCATTGCATTTTTCTTCAGCCAGCTCCAGTCTGCTGTTGAACCCTCTAGGGAATTTTTAATTTCTGTTATTGTGGTTTTCAGCTCTATTTGGTTCCTTTTCATTAATTCCATCTCACTATTGATATCTCTTTGTGTTCATCTAATATTTTCCTGATTTCCATTTGTTTTCCTTTAGCTCTCTGAGAATATTTAGGGGCATTTTAAAAATCCTTTGTCTGGTTTGTCCCAGGTCTGGTCCTCCTCACTGATGGTTTCTAATGCTTTCCTCTTCTCCTTTGCCTGGATGATCCCTTCCTGTTTCTGTGTTTGTTTTGTGACCTTTTGTTGAAACCTGGATAGTTTGATAATGTGTTGTTGCTGAAATTTAGACTCTGCAGGGTTTGTACCTTAAGCTTGTATCCAGCTGATATTATCACTGAGTTATCCTTGAATGCTAGGAGCTAACAACAAAAAAAAGAAAGAGAGAGAGAGAGAGAAAGAAAGAAAGAAAGGGAAAGAAAAACACATTTCCCAGTGTTCGCAGATTGACCAGGGCAAGTGTTTTCCTTCAGGGCTTATCCATACAGTGAGTTTTGAGAATAGGTCCAGGTCAAAGTGCAGGGGCCTCCCTGATCTTTTCTGCACATATGTTTTTTCTAGGGCACGTGCATGTGGCCTTAGGAATTCCCCCATTCATGTGTTTACAACTGTCCCCTTTTCCCTAGGAAACAGTTTCCTTATAGTCCCAGGCAGTACACTGTATGTCCTATAGCCAACACGCTGACTTTTCATAATATAATTTATGACCTAGGTATAGTCAAATATAGATATAAAATTAATTTCAAAGTCAAACATTAAGTCGAGGGTTACATGGCATTTCAGGTTATTAAAACTACTACTCTGTTCTGTAATAATAGAGAAGAGCAAAGAGTCAGTCAATATAGTCTATTCAAAGAGCAAAAAGGCCCAAAGGAGTGATATTTTCACCCCCTAGATTCTAGTTTTATGAGGAAAAAAAAATAATTTTAATATTAATTTCGATCAGGGTAACAAGTATACATTTTTTTAAACATTGAAAGAACTACAGGCTTATGAAAAAAATCAGCTCCCTTGCCCTACCCCGTTAGCACCCTTGAGTTCCACTTCTTACAGGTAGGCAAGCACTTTGAACTCTTCTAGACATTTTGCTGGTATTTCCTTCCATATTTTTAAATTGTAAATATGCTATTTTTTTATTTTCTTCATTTTAGAATTGTGAATAGTCTTCCTACTATAGAAGAGAAGAATTTAGTTTCTATGTTATATGCACACTTATACACAGTCACTCACATTCATCCTCCAATATGATATTTCACCTGTTTTGGATAAATTACTACTCAGAATTTATGTTGATTTGCCTTTGTAAATAGTATTAAATATTGCTCATAGCTAAACCTCAGAGTTTACTATAGCTACATATCCTTTCCTTGTTATTTATTTTTTAAATTTTGTTTTATTTTTTACATATCCTTTTGTATGCAATGCTTTGTTTTTCTTGAAGCTAGTAATTACCTCATTTGTTACATTTGTTCACATTTTTAGATGCCTCACACAAATTCCTCCATCCTCTTGTAAAACTCTTCTCAATGTAGGCAAACACATGAAGTAAGCCATCAGATCTGTTCTCCTTCTTCTTTGAATCCAGGTCTCCAGCATTCTACATCCTGTGTTTCCACTCTGAACTGATTGCTCTCTAGACCTACTGCACCATGTTGCCCTGGGTCTCCCTTTCACCACTCTACTGTGTTGGATTATCTGTTTCCTGGGCCATTTTTTCTTGGTTTACTCCCTTGTTTTATGGAAGTGCACCCTTTATTAGCTTTCTGAGAAAAGGCCCATGCAAAGTAAATTTGTTGAGATTTTGCAAGTCAGAAAAATGTCTTTAGCTTGTCCATTTAATTGACAGTTTGGAAACCCTTTTCCTTCAGAATTTGGAAAGCATTGCTCAGTTTTCTTCTAAACCCCAATGGTGTTGTTGAGAAGTCTGCATACTTGATTCCTGATCATTTGCATTTTCCTCTGGACATTTTTGAGATCATCTCTTTATCCCTAGTGCTCCAAAATTTCACAGTGATTCATCTTTTTAAAGTCCTATGCTCTGGGTACTTGGTGCAAATTATCCTGAACTGTTTTTACAAGTTTTTCTTATTCATGGAATGTTCTCTTTTTATCTTGTTCTTGTTTCATGGATGCAATATCTCCTCCTAATTCTTCAAGGATATTAACTTTAGTTTGTTTGAAGTTTTCTTATGCTTTATGCATTATTACAATTTTAGTGTTTTTCTGCATTTCTTTTTCTGTTGGGTTAGTTAGATATCCAATATTCATGCTAGCAGCTTTCTTCAAATATCTGAAGACCCTTGGCTTTCTCTTCATATTTTATATGCCACCCTTAAAAACTGATGCTCTGGTTACATATTAATTATAATTCTCATGAGCTTGGACTCTGGAGTCAACTAGACATGTTCAAATTCTGCTTATTCTTTAACTCTGTGACCTTGGGCAGGTGACCTGACCTCCGAAAGCCTCCTTTCCTTTTAGGTTAAAGCATAAAGAGTGGTATGGGCTGGGAGCAGGGTGAGGCACCTGGATGACCCTGGGAATGAGTGCTCCTGAGATTTTGCACCCTTATCACTTCTCCTGTCTTACTCCAGTTCAGGCCCTGGTAATGGGCTTGCCTGGTGGCTTTGAAGATTCAACAGGATAAGACATTGGAGGTACTTGGCACAGAGCCAGCACATGGTAACTACTCAGTAAACACGAGCTGCTCATCATCGGACAAGTGATTTAACAGCTATTAATGGGAAACATTTATTTAAAATCCACAGTGCATTTGGTGCTATGACCATGAAGCAAGAGGATTAGAAAAGAGGGAAAAAGGAGAGGGGACTGAAGGGAAAAAAAAAAAAAAAGCCTGAAGAAAAGAATATGGTGGTGGAGTAGAGAAAACAAAGGGAAAACAATCAAAATCTAACCAAGGAAGACTAACCTGGGAGACAGAGAACAATATAAAGGAAAGTGGCTGCAATTTGGAAGATTTTGTTGGTGAAGAGAAATGCCTGTATCATAATGAGGAATGATTTAATAAGAAAAGTCTGGATTCATTTTCTCTTAGGAAAAGCAGGAGTGATTGATTCTCTGAAGCCTGCCTGAAGGAAGAAAACCAGTCACAGGCCAGAGTGAACATGATCTTTTATAATTTGTGTCCCTGGATTTTCATACATGGCAGTCACTGCTTCAGCTTCTCCATATTTTAATCGATCATGAGTCTGCTGGGCTTGTGCCTCCAGGTGATTTGAGTCAGGAGCAGGCAAGTGTATTGGTCTGAGAAACAAATGAACAAACACTGGAGACTCTTACCATCCTAAAGATTATGGGAAATAAAATCGTTATGACGAAGGAAAGAAAGAAAATCTCCCAAACACCAGAACAAAGTGGAAAAGTAGGAGACATTTAGAAAAATATAAGCATCCAAGACAATTATTTTCTTCTCCAGACTCATAGCCCTTTCCAATTTGAGAGCACTGTTGCTGGGCTCACTTCAGTGTGTGCCCCGGAAGTGATTACGGATAAGCTTTCAGGGTTGCCCTTGATGCGCTTTACCCTGTTGCCTGTGGGCTGCGGCCTCCCTGGACAGGCCGTGGAACGGGCCGTAGGGAGCTGGCAGCCACGAGGCTGAGACAGAGACGGCCTGCCTCAGAGAGAATGTAGAAGGGACTGGCCACAGGAGAACTTGGCTGCCAAAAATAGAGGCAGCATTTGTTCCACAAAACGGTTGGCCGCCTTAGAATCCCATTGTTTCTTTGAGTTCTTGGGGCATTTAAGGAAGTGATTGAAAAAATCAAAGCTGTTTAAAAGTGAAATAAAGCACTACTGTGGGGTGGGGGTGAACTGTCTCAAACCTTTCCCGAGGGGGCTTCCAGGGCCCTGGCCTGAGGCATCGCGGATGGAGCTGGGACTTCTAACCCTGTGTACTGGGCCAGCTGGGCAGGAGGCAGCCCCTTCTGTGAGGCCAGGAGCAGTGGAATACATTTGATAAGTGGCTTTAGCTTGCATAGCTGACTGGCCTTCCTGGGTTGAGAGCAAGAACTAGGAGTGCTGGCATGACTTGTGCCTGTGCCCAGGGGCTGAGGAGAGGCTGGTCTCTTTCTGATGGAGAGGCAGTCCAGTCGGCTTTAGAACATGAGCTCCGGACCCAGCAGAGGGGAATCAGAACTTTGGGCAAGGCCTTTGCAGCTCTGACTCCAGCTTCCTCATCTGTAAGGTGTGCATCCTTTACCTCCCACACTCAGCGGGAGGAAGATCAATGAGACAGCACTGGCAGAGGGTTTGGATCTGGGCTGTGTGCAGATAAACATTCATTTTATGGTAGTTGCAATGAAGGACTGGTTAGAGTGTGCCGTACAGTTCTGTCTCATCCCTTTCGGGGTTTTACTTTATACCAGCTAATGACGGGGATATCCTGGTGTTTACTAGTCTTTTCTCAGTGGCCCAGTGCTCAGCTGAACACCCAATATCTAAATGCTAAGAGACCTACATTGCTTTAAACTGTTCGTTCTTCCAGCAAATATCTACCTAACCCTTACAATGTGCCGGGCATAGTTCTGTTTGCTGGGGATCTGACAATAACAAGACAGAAGAAAATTCCTGCCCTCATGGAGTTCCTATTCTCATTGAGAGAGACAGAAAATGAACAAGTGACTAAACAGTGTGTCAGTAAGTGATGAGTGCTATAGAGAAAACTAACACAGGGTAAGGAGGAAGGAGAGCACTGGGTGAGGGGTGGGGGTTGCTCTTTTATATGGGATGGTCAAGAAGGGTCTCACTGAAAAGGTGACATTTGAACTGACCTGAAGGAAGCAAGTGAGACGTGAATAATTAGAGGAAGAATATTCTAGGTAGAAGGGCATGGTAAGCTGAATAACGGCCCTCCAAAGCTGTCCATGTCCTAATCCCCCAAACCTGTGAATATGTTTGTTACCTTACATGGCAAAAGGGACTTTGCAGATTAAGTGATTGCATTAAGGATTTTGAGATGGAGAGATTATCCTGGATTATCCAGCTAGATCCATTGTAATCACAAGGGTCCTTATATGAGGGAGGCAGGAGCATTGCAGTCAGAGAAGCAGCTGTGACAATGGAAGCAACGTCAGAGAGAGTGGAAGATGCTGTGCTGCTGGCTTTGGAGATGGGATGGAGGAAGAGACCATGAGCCAAGGAATGAGGGTAGCATACAGACACTGGAGAAGGCCAGGAAACAGCTTCTCCCCTAGAGCCTCCAGAAGGAACACAGCCATGAAGACACCTTGATTTTAGGCATTGTGACCTCCAGAAATTTATTATCCAGTAAGAGAATAAACTTGTGCTATTTTAAACCAGTAAGTTTGTGGTGATTTGTTACAGCAACCAGAGGAAACAAATACAAGGGGACAGCAAGTGCAATGGTCCTGAGGCAAAGGTGTGCTTGGCATGTTCAAGGGATCAGCAAGGGAGCCAGGGTGTCTGGAATGTGGTTAACAAAGGGTAAGGTGGTCCGAGGTGAAGTCAGAGGGATAAGAGGGATCGTATCAGATGGAACCTCGTAGGAGGTTGGAACCCTCTGGTCTTTGCCCAAAGTCAGGTGGGAAAACAGTGGAAGTAACTAGAAGAGTGACATGGTCTGATATTCATTTTATTCCAGGTGAGAGGTAAAGATGACTGAAATTGTGGAGACAGTAATGGGAATCATGAGAATGTCAAATTCTGAATGTGTTTTGAGGGTAGAGCCAAAGGATTTACTGAAGAATTGGATTTGGGGTGAGAGATAAAGAGAGGAATCAGGATGCCTCTGAGGTGTTTCACTTGAGAAATTAGAAGGATGGAGTTAACATTAGCTGAGATGGCAGAACCTGTGGGAGGTTGAGCCCTTTATGGAGAGATTAGGGCATCCAGCTGGCCATCCAAGTCTAGAGTTGGATATTCTGGCTGGAGACATAACGTTGGGAATCATCAGCCTCTGGATGGCATTTACAGCCATGAAACTGGATGGAATCACTGAGTATAGGTAGGGAAGAGGGATCTGAGGACAGAGGCTGGGGTGCTGCAACAATAAGAGTCTAAAAGAGGGGGAGAACCTACAGTGGAAACAGAAAAGGAACCAGTGAGGCAGGAGAACCAGGAGGGCCTGGTGTTCCAGATGCCATGAAGAAAGGGCTTCGAGAAGTGAATAATAAACTGTGTCCAGTGGTGTGATGGGTCAGTTAAGAAGGTAAGCTAGAACAGGCCATTAAACTAGTAACTGCAGGACTTCAGTGACCTTGGCAAGAGCAGTTCCTGTGGGGAGAGGGGAGGCGGTTGAAAAGCCTGATGAGGGTGGGGTTAAGAGAGAATAGGAGAAGAGATGGACTCTTGGGAAGTTTGCTGCAATAGGTAGCAGGGAAATGGGACCATAGCTAGAACAGAATGTGGAGTCAAGAGAGATTGTTTCTATTTTTCAAGATGAGAGAAATAACAGCATGTTTGTGTGCTGATGGGGTGATCCAGGAGAGATGGAAAATATGATGATATGGGAGAGAGGGGAGAACTGCTGGCTGGGGTACAAGTGGAAGCACTGACTTTAGTTAGTTTCCCCTGGCTGCTGTAACAAGTTATACCATAGACTTGGTGGCTTAAAACAGTACAAATTGATTACCTACAGTTCTGGAGGTCAGAAGTCCCCAAATCAAGGTCTTGGCAGCTGATTCCTTCTGGAGGCTCTAGGGAAGGAGCTGTTTCCTTGCCTTTTCCAGCTTCCTGAGGCCGTCCTCATTTCTTGGCTCATGACCCCCTTCCTCCATTTGCAAAGCCAGCAGTCTAGCCTCTTCCACTCTCTCTCTTTTCTTCCATCATCATATCATCTTTGCTGGCTTTGATCCTTTTGCCTCCTTGTTATAAAGACTCTTGTGATTACATTTGGCCCAGCTGAATATCTGCACATTTCTCTTAACTTAATCAGAGCTGCAAAGTCCCTTTTGCCATGTGTTCCGCTTTGGCTTTTATAAAGGGGGGTTATTTGGTTACAAATTTACAGTCCTAGGGCCATAAAAGTATCCAAACTAAGGCATAAACAAGAGGTTACCTTCACTGGAGAAAGGCCAATAGCATCTGGAACACCTCTGTCAGCTGGGAAGGCATGTGGCTGGCGTCTGCTGGTCCTTTGTTCCCAGGTTGCATTGCCTTCGGCTTCTGGTTCCAGTGGCTTTCTCTTTAAGCATCTGGGGGTCCTCTCTTAGCTTCTCCTGGGCAATCTCTGGGCTTCATGTCTTAGCTTAGCAACTCCAAACGTCCTTCTGTACTCATCTCCCAGCATCTCCAAGTGTCCCTGTCGGCTCTGGCTCCTTCTCTTAAAGGACTCCAGTGATCTAATTAAGGGGCCACACCTCCATGGGAATGATTGAATGGAAATGTTTCACCTACAGTTGGGTGAGTCCCATCTCCATGGAAACAACCTAATTGAAAGCCACACCCTACTCAAAAAGATTAAGTCTGCTCCCACAAGATTACATTAGAGAACACGGTTTTTCTGAGGGACATAATCCAAACTGGCACACCATGTAAGGTTGTATTTTCATAGTTTCCAGGGGTTAGGATGTGGGTGTTCTAGGGAGGAGGCATTATTCTGCCTGCCCCAGTCGGGGAGCATGGATGGTCATTCATGGACATGAAAGGAAAGGAAGAACCCATGGGTCTGGTTGCTTTCAGTGGGTAGACATAATGACAGGCGTCTGCAAAATTCTTTTCCAATTTTATGATTTTCCTAGTGAAATCAGAAGCAAGGCCACCAACTGAGAGTAAGGATGGGTGGAGATGTTGGAGATTTGAGGAGAGAAAGTGAAAAAATAGTCATCTAGGAGAGTGAGAGAATGAACAGACTAGGCTAGAATGTGGTTGGATTTCCAGGAAGCACTAAGGGCTCACTTGATTTAAAATAAAGCCAGTCAGCAGGGTTGTATCTTTTTCTCCAGCCATATTCAACTGTGGAGGCAGGTGGCCGAGGTGGGAGGTAGGACAGGAGTGGGGTAGACAAAGGGTCGGATTTAACCAGGGCTGCAGTTTTGTAGTACCACAAAGTGAGAATTATTGTATGTGTGAGGGAGTCATTATAATGCTTGATTATGGGATTTAAGTTGGATAAGGAGGAAAGAGACAGCATGAGAGGGATGAAGGACACTTAAAAGGTGGGAGGAACCATGATGTTTTGTCCTGGTCCAGTTGAGAATAATGGGAATTGGGGTTCCGGAAGGAGTAAGCTGAGCTGAGAAGTTGGGAGGTGGTGATAGAAGAGTGGGCGCTTAAAGAAGAGGTTATGGGTCCCTTGCAGTTCTTAGCAACAGGAAGGTGTAGAGTCTGTGATGGAAAGGATGTCAAGAACAAGAGGACAGAGCATTAAAAGGACCATCTCTGTGGATATTGAAATCACCAAGAAATTCAGGAGAAGCCGTGTTGGAGGATTCTTTAAGAGGCGGGGGCTCCTTAAAGAAATGCAAGGCCAGTGGATGACTGCACCAAGACGGAGTCTGTTGGCTTCAATTCTGGGGGTTTGAGGTCAATGGGTCTTGTAAGTGGCCCTGATGGGTCAGAAAGCTCCTTGGTGACAGGCCAGAGTCACAAGCTGTCCCAAAGCTGGCTGTGGCCCCCAACATGCACCCTGCCAGTGTGGTCCCAGCACTCTTTGCTCACCCAGCCCTTTATGAATAAGGTCCTCCTTCGCCATCACCTCTTGGGTGCCCAGGGTGGGACCTGCATGGCCCTGGACAGTCTGGGAGCTTCTGAGATGAAGATGGAGCCTCTGCCCTGGAGGAGTGTGGGGAGGATTCTGCCCAGGGCATACGGCACCTCCCCACCGGGCTGCACTCTCCCCTCAGGGCCGGCTCCCACCCCCCAGCTCAGAGGGCAGGTGGAGGAGGAGCAAAAACAGCTCCCCCATTCACCCCCACATACACAGATTCAAGTGGTCTAATCACAGAAGTATATTTAGATTTTGTGCTTCAAATTGTACTTTCTGGCTCTTAGGAGTATACAATTACTCATACAATAAAGAGTGATTTTTTCCCCACAGTAAGGTTCTGATTATGTGAGTGTGTGTAACATGCTTTTCACTCAAACATACAACAAAAGCTTCATTTGACTGCAAAATAAAAAACCCGTCAGTGTACTGACAGGTTACAACCATGAGTCAAGTGGATGAGGAGGCAAACCTACTCCCTTTTCCCCCTCACCTTCCCAACCACTTCTCTAGGATCCTGAGAAAACAATTTAGAACACCAGCCCTGCTTGCAAATGCAGCCAGGACCAAGGAGAAACTACATTTGAGTGTGAAAAGTGTAAGGTCATCTCACCCCAGGGCCACAGCCAATTGATATCCAGTTTTCTGCACATTTTCAGACCCTTCAGAGAACTTGGTTGGGAGCCTTCCTGCCATCCTGCCCCGCTCCACTGCCACACACTCACACACACTCACACACACTCATAGAACACACCCACTCACACACACAGTGCATGTACTCTTACAGACCCCCCCCCACAGCACACTTATGGACACAAAACATGTACTCTTTCACACACACACACAGCCTTTCCTTTATAACTATGATCAGTGAGGTAAGTGGACCAGACAAGTTGAGCTGAAGGGAAAACATTACTCGCCTCAACCTCTAGTCCTCCAAAATGCAGCCTGCATTCCAGAGACGTGGAAATACTCAGCTTAACACAGCCAAGATATGCTAAGCATGTTTAGTGGGCAAGGCACAGGGTCTGAGCACAACGAGATCCTTGAGACTATAGAATTTGGGTGTTTTCTTTTTTCCTTAAAGAAAGCATCGTGGCAAACTCCTGTTATTTGGCAGCTCATGAAGCTAGCACTTCAAGAAGTGAAATGACCTTCTCATATTACACAACTCATGAGAGGCCTGACCAGGACTTGAACCCAGGTCTGGCTGACTCCTGACTCCCAAACCAGTACTCTCCACCCTCTTCTGAACCACCCCCACCTCCACCTGTCCACCCGTAGTGGGTGCATGCACATGCTCTCCCCACACCCCCGGCTTCTCATAGCTGGACTTTTGAAGTTAAATATCCCGGCCATCTTGGTGCAGACCTCACAGTCTCCCTAACTGCAAAACAGGGAACTAAATTACAGTTTGGCTCCCTGACCCAAAGAGGGTCGTGGGCCATCCGGGGTCTCGTTGGATCGGACAGTTTGAGTTCAGTAGTCAGGGTGCCCTGGGGTGGGCAGCCATGTGGACTGTGGCCAGCCATTTATTAAAGGCCAGTTCCAAGGCTTCTGAGGAATTTCCACCGTATGCTGAGCTCAGGTTTAGCCAGCATTATCTATGAGAGGAGATGGATGGTTTGCCATCAGCTATTAGAGGAAAGCTCCTAATAGTAGGTACAGATTAGATATGTGCTTTGCAGTGACATCGTCCTATGCACAGCAGCCTTCAATGCAGCCTGATATCTCTTGTAAGACATTGGAGAAAGACATGGTGTGGCCAGGGACAGGCCCCCAGACATCTGGGGAGACCCCAGCCACCTCCAGCCACTGTAGTCCCACCCATGAGGATAAAATTATTTTTCAGTGATGATTTAGAAAACAAAACAAGGCACCAAAAATCAAAATATTTTTGAGAAAAAAATATTTGAGACAATTTATTTGTTTATTCATCCATTTAACAAGTATTTACTGAAGGCCTACTATGTGCCAGATATTGGTTTAGGGTTTGGGGATACATCAGGGACAAGACAGAGCATCTGCCTTTCTGGAGTTACATCCTAATGAGAAAATATAGGCAACAGAGTAAGTATAAGGTATGTCAGATCATGATAAGTTCTGTGGAGAAAAAAAGAAAACTGCGGGGAAAGGACTGGCAAGCTCAGAGAGTGAGGAAGAGTTGCTATTTTGTAGGCTGTAGTTTGGGAAGACCTCACCCATGAGGTGGCAGCTGGCCACACAGACCTCAGGGGAAGAGCCTCTTGGCAGAGGGAAGGACATGCAAAGGCCCCGAGGCAGGTTTAAGGAACAGGGAGAAGGCTAGAAGGTTAGAGCCAAGTGAATGAGGGAGAGAGGGATTCAAGAAGAGGTCAGAGAAATCGCTGAGTGTTCCAGTGGGAGGCTGATCATGTAGGGCCTTATGGACCTTTTCATGAACTCTGACTTTTATTTTGAGTGAGACTGGAAATCACTGAAGGGTCTTGAGTGCAGGAGTGTTGTGATCCGAGTACTGTTTTAGAAGGATCACTTTGGGTGCTTTCAGGAAAATAGACAGTGAGAGACAATAACCCAGTGAGAATGGGGAGACCAGTTGAATGTCAAAGCATTTGAATGTCCCAATACGTGGCCCATCATCATGTTGCTGTCCTTCTCTCTGGGAGGCTCTTTCTCTTCACACCTTCTTTTTGGGTCCTAAATCTCTCAAACCTTCTGCTCCCCTCCCTCTCCTACCCCCTAACTCTGAGTCCCGCTTCTTGCCCTAGACTTCATTCTGAGTGAGCGGCCAGTCAGTGCCACAGGCTCTCCCCAGGATGGAGCTGGAGATGTCTGCAGACAAGTATGTGAGGGGCCAGCCTCCCAGTCGAGCATCTGCCCAGCAGTCAGACTCTTCATAGTCACCCAGGATGCCTGTCCCTTGGCATAATCTGAGTAATAATTACACTCCAAGCCTCAGGCTCTCTCCTCTATCTTGGTGTGTCTTCCCCGGGTTTCTGTTATGCTGGGGTGTGTTTGGGGGGGGGGGGGGGAGCGGTGCCCAGCCTCCAAATGCCGTGTGCTAGGAAAAGGTGAGGAGGGACTTGACTGCTACCTTGTACCCCCAAGGCAAGTCTGGGACATGGGGGCAGACTCTGCTCCACGCCAGAGGATGGCAAAGACCAAGACGAGGCCTAGAAGATGGAAGGGGAATGGAAGGACTGCAGTGAGGACCCGAGTTGTTGCTCTGTAGACAGTCATTCATTCATTCATTCAGCCAGTGTTTAACAGGGGCCTCTGTGCCAGTCAGTGAGTGTAGGGTTCTCGGGAGTCAGGGGAATTGGGGGAGAATGGGCAGAATTTGGGTAGAAGTTTGATTGATGACTAGTTCTCATCCAGCTTCTGGGACAAACTGGAAAGGAGGGGAATTTGTCTTAATGCTTCCCATACTTCCCCTTCCAGTTTCCGTGTTTGAACTTCTCATCATTCTGGCCACCCGGTGCCTGGGCTTCCTCTCGCCTCTCAAAACATCTTGCTCTTGAAACTTGCCACTCCTCTCTCCCTCACCCAGATTTAGCTGTCAAAGGAAAGATGTTACCTAATATTTGCATTTTATTAGGGAAATTCTGAAGGCCAAAAAGTAATCAAGTCTCAGTGGAGTGAATTCCAGATGGAATCATTTATGGCACCTTAAGAAGGGATGGAGAAGATGATGTGAGGGCAAGAGGGTGACCCCCACCTCATACCAGCCTTCATGGGGGTCCAGCCTGAGTGTGACCCTCAGACTGCCCCATTTTGAATGCTGCCAACTCCAACCTCATGAGCATGTGGCTCTGTGACTAAATGGTCGAGGCTTCATGGGCTCCTCCTTACACAGGGCTCACATAAGATCAAAATGAGATGGGGAGAGCTGGAGGCTCCAAGGCTCCTTGGCAACCAGATTTTACCTTGAGGAGCAAGTCAGGTAAGTCTTAGTCTAAGGGCCTAAAACAGGTGGCCTCTCATCAGACAGCCTGGACCTTCTTGCTTTCTGTGTATAGGGATATAACCCTTAGTTCTCTCTGAGACTTTGGTAACTTAAACTTTCTTGTTTGGTCTCCTGAATGCTATAGGAATGAGGGGAATGTTCATGCATGGCCAGGTGTGAAGGGGGTGGGGGAGGATGAAGGGCAGGGGGGCGATGGCCCCAAGTCTTCCTGGATGTGGCAGTGGTCATTTTAGGAAGAGAGTCCCACTGAAAACTGATTCCTAAGGACAAGAGTCAGAGATTTAAGGTGCAAATGCCCCTCTTTTGTAAAGAGTCTTCCTTTGTGGCTAACCTTGGAAGGATATGGGCTTTATTTTTATGTAGGAGGGTAGCAATTTTCCCACAGCTCTTGCACTTAAGCTCTTCCAACCAATTGGAAAAAAAAATCCTCTCAGGTGTTAACACTAAACCAAACCAGTGTGTGTTTGCCTTCCTGTGATTCACAGCCAGTGTCTCCAGCTGTGAGAAGAGGGCTGGAAAAGGCCCAAAAGATGAAGGAAAGGGTTCTGTCAGCCATAATCCCTTTAGCGCCCTCATTGCTATGCAGGGGAACTTCCAGGGCGTGGTTTGGGGGACCCCAGTGTGGGCCTGAGCTCTGTCAGGCCTGCCCTAAAGCACTCAAGCCTGCTCAGGGCCGATGTGTCCTGGGGCTCAGGGGCTTCAGCTGAGGGTGTTCATGGCCTGGTGCTTGGGCAGATAGGAGTCTTATTTAGCAAAACCAGAGCCACAGGAGGAGAGTTGAGGAGCCCAGGAAAGAGAGCTGTGGTGTGGGCACAGGCCCAGGGCCTCCTGGGCCCAGCCTCCGTGGAGGACACGTTAGGTCACACTCTTGGTTTCTACACTGCACATGAGAGCCTGCAGTCAGCTGTAAAGACAAGTCCAGAAGAGCCCAGAGCCTCGAATAAGTAAGTGCTAAATTGTGTGATAAGGACGCTCCAAACACAGTGATAACTCAGGGGAGAGGAAGCCAGGTGAGGCTGGAGTAGCGCAGGAAGCTTGTTGGGTGTGGACTGCCTTGCGGGGAGAGGGTTGAGATACAGGGGGCTTGTTGGGTCTGGAAAGAAGCAAGAGATTTTAATAGGTGAAAGGAGGGGAGAGACCAGACGCTGCGGACCTTGAAGTCTGTCTGAGGAGTTGGATTTTTAACTTTGAGGCAGCAAGAAGCCACTGGCAGTTTTGACAAGAGTGTGGGGAGAAGCAGCAACATGATGACAGTGGAAGTTAAGGAAAGTTAGTTTGCTGTAAGGAGGTAGGCACTGAGGGGAAGCCTGAAGGTGGGAGATAAGTCAAGAGGATTTGACAAGGGTGCATGCAGTAAGAACAGGAAGGTAGGGACAGAAGTGAGATAGTTTGATGGCAGGACGTTTAGGCTGTGGTGATGGGTCTGATGTGGGGACCAAAGAGAGAAAGAGTCCAAGTTGATGGTGTTGGAAAAAAAAACCTCTTGAAGTTCACAGCACAGAACTGCTGTAGGGTGTGGGGAGGGACCCGCTGTGAGGAAGGTGTCTCTGGTATTGGAGTCAAGACTTAAGCTGATTAAGGATTTGCTTCCCTGCTTCCTCTTTCAGGACATCCCTGCTCCTCATCCTATATTTGCTCTCAAGAAGTGACCCCAACACCCATCCAGTTCCCCAAGCCAGAACATGGGAGTGATTTACTCTAGACTCCTCCACCCTGTCCCATACACACAGCCCTTCCATATCCTCATCCCCATCCACGCCACAACCTCTGCTCAAGCTCCCTGACCCTACATTTGTTAGTTCCTTTTTTCCAGCGGTTACTTTCTCACTGGCCCCCATCTTGCCTCCCTCGGATCCGTCATTTTGCCACCAGAGAGACCTTTCTAAGATGCAAATCCTGTCATGCCACTCTCATGCTTAAACCATTTGTGGCAGCTCAGTCAGCCACTATCTGCCATGACGTTGTACTCTTTTCTCCCCCTACAAGGAATGTTCCTGCCTCCTCTCTTTGCCTGAAAACGGCTAGTTGTCTTTTTTAGATATTGGCAGTATTTTGAGGTGAAAGGCTCAAGTCTAAACTTCACACTCACCGATAACACTCCCTACAGAACTTTTCTTCCCCACTGGATTTTAAGCTTCACAGTGCACGGCTCATAGTGGGTGCTCAATAAGAGCTTGTTGAAAGAATGCATTAATAAATGAATGTAGGAATAAAATAATTCTGTAGGCCTTCAGTGCCATCAGGTGTTTCCCATATTCTCTCGCATCCCACTGTCATAAATAACTTGTGCTTCTACAGCTGAAAGGCTCTTTTCCTTACCCCCTCCCCCAGGTGGCTGCTTTTCCCAGGTGTTTTTAGTCAGCCAATATCATACTTTGAGAATTAAAAACTAAAGCCATCTCAAGGTGGCCTTGTCTTCCTGTAGATCTTACTTGGGGGTTATATCCTTAGAGTCATTTAGAAAAATATGAGGGCATCTTTAGTTGTCACAGTGATGTGGGGGAAGGGGCAGCACTCTGGGCTGGGTCAGGGATGCCAAGAGCCTTGTAGTGTGCAGGGAAGTCCCACAAGAGAAAAGTCATCCCACCCCCAATTCCAATGAAAGCTCTGCTGAGAAACACTTATACCATCTACAGGGTGGTGTTGGGGAAAGAATGTGGGCCTTTGTGTCAGAGGATGTTCTGGTTATTTGTTGCTGCCTATCAGAAATCCCCAGCTTAGTGACTTACCTAACAATTTGATTACTCTCTCTCACAGTCCTCTGGGTTGACGGCTCAGCTGGGTGGTTCTTGCCCGGGGTCTCTCAGGTGGTTGGAGTCAGAGAGTGGCCGGGGATGAAGCCAGCTGCAGGTACGGCTGGGCAGGACATCTGAGATGGTGGCTCACTCCCGGGCCAGCAGTGGATGCTGGTTGGGCTGGGGATGCTGACTGATGGGCCTGGGTGGCTTCTGCATATGGTTTAGGCTTCCCCCAGAGCGGCAGCTGGTTTCCAACAGGGAACATCCCAAGACACCAAAGGAGAAGCCACAGGCTTCTTATGATCTAGCCTTAGAAGTCACACTGCATCACTTCCACTGCATTCTATTGGTCAAAGCTGTCATCAGACCTGCCCAGATTCAAGGGGGTGGAGGAATCGACTCCACCTCTGGAGGCCGGGAGGGGGCGGGTTGTAGAAGAAGAGCATGAGGGTTGAGTCCATCTTTGAAAATATAATAATTTGCCACTGAGCAGCCTCCTGGATTTATGTCCTGCATCTACCACTTACTAAATCAGAGACTTCCACTAAATCCCTGAACCTATCTGAGTCTTCTTTATTCCTTTGAAGACATGGAGCCAAACTTGCTGGGGTGTCTTAGAAACCTATTGTAACCACTGCTATTTGTTACTGAGTGTGTTTTTCCTATTAATAGGAATGGCAGCCGCAGGTCCAGAAATTCTCCTCATTCCATACATGTCTGTCACTTTGTCTTTTCTGACTTTATAATTGAGGGATTTGAAACACACCCCAGATGTGTATTGGGGATAAGTGATCATTTGACCAATGCGGGGCCAATCTTCTTGCCTCTTGATTTAAAATTAATTTTTATTTATATTTTATCAAAGTATATCAAGTAAAATGCTCCTACCTCCTTCTTCCTACTTCATCTTTCTTTTGCTCCCCAGAAGCAATCATTTGCAACACTCATAGCTATGTTTTGTATTTGCATTCATATTTTTAGATAACCAGCATATACTGCTTTCTGATTCACTGATTTTAAAAATTTTCACTATGGAAAGTGGACATTTTAGCTCACTCACCCCACCCCTCCTGATGCTTTCTGTCCTAACATAATTGTCTATCAATTTTTGGTTAAATCCACATGCAACATTTTCATTATTTTGATTATGTAAAATAAACATTGTCCATTGCTGAGCCAAGTAGTGAACTAATAATACATTTCTTTTTTCCAACATTTTCTTCTTCCTAGAGTTGATAATTCCTCCATATTCTGCATTAGCTTTGTTTTCTCTAAATATTTGTCTAAGTCTTTCCATATCTCCAACAACTCTGCTAATCAATTCTTTATACAATTTGTCACATATCAAACTTGTCAGCAGTCAGTTCCGTTGTTTTTTTCTGGTGAAAGCCTTATGGGAGTTTTCCAATGCCCTTCTCTACTCATGACTGGTTTTTCCCAGGTCTATCCCCTAGCTGTCATCCTGGAAATTCCCTTTACTCTCTCCTTTGCTGGATCCCCTGGTGAATCACTGCCTTCCTCTTTCTTGGTGATTCCCTCATCATGGTGAAGCATCCTCCAGTGGCTTCCTGGGAAAGGATGCCTGGGAAGTAAATTTTTGTGTTGTTTTGCATGTCTGAAGATGTCTTGATTGATAAAGTCACTGGGATTAGAATTTTAGGCTGACAACATCTTCCTCTTGGGATATTGAAGACATTTTTCCAATTTCTTCTAGCTTCCAATGCTGCTATTAAGAAGTCCAATGCCATTCTGATTGTTGATCCTATATATGTACACTTTTTAGTTCTCTCTTTCAAAGCTCTTAAGATTTTCTCTTTATCCCTAAAGTTCTCAAATATCACAGTAGTGTATGTTGGTATGGCTCTGTTTTCAACTACTGCGCTGAACATTTAGAGGACCCTTTTAATCAAGATTTGTACCCTTCACTTTTAGTACATTGTCTTGTATTATTTCTTTGAAAATTTCCTTAACACCATTTTCTCTGTTCTCTCTTTTTAGAACTATTTATTGGATGTTGAACCTCCTAAAGTGCTTCTCTAGTTCCTTTATGTTTTTTCTCCTATTGTCCTTCCTTTTGTTTTACTTTCAGGAAATTTCCTTAACTTTATCTGCCAAGACTGCTATAGAATTTTTACATTTTAGTTATCTTTCTTGCTCTGTTTCTTCCTTTAGCACATAAATAGAATAAAGTGGATAAATATATAAAGTGGATAAAGTATCTTCTCTTATGTCTCCAAAAATATCAATTAAAATTTGTCTTTAGTTTCCCCTGCTCATTCCTTCATAGACCTATGTTTACCCATTTGGTTATTTTATCCTCTGTCTTTCCTGCTGGACACTTTCCTCAGTGGATACTTGGCTGCCGCTCATATTTAAGAATGAGGCCCTAAAGAGCCAATTGGAAGTTCTGTGTACATGCGTGGGATTTATTCTAGGTGACTGAGTAGATGACAGGATTTTTCAATGGAAAATGGGCCTACACATATTTTTTTAATGTCAGTATGTGTAGTCTTTTTTCTGGGGTAGATCAGTTTTTGCAAAAATAATCCTACTCAGGGATGGTCCTGTTGTTCTAAAGCTAGGTAGGGGGAGGGGTAGAGAAGAAGGGCTCATTTCGTTAGCAAAATTTCACCTCACTCCAGCCTCCCTCTGTACCTGATGCCACTCACACTAAGTCTCTCTGGTTGTAAACCACCTGTCTCCTGCAGGTGTAGCGGAGGTGCAGTTCATCGGCCTCTGAGGGGTTAGGGGTGAGGTCCTGCAAGTCTGTCTGCCTCTTGTAAAAACTTATAAATAATCCCTCTGTTTCAGACCTCACATCACCCCCCTTCCACAACACCTGGAGCCCCCAATTCCTAAGACTTGCCAAGTCCTGGGGGCCCACAGATGCTTGCCTCTCTTTGGTGTATGACATCCCCACCCCCAGACACTCAGTTGGACTTTCCTCTTCTCTGCTAACTCCTTTACCATCCACCACCTTTGTGTACTGTAATTCAGGCCTACATACCTCTTCACTGTGTCAGAGATTTTGGAGGAGGTGTCTGTGTGGATATTGCTCTACTCCACCATTGGAAGCTCTCAGTCCCAGCAGTAGCTATGTCAGAGTTGGAAAAAACTGGTTTTTGTGCGATCTCCAAATCAGCAAACACTTGTGGAGCATCTTGAAAGGTAGAGCTTTCTAATAATAATAATAGCAACAATAATAACCATGTTTAGCACCTACTATGTGCCAAACACTGTGCATAAACTATCTTTAATCCTCACCACACCCTGTAAGATAGATATTGTTATCCCCATTTCACAGATGAGGAAACTGAGGCTCAGCAAGTTTAAATAATTTGTCCAGTTCATCCCTTTAATATGCGGCTGAGCCAGGATTTGAATCCAGGTCCATCTGGCACCAAGTTGTCTAGCAATTGCAACCAAAGCCTTAGGAGTCTCCTTCAAGTCACCCAGTGGGTGTGCCTTAATCAAAACTTGGTGAACCAGGTCATTTCCAATGCACTGTGATGCATCAGTGCTTGAAAGAAAAGCCACGGTGCATCCTTGCATGGTGCACATAAGCCCCTTGGTGTATGTGTAGTGCTGTTTAGTTGCTCTTACCTGGTGTTTGCTGACAGTGAGCCCTCCAGGTGAGGGGCTCAGCCATAATCAGCAGCGTGCAGCCAGGAGCTGATTTTCAAAGGAGCCAGTTCCATAGGAGACTAATGAGACCAGGCGCCCTCCCCCTGCTCTGACTCCTGCCGAGGGTGGAACTGTGAGCAAGAGCAAGGTCTCCATGGTGATGGTGGCAGTTGGCTGACAGCAGAGGGAGAGCAGAGTGGGGGAGGGAGAAAACCGGAGAGAGAGTCCAGGTAGAGGCCTCCTGCAGGAGACAGGACACATTCAAATGATCTCAAGAAGCCTCTAGGGGCAGGGGTAAGTGGGTAAGTGGGAGCGGGGGCTACAACCCCCAGGAAGGCCGGGCGCCCGCCGAGCCTCCTCCCTGGAGCCGTCGCCCTGCATTTCCAGCCGCCTCTGCACTCGCAGCCTCGCCCGTCCCTGCCTCACCACGCAGGTGGGTGGCTTACAGCGCCTGTGGAGTAACCAGGGTAGAACTGGCACAGGGAAGCCTCCTGCTGAACCACCCAGCCACCGTGGGGCCTCCAGCGGGAGCGTGCAGGGTGCAGAGAAGGCCTCCGAGGAGCACAGAGCCTCCCTGGGATGGGGCTGGGAGGCCGGACACTGAGGGTTGACTCTCCGCCTTCTGTCCCTGCCTAAGCTCTGTCTCCCGCCCACCTCCCTGCTGGGCGGCTGAGCCTGGGGATGGGAGCAGAGAGGGAACCTGGGCCCACATCGCTCTTACTGTCCTGCGTTCCCTGATGTGTACCCAGGGTTCCCTGGATGTTACTCCTTGCAGACTTTCCCCTGCTCAGGGATAAAGACAAGGCTCAGAATGTGGCCGTGTGCTCTGCCCCACCCTTCCTCTCCAATCCCATCTCCTGCCTTTGTCCCCTCGACTCGGCCCTGGCCACACTGGCCTCCTTCCAGTTCCCTGTAGGACCCTGTCATCTTCTCACGAGGCCATTGCCCAGGCTGCTCCCTGTCCCTGGGATGTTCTCACTCCCGTCCCCACTCTTGCTCCTTCAGATATCAGCTTCAACCTCACTTCCTCAGCAAAGCCTGCCCGGGGCTCCCAGACCAGTCAGAACCCCCACAAAGCTCTTCCTGGTGGCATTTGCCCCAGCTTGGTATGATGTCTTGTCTTGGTATGATATCTCTCTCTCCCACTGGACTGGAAGGGCCAGGAGGGCGGGCCGTGCCTTTTCCTCTGTTCCCATTGTATTGCCTGCACCTGGCACAGTGTCTGCAGGTGGTCATCACTCAATATGAATGAATGAACGAACGAATGAACAAATGAGTGAACAGCACATCAATCTGTACCACTGAGAGTAGCTGATGCAGCGAGCCTCACTGCACGGGCCCCCTGGGCAGCAGAAACCAATGTGACACCCCTCCCTGCCTGCTGCTCCCCCATCTGATCAGATCCCATGCTGATGGGGAAACTGCTTTGAGTTTTAAGGGTTTGGAGCTCCTTGAGAGAAAAGCATTCATCCAAACCAAATGACCACTTGTTTTATTTTCAAACTTTAGGATGGGAGCACCTAATACTTCTGGCTTGAAAGGAAGGGCTCCCTGAGCACCCTGTGCCATCTGCCTGGCATTTCAGAGTGTGTCCATGTTCTTTCTTGCACCCACCAGCCCTGGTTCTCATGCCCCCTGATTTCTTCAGGGTCATGTGCCCCTAAAGGCCACTGACAGGGCAAGGGCTTGTGGGAAAGACACAGAACAGCTTCTGGGGGCCAAATCCCCCCAAACACAGGTTGCTGACCTTCCAGCTGGGGGAGATAGTGGGGAGAAGGGAGGTCTAGGAAGCCTTTCCACCCCTTGGTGCTTCCTGCTCCCCCTGCTTTCCCAACCCAGGCCTCCTGCAAGGGACTGCAGGGAGTGAGTCACCTCTGATAAGCTTGGCCCAGAGGGGTTTTGATAAGATAGAAGGAAGAGTGTTTACACACCAGCCCTCAACTCCTGGCACTCTGCTCTGGTGGAAGCCAAAGACCAGGTTAGACTATCCTTCGGAATATGGAGGAAGTCCTATTAGAAACCGGAGGGAAGGCAGAGTAACCTGACTGCCTCCAAAGTACATTTTTTTTTACTTATTTTTAAAGGGCTCTGAGTCAGCCCTTCTAGAGAAAGGTGTCTAAATGCCTAACGCAAATCAAATGCATTCTCCAGCTGTATGACTTTAAGTAAAGCATTTTACTTCTGTGCTTGATAAACTGACTTGAAGCCAAGTCGGATCATCTATTGAGGTCCCTGTAATGCTAATGAATGTCTATAGAGTTCGTTAATGAATGATTGTTTCCTCCCTCATAAACTTGGGGTCTGAAAACTAAGTTTGAGTCTTGATTCCTGTGTTTTCTCAATTTTCATGTCCATGAAAGGGAGCCACCTCTGTAAAATGGAGCTGACTTAGGTGGCTGTGCAGGGCCCCAGCACCCTGCCCGGCTCCTGGAAGGAGGGAGGTGAGTAGAGGTGGTTAGTCACTGCCCCCACTTCTGAAGGGTGTGAGGGGGCTGTTGCAGGTGTTTAGGGACCCACATGCCGTGTTTCTGAAAGGAAACTCATGGTTTGTTAAGACCCATCCGGGAAGACAGAAGACTTTGCTCCTTTACTTGGTGGTGCTGAACCCCAAGTACCTTCAGCCTCTGACCCACAGGGCACGTTTATATGAAACCCCATTTCAGATAATCCAGTGGTGTTTCAAGACAAGGCAGAGAGCCTGGGGAGCCCATGTGAGCAGAGGAAAGGGAAGATGGGGAAACAAGCAGAAAAGGGGGATGCCCTGCTCGTGGGCCAGCCCTATAAGCAAAGTCCGATCAAATCACAGAGTCAGGACATAGAAGGGTTCTTCTGGGCGACCTGCTCCAGCTTCCTGGTTCACAGGGGTGAGGCGAACCGCCTAGGATTTTCCAGAGAGCAGGTGTTGGCTCTGGGACAAGAGCCCAGTTCTCCAGGGGTTGCGTGTGAACCTTGGTCTACCCATTGTTAGCTCTTTCTGCACCTTACGGCACTGGGTTAGCTGAGAATTGAAGTATAAAATTTTCTGGGCAGCAGCTTCCTTGGACTTATGAGCCTAGACACACACTCACACACACAGTGGAGCAAATAACGTATGGCTCAACAATGAAGAACGTCACCATGAAATGAAGAATCAATCATGAAAGGTCGTTCAGCCATCCCTAACTCTAAAGGTTCTGCTTTATTTATTTATTTATTTTAAATTTTATCCAAAGATAACCTCTTAGACTCAGCCAATGTGTCAAAGGTCTCAATGAAGTTGCCAGCAGATACTGTGATCAGAAGGAACACCGGGGTCGAGCAGGTGGCAGCCCAGGCCTCTGCACTCCCTGACCTATCTGACATGTTGAAGAGCAGTGGAAAGTTGAAATCTCCCAGGAATATTCTGAAACAAACCACTATCCAATTAAACCTTGAGGGAAGAAGAGTAATGCTGGGTAGAGTTGACCCTTTCTTCGGAAAGACTGAAGAAGGCCCTGCAGGGTTAGAGTCCTCCAGCCCCTAGAGTGGAAGTGGGGGCTGCTTCCGAGTTCAGTCACACGGTTGCTGGGCAGACCTCCGTCCCTCGCCAGGGGGGCCTCCACACAGGGCCGCCTTGGAACACGGCGGCCAGCTGTCTCCAGGGCAAGCAGTGCAAGGGCGAGCGTAAGAGAGCACCAGGATCAAACCGCAGTCTTTTTATAGCCTGATCTCAGAAGAAATATCCATTACTTAGGATATATTCTGTTAGACAGGAGCCACACTCAAGGAGAAGTGGTTCCGTGGTCTTTGCCCAAGGAGGCAGACATCACTGGGGCCCATCTTAGAGCATGCCTACCACAGTATTTAATTTAATTTATGTTACCTATTGTTATTATGCCTTTTGTGTACTTTATGCCCCAAATTACTCCCCACTAATGTCACTAGAAATTTCCACCTCTGTGTTTTGCTCCTGTTGTTCCTTCTGCCAAGAATGCCTTCCTCCAAATATTTGTATTTTCAAATTCTACCCATCCTTTAAGGCCAAATGCAAATGCCACTTTCATTAAGTGTTTGCAAATTGTCCCCTTGCAGGAAGCAGTCATTTCCTTCTCTGATGCACGAGAGGGAAGGGTTTGATGAGCGAAAAACACAAAACAGCTATTTTGTGTTCAACAGGATAAGTGTAATGACACTTTGATGAGTAGGAGCAGGGTAACTCAAATACATTCCATGTACTTTATTCTCAAAAGCAGGCTATTGGTTTTTGTCATCCCGAGTCAACAAGGGCAGCAGCTCTTTTAGATTACTGCAGAAAGTGCTTTCATATTTCTGCTTGTTCTGGGATGGCTGACTCCTCGCTGGCCTTTAGGACCAGGCTTCTCTAATAAAGGTGACGTGGATCAAAAGCTGGGGGCTTCTCTACAGAGTGGGCTCCCGTAGCCCCAATAACATATACAGATGCAGAGCCATCTGCCCAACATGGGGAATAAATCATTTGGGAGAGAAATCTAACTGTGGGTGGTTTGTTCTGTGAATTTTCTTGTGGGTTTGAAAGTTCAGTCTTCCAACAAGGCTCCCATAGTTCTGAAAACAGCCCTATTCCATACCAGAATATTATTCTCAAATGATTCCATGTATCCCCAAAAGATAAACTGTCATAGAGTGTCAACGGGGGGTCGCAGGCGGCTGAGGAAGAGACAAGGCCAATGCAGCAAACACGGCTGGTGCGGAGTCTTGGGTCCAAATGGAGCCAATTTAGTCATGGCCATGAGTAGAGGTGCATCAAGTCAACTTAGGAGAAGGGAAGGAAATTCCCTATACATCTATTACCACCCTCAGCATGTCAGATACTATACTGAGGACTTAACATACACGATCTCATTCAATCGTTGGAAAAGCCTGGAGAGGCAGGTGGTATGTCCCCATTTTGCAGATGAGGAAACTGAGGTACAGTGAGGTTAACTGGCCACCCCAGGTCACACTACCAACAGAACAGACTATTGGTTGTAATGCCTTATTCCACGATCCCCTCTTACAAATTGTGGAAGAACAAAAAGAAAGGCAGGGTTATGAGCCAAACTAACAAAAGCAACTCCAAAAATAGCTATTACAGACCAAGCATGAAGTTACATTTAGTTCTCCAAGTTCCTGGGCCAAATTTTAGCTTATTATTCCCAAGTTACAAAATAAGCAAATCTCCTGTAGTGACAACTTAGGGGAGAGGGTGGGGTAAGGGTGCTTAGCATGATTAATAAAAAGACCTCTGTGGACCCTGCCCCCCACTACCAGCTTCACCTTTATCACTCAAAACCAGAATGTTTAAAGAAGGGAAAATCTAAATATAAATACTAACTTCCATTCTTGCATGAATCATCTCCCTCTTCCCTTACTCTTTCCATCCTGGCTTTCTGTTCTCTTAAGATTGGGCTGGCTTTCCTGTCCCAAAGGAGATGACTCCTGAAAGGAAGCAGAGGGCTTAAGCCAGGAGAAGATTCAGGGCTGACGTAAGGCTGCTGGACACCGGGTAGGATGATGAGCCCAAAGGCGTCGTTGCCAAGCCCGTTCTGCTTGCCTCACCTTGATGATGTGGATTGGTTTAAATTGCTGTTGAGAGTTTTTTTGGGATGCAGTTATGGAGGGGCGGGGAGGTCCAGAAGAGCCCACTCAGGACAATATGCTGGCATTTGTCCTTGATTGTCTTGGCAAATATTCATTCAGCACAAACTCTTTGCCAAGCACTGAACTTGTAGATTCAATGGGAACCTGAAGGGGAGGAAGACTCAGATCCTGCCCTCAAGGAACTTAGAATCCTGCAGGGCAGATATACTGTACATACACCACTTAAAAGTATGACAGCATGTGATCAGTGCTCTTAGAAAAATAAAAACAAACCACTGTTGACCTGCAGAAGGTGAAGCAAGGCTTTCCCAAAGAAAGCCTCATGGAGAAGGGGACGCTTCAGCTGAGCCTTTCAGAACAGATGGGGTCAAGACGGGCAGGAAAGGGCATTCCAGGTGAACCCAGCAGCAGGAGTGAAGGCACATCTAAATTTCTCTCTTCCACTGCACCAACCCTTAATAGAAAACATTTTTCCAGACATCAAACTGCTGGAACCTGTTTTTGCAAAACTCTCTTCTGTAACATCTCAGCACGGCTTGGCTCTGCCGCTTCTCTCTCTCTTCATCTTTCCCCTCTGGTCCTGCCTCTTCCTGCCTCTTGTTCTCTCCCTCTCTGGTATCTTTTGAAACTTCTAAAATGAAATCCTTGAAAAAAAGGTTTGCTTTCTTTGAGGTCTCTTGAATAACAGCAAAACACCCAGAGAGTCTCACACCTTTAATAAGAGCCTTGTTTTGCTTCTCTTTTTCCTCCTTGGAAACCAGAAGCTTAAGAAGAAATTACCTCATCACCCTCCACAGGCAGGTCTCTATTGTAAGAACAGTCCTTTTGACCGTCGCTGGCATTGCCAATTCTTCCTGATTAACGGCAGCCTTCCAGAACAGCACTCGGACAAGCAGAGGAAAAGGAAGGGATTCAGATTTAGCCTTAATTCGTAAATAGAAGTCAAGAGGAGAGAGGGCTCTGTGGAGCATTTCTTCATCTTTGGGAGGATTATTAAAGTCAGAACTTATTCTCCATGTTAATCATCTGGGTTTAAGGCTAGGCCCTCCTCCTTCCATCGAGAATAAGCAGGCAGACACTCTGGGAAGGAAGTCCTCGGTGCCCAGCCAAATGCCCAGCAGCACGGCCCAAAATGCAGGCTTCTCCCAGCGCCCGCCTGGAGTCAGGGCTGGCAGCGAGAGGGTCCGTGTGACCAGAGTGGACATGGCCAGCTCACTTGCAGGCCCCGAGTGCAGGTGCGAGTAGCAGGAGTGCACCAGACATGCTTGTCGAGCGATTTGGGTTACCTGTAGCGAAACCTCCTCTTCACTCTGCCCAGTGTGATTTGGAGAGGCCGCCAGATTAGATTTGTTTTCAGTTTTTGGTCTTTTTGTCCTGCCCTTAATTTGAACTCATTACCTTTAGTGCTGAGTGATGACATGTACCATTTCTGGGGATGAATCATGCCAAGTCCTGGAAATAGTACACAGGAACTCCTGGTCCAGGAGCATCCTCTCTGGGCCTCAGCTCGTCTCTACAAGGCCTGCCTAAACTTTCTAGACTTCTTATTGCCATTTTCTTAATTCCTTCTTGCTCTACCTAGACAGCTTTCAAGTAATCAAATGTTTCAGGGAAGGCAGTGGGAAGTGGGAAGCACGGCTGACATGGACTTTGATGGGATTGACCACTTGGGAGTTGAGGGGGAAAAATCTAATTAAGGGATCATGGTCCCTCCCTCATGTTTGTTCAAATATATTAAAAATCATAACAGCAAAATTATGAAATTTCAGCACTGGAAGGTTATCTTGGCCAAGCCCAGCATGAGGCAAGAGTCCTCTCTAAATATCCCAGTCTACTTTCGCTCAGACACCTTCTATTGATAGAGAGCACATTCCTTTTATGAGTAAAATCAACTGTTAGAAAACCTTTCCTTAGATTAATAAAAATTAAAATCTGCTTATTTAATGGTTTTCACCTACAGGTACTAATGTCTGGCATAAGTGCCTGTAGTACATACGTTGAATGAATGAGTGAATGAATGAATGATTAAGCAGAGTAAATTGGCAAGGGGAAGAAAAGGGAAAGAAAGTAATAGCAGTGGTGAGAGGTGGGAAGGGAGGGGAAAAAAAAACAGTCCTCTCAGGATTTTTTTCTCTCGTTTTTGGGGAAAATTGAGAGTGAGGGCCTGATTGTCCCAGCAAATGTTTTCATTTATTAACAACTCTTAAACCAACAAACAAAATAACCCAGCAATCCAATTTATAAGTAAATAAGATTTTACAAACAATACATTCATGAAATGAGTAAAATTACTTTTGATTAGTATAAAGGTTGCTAAAGATAAGTATAGCCTATTATCCCAGGTTGCTTTCTCATGACTACTCTCTCTGTGTCTGTCTTTGACACACACACACACACACACACACGCATGTACACACACGCGCGCGCACACACACACACACACACACACCAGAGCTTACAAATCCTTGCTTCCTGGCCTCCTCAGAGTGAGCTAGCTGGATGAACCAACCAACAATTACCTTTGCTGTATCTCACTGCTTCTCCCTCTCTGCTTCTCACCCCAAACAGCTGCTTCCTTGCAAATTAGACCGACAAAAGACCCTCCCTGCCTGACTCCCAAGCACCCCTCTGTATTCTGGCTGAGTTGCTCAGCCTGGAGAGCCTCCTCCCAGGCAGCAGACCGGCAGGCAAATACGTGGGAGTATTGGGGCAAATTCCCAAGGCTGTGCTGCAAGTGCCCCCCTAAATCTCGAGATGAGGGTGACCAAGATTGCCATGCAGGGTTTCACTTGCTGGTCCAGGATTTGGGCTCAAATGATCAGACATTTTCCCCACTGCCTCTCCTTCCCACCCCCTCGCATACCCTGGGAGCAGTTCCCACCCATCCCCACAGCGTCCTCTCTGGCCCATAAATGGGAGCGTGGGGCCTTGATAGTGTGTCTGATGTCTGAGTCCTCTCTGCAAGGGCTCATCTTCCAAGGGGGTCCCTCTGGAGGGGCTCTGGGTGCAGTAATAAGCACACCAGCAAAGGCTGCAGAGGCTGGTACTGAAGATGCCACTTGTGTTTCGGGAAGGAACACACAGAACCTGAGATCCTCCAGCTAGCTATCCACCCTCACTGCAGCTGCCCCACTCCTGGTGTATCTGGGGTCAGGATGCACAGCCAATGCCGAGTGAGGTGGACAGTAGGAAACTGTAAACCATTTTCAGGCAGCAAGGACAGTGGACCTGGATACTGCCAGTCAGAAGATCCTCTCAGTGTTTAGTAACTCAGCTACAAATAGACCCTTGCCTTTTTGCCTTTAATTTTGCAGATAACTGTAGCTGTAACTCATCAAACATCTAATAGATATTCCCTATGCACTAGTCCTTAGACACAGAATTCTCAGGAGGGAAACGATCCTAGATATCCTGCATCTCACCACTTGCTAAATTGGCAACCAGTAATTCATCAAATACAAGATGCCTTTTCCAATGCCCTGAATCAGAATGGATCACTGCTCCCCTGTGCTCCCTGGTACTTTTTTTGTTGCTCAGTGTGCTATGATTTATTTACTGTTTTAGCTGTCATTATTTTATTAATATCTTTTTTTATGTTTTTTAAAATTCTTATATAGTAACACATATATACTTAAATTTCCCCCTTTAAACCATATCCAAGTATATAATTCAGTGGCGTTAGTCAAATTCAGAATGTTTGTGCCGCCATCACCGCCATCCATTACCAAAACAATACCATCACCCCAAATAGGAACCCTGTACCAATTAAGCATTAAGTCCCCATTCCTTACCCTAATCCCAGCCCCTGGCAACTTGTATTTCAGTTTCTGAATCGATTAATGTGTTTATTCTAATTATTTCATGTCAGTGAGAGTACACAATATTTGTCCTTTGGTGTCTGGCTTATTTCATTCAACATGGTGTCTTCAAGGTTCATCCGTGTTGTCACATGTATCAGATCTTCATTTCTTTTTTTAATTAGAGAAGTTGTAGGTTTATAGAAAAATCATGCATAAAATATAGAGTTCCCGTATTCTACACTGTTATCAACACCTTGCGTTAGTGTGGTACATTTGTTACAATTGATGGAAAAACACTTTTATAATTGTACTATTAACTACAGTCCATGGTTTACATTAGGGTTCACTGTTTGTGTTGTACCATCCTATGTTTTAAAAATTTTTTATTCTAGTAATGTATATATAACCGACTATTACCCTTTTAACCACATTCTAATAGATAATTCATTTCACAGTATTATGCTGCCATCACCACCATTCATTACCAAAACTTTTCCATCACCCCAAATAGAAACTCTGTACAATTTAAGCATTAATTCCCCAGTACCCCTAGCCCTACCCCAGTCCCTGGTAACCCGTATTTCACTCTCTGACTCTATGAATTTTCTTCTTCTAAGTATTTCTGGCTTATTTCACTCAACATGATGTCTTCTTCAAGTTTCAACCATGTTGTCGCATATATCAGAAATTCATTCCTTTTTATAGCTGAATAATATTCCATCGTATGTATATACCACATTTATTTGTCCATTCATTGGTTGATGGACCCTTGGGTTGCTTCAATCTTTTGGAAATTGTGAATAATGGCTCTATGAACATCAGTGAGCAAATATCTGTTTGAGTCCCTGCTTTCAGTTCTTTGGGGTAGACACCTAGAAGTAGGATTGCCAGATCATATGGTAGTTCTGTACTTAACTGTCTATGGATTCTTGATTCAGCACTGGTCCCATTACTGCAACCCTTTAACTGTTTTCCATAGCTTTGAGGAAGATGGCTCGGCCAGTTTTTTGCCATTTGTTCAAAAATTCTGTAGAAGAAGGGCACCCTGGAGTGTCTTACGACACCAACCTGGTTGACTGCGCATACTTTGTTAGCACAGATATACGGGACTTTTCCATGCTGCTGTGTTCTGCAGTGATTGGCTCCTGTCTGTCTCTCCACCTGCACTGTGTGCTCCAAGAGAGCAGGTCCTGTTCTTCCTGAATCTATCCCGGCTCGCAGCACAGACTCCAGTCATGGAAGGTGCTCAACAAAGAGATGTGCAGTGGAATTCCCACCTTCTGCCTTCTCTTCTACGGTACTAAAAAGTAGTCATTTATCCTCAGGGAAGGAAGCCCGGCCTTCCATTGGAATGGTTCCCGCATGTAGGTGGGGTCAATTGGGCTTTATTCAGGAGCTCGGTGAGACAGAGAGGAGAGGCAGAACGCCCTCCAGGTGCCCTGTCGCAGCCCCCCTGGAGTCGCCAGAGCCAGGCTCAACAACATGTGGGGGCCCAGGCACAAGTCTTGTAGGGTTGTCCCCCTCCACCGGGCCTTGGCCTTATAATAGGAAGCCTCTGTCTCCTTTGACTTAAGGGGTCTGGAGCAGCATCTCCAACCCAAAGTGTCCTCCCACTGTGTGTTATCAGGGTGGCAGCCAAACCTCCCTGGGCAATTTCCATTTCAAGTATTCTGTCTTATTGTTCCTACCAGTTGCTTTGTACACATCAGACTATGCTATTTCTTGTTCAGAAAATAGTTTGGAGTTCTCTCCAAGAATCGTTATTCCCCAGTGCAGCTCCGTTGTCCAGATAGCTTTATACATAATAAAGGTTTTCATCATTGGGTGCAAAAATTTTTTTAAAAACGTTGTCCTTTTGGTTATTCAGAAATCCCCTATGATCATTTGAGTCCCCCCTAGAGGGGACCCTGAGACAGTGATCCAAGTGCATGTGGTGTGTATCTGAGAGATGCAGGGAATACCAGTTAGGGAACAGAGAAGAAAGACAAGAAAGAGAAGGCAGCTAATAAAGAGTCCATGATCTAGGCAGCTGCCAACCTGGGCAACTAGAGCTGAGTCCCATTGGGGAAACCCTGGGCTCAGTGTAAAGGACGTAACTCAGAGGAGCTCACCTGCAGGGTGAGGGAGCTGGGGTATTCATCACCAATGCTCATCAGTCATTGGCTGAGGGATGGTCCCTGGAAGGGTGTTAGTTCCCTGGCACATTGCAGGGTACACTCCAGAGATGAGAGGAAGCCTGTAGATGGTAAAGTACCGATGCTGGCCATGGGCAGTATGAGTGGAGGTGGTGAATTGATAAGGGCCAAAAGGCATGGATAGGGCTTTGGCAGCATGTTCTAAATCTTCTCTCCTCTGGGAGAGGTGCTGTAATGAACATATAGGGTCTGTGGATTATAACCACAGACTGAGAGCAAAGCCCTTTTAGAACAGGAGTCAAGAAATAAATCAGTGGGTGGCCAAGTTGGTTAAAGAAAAAGATGGTGAGAAAGCGCTAAAGCCAGCTCCTCCTACCTGGTGGTAGAGCTGCAGGGGACTAAGGGAAGTGGGCAGGGCGCTTACTGACAGGTGAGGTGGGGAGCCTGACCCCAGTCAGGGGCCCCAATCTGTCTGACTCAGTTTCACTGGGACCTTGGTGGGAGAAGACAGGATGGAAGGGAAGAGAGTCTAAGTCCAGAACTGACCCTTACGAAATGGCTACTGGGTGTCAGCCGCTTCCATTTATTATTTCACTCTCGCCTCACAACAACCCCTCAGGATCAGGATGTGGTCCCTGAGGTGGTCACTGGGGATAGGAGCTGCTCCAAATTGTACCCCTTCCTCTTCTGGGCAATGGTCCTCTGGTCCATGTGGTAGGATGGGGACTGTCTTTGTGGTCCTCCATCAACCTGGCACAGAGACTAGTCCAGGGATGTACATGTGAATCAAAGGCCCAACCAGTGGCCATCCCTGGGATTTTCAGAATGGAGCAGGGAGAGAGCACCTTTTCATCTGTCTCATTCAACTCTGAGAATATAAATTCAGAATTGCTGGTGACCTTGGGTCCTCACTCTTAAGAAAGAAAGCTGATGAGTAGAGGAGACAGAAAGAGTCCCAATAGTGCTCCAATCCCACAGTTGTGTACATGCACCAGTAAATTCCCCCTTTTCTCTGAAACTAGTTGCCAATGGTTTCTGCTCCACACAACTGAAAGAACGAATGACTGATATTTACCCTCATTTGACCTATAAGGATGCTAAGGCTCTGAGAGGTCAGGTAACTTGTCTGAACCAGGACAAGTTACCCAGGAGTTAGGGCTGGGAGTCTTTGCTAGGTCTGTCTGGTTCCACGTCTCCAGGTCAGTTTCCATAATATGATGCTAGGTGAGAGTCAGAGGTAAGCTGAAGCTGGCTTATACTGGCCTAGTGGGAGCCTTTGTTAGTTTTTAGGAAATTTATAAGCCAGCTGACAGCTTGAAATGAACCATGGTGGGAATATTTACACCACAGAAATTGGCAAATGCTACAAAATCAGGGCTTCCCCTCATCCTGAGAGCCGGTTGTTAAACATATGTACATCCTGGAAGTTCCTTTCCTTCCTGGGCCCCAAAGGGACACTCTTAGTGCCACGTTGGGAGTGAGTGCATGTCCAGCGCCTGTCGAAGTGTCAGCCTGGCAAGAGATGCCCCTGGAAAGTTCCAGGCCTTGGCTGAGCCCTCCTCAATTGGCATCAAGGGCCTCTGGGGCCCCGCAGCTCTGCACGGAGCGCTCTGTGGGCCAGAACAGGGTCTCTTCTGCTTTTGATTTCACACAGCTCAGCTCCAGACACACATCACGTGTGTGCGGATGTACTCAGCAATTCCTGCATCCAGTCTGTCACATCCAGGAAAGGGAAAAATGGTTTTAGGGTCTCTTGAGCACCATCACCTTCAGTGTGTGGGTCTCCCACACAGAAAGTATGGGGGTCTGTTCCTACAGGATGGGCAGGGAGGTGGGGGGTCAGGCCCATGGCATCTCCTCAGGGCACCTCCTCTCACAGGGGGGCTAAGGCAGCTGCGACCTGAGAACACCCTGTATTTCTGATACCAAATCGTCTCATGTTAAGCTCAGCTGTGCCCATTGAAAACAAAAGCCAGTGGCACATTTTTTAGGAGCAGATGTTACTGAACTCCAAAACAGAGTCCTAACGCAGAAATCTACCCCCATGGGTATATTTGGTTTGTTTGTTTGTGGTTTTCTAGAGTGCTCTAGAAAAGTAGAGGTGGGGGGTTTCTGTGGGCTTCGACCAGGAACCAGGACAAAGGCAGGTCAGAGGGACACGGGCGTCTCCAGACCCCAAAAGGAACCTCAGGAGAGGGGACAGTCCTCCAGGCCAGTAGGGTCCTTGCAGAATGAATGGTGTCCAAAGCTAATAGTGGCTCCCCAAGCACCTGCCTGACATCATGGCCAAAGTTCAGCTCTGAAAATTTTAAGGCAACAACTTAGATCATTTTATTCCAAACTGGAAATAAGCGACCTTGGGCTAAAACTCCTCTAGTCCAGTGGAACAGTTTAAGTGCACATGTTATTGCTGGTATTTAATCTGCTAACAGCACCCAAGAGAGCAAAACAATTCCTCCTTTCAACTTCTCTTGGGTTCCTCCCCTCACAGAACCTTCCAGGGCTGAGCAGTTTGGGCTTAAGAAAGGATACTCTTGCTTATTGTCCCCGAGTAAAGTGCTACTCTGTAGCCTGAGACCCTCTCTCTTGCCAATGGCCTGTCAGCTATAGATTCCATCACGTAGCAGGGACTGTGCCAGTCCTTGTGTTATTTAAAAGTTAAATACAATGGTTGGGCACCCTCTGCCTCTGACTCAGCTAAGAGAACAGGGGCCAGATGCTTTCTTTAATTTCCAAGTGTTTGCAGGCAGCGCATGCCTTTGGGGGATGAGCTTTCCTGCATTTCAGGCCTTGGGTGTGTGAAAAGTTCCCTGGGAAGGACAGCACCTGATGGTTCCTGGGGACACCCAAGCCCCAGCTTTTTTTTTTTTTTTTTTTTTTTTTAAATTCAGTTTTATTGAAATACATTCACACACCATACAATCATCCATGATATACAATCTACTGTCCACAGTATGATAACATAGTTATGCGTTCATCACCACAATCTATCTCTGAACATTTTCCTTACATCAGAAAGAACCAGAACAAGAATAAAAAATAAAAGTGAAAAAAGAACACCCAAATCATCCCCCCATCCCACCCCATTTGTCCTTTAGTTTTTATCCCCATTCCTCCACTCATCCATACACTAGATAAAGGGGGTGTGATCCACAAGGTCTTCACAATCACACTGTCACCCCTTGTAATCTACATTATTATATAATTGTCTTCAGGAGTCCAGACTGCTAGGTTGGAGTTTGGTAGTTTCAGCTATTTACTTAAAGCCAAGCCCCAGCTTTGACCTCCGGAAAGGCATTCCCAAGGAGTACCTTCCCACCTGTCCAAATACCTGGTACATTCTAGGGTGTACATTTAGGGGCTCTTGAGACTTATTCACCATCTGTGGCATGCCTCAAACTTCTTCCAGTTTTAAATTGTCAGAGGTAGTTATTTAGCTTCCTCACATATATGAATACAAAGTTTGTACTTCCCAAGCTAACTTATTGCCCTCTATGACATTTACTATCGCCTTTTTAAAGGCGTACTGTTCAAAACTTTTGGACTTTTGAATTGAAGTCTTTTACTGCGATGATTTTTTTTTTGTAAATAATTTTTGTTTCTTATTGACAATTTAAATAAGTAACACTATGTTTTTACAATACATCTGTACTATATATGCTATATATATATTTAGTACTATAAATTTATGTTTCTGGCTAATTTAAAATCTTTAAAAACTCAAGTCAAGATGCTTATTGGTATCTACTGTATTCAGGCCATATTAGAAGAATCAAGGAAAATATAAACTACAGAACGTGGGCTCAGAGAATGTAAAATTTTGTTGAAAGAATCAAAGAAAATAGTGCAGAATCCATTGCTAGATCAGTGGAGTACATAGACCATTGGCCCAAGAACCAGCTTCTAACCTGGTCATCTCCAGAAAAGCAAGGTTCCCATCACAAAATTGGCTTTAGACAGAGGATGGATGATGGCCAGATTCTTAAGTAGCAACTATTTCACAAACAGAACTTGAGTGACTGCCAGCAGGAGAAATAAAAGAAAACCTTCTCTAAAGAGCCTTGTGGAAACGCTAACTGATCCTAATACTAGACCCTACTGGCCCTTGCGTTTCCAAGATAAGTGGGAGGAGAGACCCTTTGGCTTACTGAAAATGCACAGGCTTCATTTGTGTCGTGGTGTGTCCTGCTCCGTGACAGTGAGGCTTTGAGAACCTCCCTCACCTGGGTCAGAGAGGTTCATTTGACCAGAGCTTACATAAATCATGAAAAGCTTTCATCCCCCCATTCTCCTCTCAACACCCTAACAAACCACATCTCAAAGGCACATTATCAGGGAGAAAGGGGAGAGTGAGCAGCACCTTTGCCACACGGCACCAGTCCAAAGGCCTGGAGATTTAACGATGAATCCAGGCTGCTTTACTTGCTCCTGGGCAGCAAGAATCTCACTGGGTTCTTCCCCTACCACCAAATTCTGTCAATCAAGTGAGCACCAAATCATAAAATCCAGTTCCTGAAATCCTGGGGAAATTAAGATGGAAAATATTTTAAGGTAAAAAGGAGGACAGGCTGTCCTGCTTATGAGATGAAAAAATTTAGAGTATCTGATACTAGGGGAAATTTTAACCAAAATAATTTTGAATGCATACCCTTTCTTCTAAGTGGAGAGCCCAGAATATGCCTCCTAGTTCCATTTTGAAGCTAACCTCAACTCATTGACTTACTCATGAAGTCTTGATCAATTGTCAACTTGAGATTCTAGTTGTAGCTCTGCCTATAAGCTGAGTGGCTTCAGCCAAACTGCTTGCTTAACTTCTCTGGTATTATTTTCTTCACCTTTAAAAAGAAGCAGTAAAAGTTAAATTAAATTGAAAAATGAAGCAGCTCTCTTCCAGCCCTCAAATTCTAAAATTCTGTGACTGTGCTGCTCAGAGATAGACTTGCCCTCAGGTAAGGGTTCTTTATTTAGGAAATAATCTCTGTAAATATTAACCTTTAGCATCCCAAGAAACAGAGCCTCCAACAGTAGCCTGGGCCCGACTCCCTCTCCAGGAAACTGAGACGAGTCTTCCAGAACGGCCAGTGTGATCACTCATGCCAGCCTTTTCATTTGCACTCGATCCAGAAATAGCCATACCATCTGCAGGGCTGCGGAGCTCTGAGAGAGGACAATAATGGACAGGATTTGTAGGTGTGGCTGGCTGGGATTTCAAGAAGAAAAGGCCTGAGTGTCAATCAGACCCTAGACTGACACCCTGTCAGCACATTATTCTTGCAATGATTGGGTGGGTACCTGGACACCAGTTGTTTTCCAAACCTAGGCTTGCCCCTGCCTCGCAACTTCTGAAGATGTGGTGGGGAGGAGAGCAGCCAGAGCGAGGGAAGGGTGTGGTGCATCAGCATGGAATGACAAGCTGCCTCCCTACAGGCCTGAGAATGAAGCATTATTTGGGCAACTGGCAATCGGAGCTTCTCTGGTGTGTCATGTACAGTGTGGGCTTTACAAGCCCTGCCTGCTGGGCCTGCAGGGTGTGTCAGATATGTTGAGACAACTCTAGGCTCCAGAAGATGACTTACCACCAACAGAAGACTGTGCCTAGGCACTACCCCGGGCCCCGGGCAACTCAGGCGTTCTGCTGTGTCAGGGACCCAGCCCTGCTGTCTTTTTGTCTTTAAATGAGAGGTGCCGGTGGGGGGGGGGGGTGGCTTGGCATGGGACTGGGGAGTGCTGGGTGGCATGTACCTTTTATCCCTGGGGGATGAGAGCAGAGGATGCTGGCTTCTCTGGGAGCTCTGGCTCAGTGAGCTGGTATCGTGGGAATTTGCACGACTTGCTTTGTGGACATTTTCTAACCCAAAAAGCAAAGGGCAACTGCCTTGGTTCAGCAGGTAGAAACAAACACTCCTCACCTGGGCTGTGGAGATTCTGTTCCATCACTTGAGGATGGTGAGACCCAGAGGATCACACACAGATCTCTCCAGCCCTCCTTTCTGCTTGTGACTGACCAACCCCAGCCTCTCTGGCATGCAGAGTGAAAAAGAGCTCCATTTTCTGCCAGTGGCAACAACATTCTATCCAGACGGACCAGGTGCATAAGAAAGGGTCCTTGTGTGGCATGAAAGTGGCTGCTGGTGCACAGCCAGGGGGCTTTGACCTCTGCCAGGGTGGCCAGAGCACAAAACCTATTCCTGGATCCAACTCCACAGGGGGTCTCCAGGCAACTCAGACGTTCCTGAGCAGAAATGCACCACATGCCTGTCCTGGGTCTCCGGCTCTCCTGCAGGCAAAGGCAGGTTGGGTGGGGTGTCCCGGGAGCGGGCTCGCCAGAGAACACCTGTTCCAAGAAATGGTGCTGATGACTCACTGGGTGGCGCTCTGCTCCGGGCACCAGCCCTGAGTCTCTGCCCGGCCTGCTGGCAGGAGCTGGGAGCAGTTGTAGGGGGTGGCTCGGGAGCAAGTCATAAACCAAGAGGCTGGCCATTTACACCCCTGAGGAATCCAAGACTTTCTCAGAAAAGAGCAGGCAGAACTAACTTCCATTCAGCCTTCCTCTTTTGGCCTCCATTTCCATGTAGTGATTAGGACAAGTGCTGTGGGAAAGGCTAATCTGCTTTTTCACTGCTTTCAGTGTCAGTGAAAGTTTCTAGACCTTATTAAACAAGAAGAGTTAACTTGAGAAGGTTACGTAGTTTGTTTTATCCACGTAAATGATCACGTTACCTAGCTAATAATCGAAATATTCCCCATTCAATACAGTAGCCACTAGCCACACATGATGATTTAAATTAAAATTAATTAAATTAAAAATTCAGTTCCTCAGTCATGCTAGCCACATATCAAGTGCTCAATAGCCACTTGCAGCTAGTGGCTACAGCATTGGACAGCACAGACAGAGAATATTTTCATCATCACAGAAATTTCTGTTGGACAGAGCTGGCCTTCCTCCACTACAGCTGCCCCTTGTTTGAAGGACTTTCACGGCATGATTTTAAATGTTTTTACAAGGTGTTCAAATTAGGCAACACATTTGATAGGCATAAAGAACAAAATCTGGAAAAGTGATTGCAAAGTGCCAAGAGTGTCTGGGTCTTACGGAACTTTTCAGCAGGGTCATCTAGTGGGTGAGTGCCCAAGGGAGAAAAACAGAATAAAGGGCAGATGCTGGCTTTATTAAATAGAGGGACCACCTGAAAATGATGACTCGAGAGGAAGAAGGAGCATGTGGGAAAAAGCAGAAACCTACATCAGAGCCCACAGAAGGAGGAGGAGGTGTTTTCGATGTCCTGGGGGTAGCATTGACTCAGGACTGGGTGCTATGCTGCAGCCACCCTCCGAAAGTGCACTGTCCCCACCTATCCGCTCCACTCGGGTCACAGCAGGTTTCTGACTGTCCCTCTTTCACTTGATTTTCTTCCTTGGGCCTTTGTATTGGCTTCCTGGAAAGAGGTTTTCCCTTTGTCTTCCTGGTAAGTCCCTGCTGAGCTTCTCACGGCCCATCATGCCTTCTTGGGAAGAGTAAGTGGTGACAGAGGAGAGTGACAATTTGAAACTGTGAGACACTTCCCGCAAATCACAGTGAATTGAAGGGAGTCCCAGGCTGGCAAATGGCTGTGAGGCTGTCAGGAGGGAGGATTCCAGTGTGAGGCCGGTGAGAAGTCCAGGTCAGCGTGTGGGCCAAGGGGAGTCGTTTGCATGGCAGGACGTGTGGATGGTGGGCCTGCGGTAACCCTCATGGGGGGTGAGGCCTGGGCACATGTGTTCTGAGGACTGTGCTTTCAGAAGAGAGGGACAGAGAAGAGAAAACTGGGGAAGATACAGTGTGAAGAGTGGAGACTCAGGGCAGAGGCTACACCATCTCTCAGGGGTTATAAAAAGAGCAATTTCAAGTGCAAACCTGAGGGCCCTGACATACAAGTGCCCTGCTTCTGCAAGAATCTACAAAGGGGGAAAGGTGAGAGATGCCTCAGCCTTTGGCAAGGAAAGTAAACAAGGTAAAGTATTTTAAAAGCCAGAAGCCCCAAGAGCCTGTTCTTAGAGAGAAATTGAAAACCTGGGCAAGAGACTCATGAAATGTTTTAACCTTAAGCCAAGCAGTTGAAGTCACACCTGACTGTACCTACCACTCAGTCCAAAAAGGTTTGAGTCCACAATGACCACATGGTTGGAAGAGAGTTTCATACTTTTTAAGTTTGCCTTCTGCGTGTGCTGTGCTCCAGGGCAGATGAGTATGGTGATTGGTGTACACTACAAGGAAAGGAAAGGATCAAGATGATAATACCTTGTTTATATAGCTAACATAATACTCAACAGAGAATGACTGAAAACTTTCTCCCTAAGATCAGGGACAAGACAAGATGTCCATTTTCACCACTGCTATTCCATATTGTACTGCAATTTCTGTCTGGAAAAATTAAGAAAAGGAAATAAAAGTCATCCAGATTGCAAAAAAAAAAGATGTAAAACTATCTCTATTTGCAGATGACATGATCCTCTGTGTAGAAAATCCCAAAGAATTCACAAGAAAACTACTAGTGCTAATAAACGAACTTAACAAAGTGGTGGGGTGCCAGGTCAACATGTGAAAATCAGTTGTGTTTCTATACACCAGCAATGAACAATCCAAAAAGGAAATTTAGAAAATGATCAATTTAAAATAGCATCTAAAAAAATAAAATATCTGGGAATAAATTTAGCCAGTGATATAAAAGTCGTGTACATGGAAAATCATAAAACCTTGCTGAAAGAAATTAAAGAAGACCTAAATAAATGGAAAAATATCTCATGTTTCATGGACTGGAAGATTTAATATTGTTAAGATATCAATACTACTCAAAGTTATAGATTCAATACAATCCCAACCAAAATTCCATGTTTTCAGAAATGAAAAAGCCAATCATCAAATTCAAATGGGGTAGGGCTCCATAACCAAACCATCTTGAAAAAGAAGAACAAAGTTAGAGGACTCACTTCCCAATTTTAAAACTTATTATAAGCCACAGGAGTCAAAACAGTGTGGCATGAGAACAGACATATAGACCAATGGAAAAGAATTGAGAGTTCAGAAATAAAGCCACAAATCTATGGCCAAATGGTTTTCAACAAGGTTGCCGAGTCCACTCAATGGGAAAGAATATTCTCTTCAACAAATGGTGCTGGGAAAACTGGATCTCTACATGCAAATAAAATGAAAGTGGACCACTGTCTCACATCGTATATAAAAATCAACTCAAAATGGATCAATGACCTAAATATAAACGTTAATACTGTAAAACTCTTAGAAGAAAACATAGAGAACTATGTATTAGGCAATAGATTCTTAGACTTGACACCCAAAGCATAAGCAATAAAAGAAAAAATGATAAATGGGACTTCATCAAAATTAAAAACTTTGGGGCATCAAAGGACATTATCAAAGAAGTGAAAAGACAACCAACAGAATGGGATAAAATATTTGGAAATTGTATGTCTGATAAGGGCTTAATATCTAGAATATATAGAGAACTGCTACAGCTTCATAACAAAAAGATAAAAACTCAATTTAAAAATGGGCAAAGCCCTCCCCGCTACGTGGGACCTGACTCCCGGGGGTATAAATCTCCCTGGCAACACAAGATATGACTCCCAGGGATGAATCTGGACCTGGCATCGTGGGATTGAGAACATCGTCTTGACCAAATGGGGGATGTGAAATGAAACGAAATGGAGCTTCAGTGGCTGAGAGATTTCAAATGGAGTTGAGAGGTCACTCTTGTGGACATTCTTACGCACTATATAGAGAACAGATTTTAGGTTTTAATATATTGGAATAACTAGAAGTAAACACCTGAAATTACCAAACTCCAACCCAGTAGCCTTGACTCTTGAAGATGATTGTGTAACAATGTAGCTTACAAGGAGTGACAGTGTGATTGTGAAAACCCTGTGGCTTGCACTCCCTTTATCCAGTGTATAGATGCATGAGTAGAAAAATGGGGACAAAAACTAAATGAAAAATCCAGTGGGATGGGGGGTGGTGATTTGGGTGTTCTATTTTTATTTTTATTCTTTATTCTGATTCTGATTCTTTCTGGTGTAAGGAAAATGTTCAAAAATAGATTGGGGTGATGAATGCACAGCTATAAGATGGTACTGTGAACAGTTGATTGTACACCATGGATGACTGTATGGTATGTGAATATATCTCAATAAAACAGTTTTTAAAAAATGAGCAAAGGACTTGAATAGATATTTCTCCAAAGAAGATATACAAATGACCAATAAGCACATGAAAAGATGCTCAACATCATTAGACACTAGGGAAACGCAAATCAAAACCACAATGAGATAACATCCCATACCCACTAGAATAGCTATTGCTAAAAACTAAAAAAATAAAACAGAAAAGAACAGGTGCTGACAAGGATGCAAAGAAATAGGAACCTTAGTACATTTCAGCAAGAATGTAAAATGGTGCAACTTCTATGGAAAATAATTTGGTTGTTCCTCAGAAAGTTAAAACAAGAATTACTAAGGTAATTCTATTTTTAAAATATTTTAAAGCAGGAACTCAGAGAGGTATTTGTATACCAATAGTCACAGCAGCATTATTCACGATAGACAAAAAAGGTGGAAGAACTCAAATATCCATTAGCTGATGAATGGATAAACACAATAAGATATATACATACAATGGAATATTATTCTGCCATAAAGAGGAATGAAGTTCTGATACATGCAGCAACATGGATGAACCTTATAAACATTATGCTGGTTGAAATAAGCCAGACACAAAAGGGCAAATATCATACGACTTTGTTTTATGAAATACCTAAAATAAGGAAATTCATAGAGACAGAAAGTAGATTACAAGTTACCAGGGACTGGGGGAGAGGGAGCAGACAGGGAGTGGGGGAGAGGGAGCAGACAGGGAATGATGAGTTGTTGCTTAATGAGTACGCAGTTGCTGTCTGGGGTGATGAAAAAGTTTTGGTAATGGATGGTGGTGATAGCACAATATTGCGAATGTAATTAGTATCACTGAATTATACACATGAAAGTGGTTAAAATGGGAAATTTTGTGTTATATATATGTTACCACTATAAATTTTTTTTAAAAAGTAGGTTTAGCTTTTGCAAGAGGAGCAGGCCCATCTAATCTCCCAGATGATTGGAGCAACTAGCCAGACGGAGTCACAATATGAACTCAGAGGCACCTTCTGACTGGGAGCTGCCCTAAGCTGTTCGGTATGACCCACCCAGGCATCTGTGCCCGCTTATTCATGTATTCATTTAATACAAGTTTTTTTGGGCACCTGCTGTGTACACTGGGCACTGCACTAGGGGCTGTGAGTATAATGGTGAATGAAGGCCATAAAGGGTGAGAAGCTCCCGTCACCTCTAATCTAGTGGGAATAATGGGCACATATGCAAGCCAATGTTGTTTGCTATGATGGAAGTGAGCATTGGGGCTAGTAGAGGTGCAGAAAGGGGACCAGGCCCAGATTTGGGGTGTCTGGGGAGCCTTCCTAGCAGAAGTGACCTCTAAGACAGCTGGGGGACCCTTGGAGAATAGCCCTCCCACCGAGGCCCCTCAGAGCTTTTGTCCCAGGAACAGGGTGCAGAACTCTCCTGCAATGCAGAAGGCTGTGACTAGACCAGGAGCTTCACTTACCACACTGGACTTCCAAATACAGGAGGAAACTTAAGGAAACCAAACCTAGAGAGGAGCACTTTCTTCCTTCTGAATTTGACCCAGACAGTCACATTCTTGCACAACCTAAACCTCAAAAGTAATACATGAGCAAATTCTAAGCCCAAAATAGAAGCCAGGCCTGATAGGATCCATTCTCATTCCTTTGTTGCTGACTTTTGTGTTAGATCTTAGCGGAGGGTCAGCATTTTCCAACACCATCTCCTGCCCTTAACTCCTGCTCCGTCCTGCTCACCACCCCACCCCCCAGCTCCTTTAAGGATTTCAAATCTTCCAAGCAGTGTTATTCAATATTTATACAGTTGAGATGCAGTGAGGCTGTTTTCACCTGCAATGAGTAAAGACTGGAGATAATCAGAGCAGCTTTCCCTTGGCTGCTGTTTCCAAGATTTGCCCCTCACCCAGGAGCCCCCAGGAGCCCCCAGGAGCCCTGCCTGGTGAAGGCACACTTCTTAGTGCAGAGTGGGAGAACACCTCTGCCCACATACTTTAATTCTTAAAGTCTGATGATTTTATCCTTATTTTTTATTGTGACTAGTCAACAAAAGCAAGAAGTCAACTTACCCTAAATGGCCAGCCCACCCTCAGAGGGCCGGCACATGTAACAAGAAAGTGGATATGAGTTTGGACTGCTTTTTCTCCCATTGCAAGTTAGAATTCCAGAGGCTAGCTGCCCTTTTCATTCATTCTCTCACACAAGCACACACCTCCATCAGGATGCTAAATAATGAAAATGCCTTTGCACTTGCTGCCGAGACCTTCAAATGAGAAAGGAAGGCCGGTCCAGACATCTGTATTGATTTGCCCCTGGCACAGGGGGTCTACAGGAACAATAAGCCAACTTGCTTGCTACTCAGCTTACCTGCTCAGCCTAGCTATAAGAATGCCACCACCCTGGCCTCCTCCAGACAGAATCCTCCCAGGCCAGCTAGCTGTAGGACAGCATCAGAAACTGGGCCTCCCAGAATGGCAGTGAAGCTTTTTGCCACAGAGTCTTTGTTTTGCCAACATCTTGGAGAAGTAATAATATGGTAGTGCCAAAGGCACAGGTCAGGGTTGGTAAATATAACACACATATATTTACCCTTTCATTCTCTCCATCCCACTCTCGTGACAGACATCACTAATCAATCCTAATGCCTTTTCCTTCTAAAATGATGTACCACCTCGGGAGTCATAGTTACTGACAGAAATCCCTGGGCCACCTGGAAGGTGAAGACAGGAGCGTTGCTGTCTTTATCAGGAAGGTTAAGATGGTCGTTCGTTGACACTTTTATACTTAGGAGTGCACGTGACTTGATTTCTTCTCATGGGGAGAAGAGTTGAGCTGCTGGTTTGTTGGGTGGATCACGGCACGCAAGAGCAGGGATGGCTGAGAAGGAGTTACTTGCAGGCTCAGAAAGGGCCAAAAATCCTGCATTGAGCAATTCTGGGGACAGGAATACAGCACAGACACCTGGTCGCTGGGGCCAAGGATAATCTCTATCTCCCCCAGGGGCTGGAAGCCTGCAGGAAGAGCACAAAGAACCGGCCACCCAGTCTGGAATTCTTTTTGGTGATTCCTGGTGTCCAGGAAGAATGCAGAAGAGAGCAATCCCCACCTTCCCTGGCATTACCTCTTAACCAACTTGCTTTTCAGCTGATCACTCATGGGATGGAGCGCCAAGTAAGTCCAGAAAGTACATCCAAACTCAGGGAACCAGAACAAGGGGAAAGTAGAAACTAGTGCAGCACTGTTAGCCAAGGGCAGGGCGGAGGATTAAGGAGGGCTGGGGCAGGGCGTGTGCAGCGGGCAGCATTGGGTTAGTCGAGTCACAGAGACAGGACCCAGGCACCCAGATACTAGGTTGCAGGCACAGAGCTGGATTCCCAATGGGCAGCCAGAACGTGAGCTTCAAGTCCCAGCCCAGCAGAGGCCCCCCGCCTCTGCCCAAACTGAAAAACTCACACTCAGTGGGAATTGAACCCAAATTTTGCAATCTTAACATCTCAAGAAAGACATTTTAATTTTGGCATTCATAGGTTTTGTGTTTTAAGAGTCAGTATTGTTTTTATTTTGGGTTCTATAATTGGGGGTGGGGGGAGACTACAGAAGAGTCCCTAAAGCAGAGCTTACTACTGGCATATCACAGCACATGGGTGGACTGTTCATGAGCAGGGCCCCCACCTAAGGCTGTGCAGCTGGTGCTCTGCACAAAGGGCCTGGCAGAGGAGGCAGGTGAGGGTTGAAACCCACCCTAAGTCCTTTGCATCAAGCTCAGCTCCTTGGTGCAGGGCTGTGGCTGCAACTCTTTGTTATTCCCTGCTTCTACTAGCTACCAGCTCTGCTAATAGGTTATAGATGAGTGGAGATATGGATCTCTGGCTCCTGGGGAGGTGAGGCAGGCCTGGGGCAGCTGGAACATCCTGGCCAGACCCCTCCCACTGGGAGCAGCCTTGCCTGGTGTCCATGACTCAAAAAATATGTATGTATGTACAGGTCTGAATCCAGCCTGAACCAGGCAGCTAAACCACTCAACAAATATCCATGTCCTGCCTTGGGCGGGGCCGAGAGCACCCGATCAGTCTCCTTACAAGTCTTCTGCTTATGACTCAATCCCCAAGCGTAGAGTTGGATCGGACTCCAGTGCTGATCAAGGAGGCACAGAGGCAGGTGCTTGAGGGAAGCAAGGAGGCAGGTGGCAGCTGGAGAGGAGCATGCTGGGAAAGCTGATACAGCCCAGGGCTTCCAGAGCTGAGGGTCCTGGAAGTTGGTTGCTGGTGGCAGTGTTAGCAGTGCTCCAGCAGCTACACCCTCCCCTACCTAGCAGCCAACCCTGTCGAGGCTGCCTGTCCCAGCCCCACAAGGGGGCATGCCACCAGAGTGACCGAGGGCCCTTCTCTGAAATGCCCCTCACTCAGAAGAGCTCAGTTCTTGCTGGATAGCTGTGAGTTGGTCCAGAGTAGTGTAAGGATGAGGGATATGAGGCCAAATCACTGCTTTTAAATAAAGCTTGGATCTGATAGTAAGAGGTCATCCTGGACAGCTTTATTTGTCTACAAGATTTGGAGTTATGGGCCTGCAGACTTGTTTAGGCAGAAGGAAGTGACATATGCAAATAAGTCACGTGCCTGCACTGTCAAGAACAGCTTTCCCGTGCAGTGCCCCATATCTTTCAGGGCCTGTTTATAAAGAGGTCTGAGTCTTCTCTTGTCTTTTGGCAAGCACCCAGCTTGCCCAGGCATGACTTAGCACGGAAATTGGGTTTGACTTTAAAAATGCTCCTTGTGACTGTAATTCTGCAGCCAAGACTGACTTGGCACTGAATTATTGAACAGGGCGGATATTTGCCCTCCCCAGTCACAGCCTTTCTTCTCCAGATTCTCCTTTGCCTGAGAAGTAATTTTAAATATGCAGCAACGCAAGGCTCTGTGCTCACATGGACTAATGCTGAGCCAGGTTCCAGTTAAGCTTTAACAGCTGCCGTGGCACCCAGAGCACCACGCCTTGCTCCAGGGTCATGAGGATAGAATTGGACAAGTGAACATCTTGATGATCAGTCATCTCCAAGCTATCGAGCTATTGTTCTGAAGGAATCGAACTTAACACATCTAAAACCAAAATTATTCTTTAATCCCCAAACCAGCTTTTTTGTCTGTTTGCTCTATTTTTACTAATGGTACTACCGTTCGCCCACCTGCCAAAGCCCCAATGGCACCTTAGGCCCATGCTTCTTCCTCTCCCTGCAATATGTGACAGTCTCCAAGCTTTGCCAATTGCACCTCTAAAAAATTCCCCAGAGATCTTAAATCACCCCCCAGTCTCACTACTCCTGGCTTGTTGGAAGTGTCAACATCTCTCATCTAGACTCCTAACTAATCCTTCCAGTCGATTTCTCCTTCTCCAATCCTGCAGGAAGAACAATCTAATCATATATTGTCCAGCCTTTGTTGGTTCTTCTTGATTTGAGGATAAAGTCTTAAATCTTTAGCTTGTAGTCAGTGTATTAGTTAAGGTTCTCTAGGGAAACAGAGTCATCAAGAGATACCTAAGCAAAAGCCTTTATAAAAGTGTCTCACGCAACTGTGGGGATGCACAAGTCCAAATTCTGTAGGGCAGGCAGCAAACTGGCAACTCCAGTGAAGGTGTTCGATGAACTCCTCAGGCAGCAAACTGGCAACTCTGATGAACTTCTCAGGAAACACTTCACTGGCTGACCAAACAAGAAGTGAAGGCCCTCTGTCTGTCTCACTTGAATGTCTTCAACTGATTAGATTAAATCCCACTGATTGCATTCTCTCATTATGGAAGACATGCCCTTCATTGGTGTAATTGGTCACAGCTACAGCCAATTGACTGCTGATTTAATAAACCAGCCTTCTGGTTTATTAACCAGCCACAGATGTCCTTGCAGTAATGGTTAGGCCAGTGCTTGCTTGACCAGACACCTGGGTACCATCACCTGGCCAAGTTGACACATGAACCTAACCATCATAGTCAGAGGGATCTCTATTTGAATGAGTTCTACTTCTCGCAATTCTGTGACCATGGACAAGTAACTTAACTTGTAAACCGAGAATAATAACAACACTGAGGATTAAATCAGATGATATTGTAAATAAACTCCATTTCCATGTTCATCTCTGGATTTTATGGTGTATCCTATGCAACTACACACATTCCCTAAACATTTCCTACTGTCTTACATGTTTGTGCCATTGTATATACCATTCCCCTGCCTGGAATGACCTTTATCTCCTTGTCTACTGTACTAGGGTCCTCCAGAGAAACAGAACTGACAGGATATGTGTATGTGTGTGTGCGTGCGTATGTGTAATATTAGGAGATTTATTATAGGAATTGGCTCATGTGACTATGGGGATTGGCAGATTCGCATTCCATGAGGCAGGCTGCAAACTGGAAACTCACTGATGGTGAAGCTGAATTTCCCAGGAAAGCCAAGTTGGAAACTCCAATGAAGGTGATGTTGAATTCCGCAGGAGAGTTGGGATGGCTGAAGTAGAGACAGAAATTCTCCTTCTGACGGGTGAAATCCTCAGTTCTTGCCTTATGGCTTCCAACTGATTGACTGAGGAGACCCCTCATTGCTGAAGGCTGTCTCCTTTGTTGATTGTAGATGTAAGCAGCTGCAGATGCAGTCAACTGACTAATGATTTAAATCCATCTATGAAGTACGTTCACAGTAACAATGCGGCCAGTGGTTGCTTGACCAAACAACTGGACACCATAACCCAGCCAAGTAGACACGTGAAATTAATTGCCACATCCACCTAGTGAATTGCTACTTGTCCCTAAAAGCCCATCTCAAATGTTACCTTCCCTGGGATGGCCCTAATGCTCCCATCCTCACATCTTCGTATCCTTTGTGCACAACCTGTTGCCTTGAAATACCTGTTCTCAAGTGAGGATTCCAAGAGCAGGGGAAATGTGCCTTCAGACAGTTATTCAACAAATAAGCATGTGACATTTATTTTGGGCCAGGCACTGTGCTGTGCACTGCAGACAGAGATGCAATAGCCATCATCTATGTTAATTAGGGCTCTTAGACGCAGATAGCAGCACCTACTCTAACTACTTTAAGCAGAAACAGTTTTATTACAGAAAATTGAGTAGCTCACAGATTCTCTGGTAGGGCCAGGGCCAGGCTTGGTGTCCATCCAGGCAGGAGCCATGAATGTAGGGACTATTCAGACTAAGAAAAAAGACCAGTCATACCAAGGAGCTGTTCTGGTGGAAACACTATTGCCATAGCCTCTTGGTACTGGAGGCTGGACCCTGGAAATTCAACCGTATCTGCCCTTGGAAAAACCAGATGTCACCAGCAAATAGCCAGAAGATCCAATCTTCATTGCTTCCTTCCATTTGAAGTCTCATATAGGTGCATCTGCTTGGTGGAATCTATGTTGCATTCGTGCATCCTAGTTGCAAAGGAGTCTTATGAATACAATTTTTAGTTTTCCAGCCCAAATAGGAAAGCAAGCCATGAAGGGTTTGGAATGAGCATTGAGAGAGACAAACTACAATATCCTTGCTCTTTAAGAGCTCCAGTTGAGGGGAAAAGAGATGCAATAGCCATCATCTATATTAATTAGGATTCTTAGGCACAGACAGAAGCAAACAGACCATTACAGTAATATCAGAGTAGTACGATGGGCTGTGAGAGCCGGAGGAGTGGTCCCCAGGTCAGACTGGAGAAGCCAGGGGAAGAAGTTTGTATGAAAGATAAAGCTTTGTACATCAGGTTTAAAAAGCTTGTATCTTGTCCTGGAGGCACTGGGTAGTCATTGAATAATTTGAAACAGGAGAGTGGCATGGTCATATTTTAATTGGAAAAAGATCCCCCTGGATTGGAGAGGAGCAAGACTAAAAGGAGAAAAGCCAGTTAAGAGACCATTGCAATTCATCTGGGTAGGAGATGATGATGATATCTGAACCAAGGAGAAGGCAGTGAGCTGGAGAAGAGGGACAGAGACGAGAAATGTTTTGGACCTGATGACAGATCAATCTTGGGGCCAGGGGGACTGAGGCTTGTAAATCAGGGACCAAGTCCTGGCTTGGGCGATTGGGTGAACTATGGTGCCCTTCACCAAGATGAGGCCCACAAGGGAAGGTGAGAATTTGTGGGGAAAGATGATGAGTCCAGTATGTGATGTGGGGACTTGGAGGTACAGGTGAGACATCCAGGTGGAGCTGTTAAGTAAGCAATTAGATGATCCAGGTCTGGCACTCAGGAGGGGGCTTTGAACCATATGGTAGCCATCTACTGCTTTCTTCTGACCACCTTCCCTATCCTTTTTGGAAACCATTCAGGCCATGTGGTTGTGAGGAACTAACCCCCTCCCCTTCATGAATGGACATTTAACCCAGGCATGTCCAAGCAGAGCCCACCCTCCCCAGCCAAAGTGACAGGTTCAGGTGTGGACACATGACCCCAACTGGGCTAATCCATGAGAAGCACTCCCAGGCTTTTGCTGGACCTATCCAAGCTGAGATACTCTGATTCCATTGGGGTGGCCAAGCTGATAAAGCAAGGCCTAGAGTGCTCAGGGGACATCTGTCCATCAGCCACCTTCGACTGAATGTCAAGGTGCAGGTCAGGAGGCTAACTGACTAAGGAAGATGGGAAGTGAGTCACCCCAGAAGGATGAACTTTGTCTCTGTACCAGTAGCAAGATTTGCATGGAATAGTGAGTGAGTAAGTGAATAAAGGGTTTAAAATGTGATCAATATGATGTGGTGCTACAACTCTATCACGTCACTTAGAAAAGTCATGCCTTCAGGTAAAGGGAAAAACAACTTATCACAGTGGATTTAATGGATGTATAGAAATTTCAAAACAAGCAGTTTTCAGGGTTCTGGTGGGATTGCACTTGGCATGTTGTATTGTTTTGCACAGCCATTTTCCCTGACTGTTTGAAGACACAGACAAATAATATTAAACACATCACAATACTAAATACTGTACCCAATTGGAACACCAGTGCCTTTCCTTCAAATGGTTGCTGCCATAAAATTAATCACAGGGTAACTGCAGGACTAGTTTCAAAGTCACCGAAGCTTGTTTTCTAGCTGTTGATGCAGCAAGGCAGTGGGTCTGATTAAGTTGCAAAAACAACAAAGGCGGTATAAATTGAACTGCCATTTTAACCAAGTAGGGATCCACGTTATAAAAGGAAATGCAATATGTTTTGCTTAACATTGTGCACAGCAATTAATCCATAACTCTTACATGTGTGCTTCTGAACAGAAATAAAAATCTTGTCATGATTTTCCATTTTGTTCTTTTCTTTGGCTAACAAAGGATACATGAAATCAGGACAGCCATGGGTAATTAATTCACTTGACCTCTCATGTTCTTTCCACTTCTCCACCTATACCAGAAAGCAACATATGCCCTGAGCTTTAATTAAACAAATTGCCCAGAGGGTATTAGCAACAATCTCCTCCTCACATGCTGAGCATCTAAGGGTGCTGCTGGTAGTTGGAATTTGTCTGGGGCTTTTGGGGAATTGAAGGAGAGGAATGCTGAAGGGAAAGGAAAGGAGAAAAAAAAAATGAGCAGGCTTGGTTTCTGCAGTAACAGAATGGTTTGCACCTTCCTCCTTCCTAAGCTGTAATAATAAACAAGCAGGCAAGAAGGCACCAACTCCCCTCTCCCTCACATTTGTCTTTCCCTTTGCCTGCTGCCTTCCAGATCCTGCCCCTCCACACCTCTGGCTGTGCTCTCCGTGGCAATGCCACACCTCCCAGAGTCCCCTGAGCCTGGCAAAGGGAGTGTCTGCAGAAAAGAAGCCAGAGTGTAGTTGGGCTAAATGGAGGCATTTCTTCTATCAGACGGTGGAGAAATTTTGCAAAGCCCACATACACTCACACAGAGACACACATATGCAAGCGTGCAATTTTCTAACCCCATTGGGAGATTCTTGCCAAGGTTTTTCAGCTAGACTCACCACCTTTGCACGCAAGCCAGAGCTACCACAGGATTGATTGTCAGTGCAAGGATTTAGAGAGAGAGAGTACCCAGTGGCAGCAGGCATTTTTGTCAAGCAGATGCCATACCTCCCTCTTCTCCTGTCTCCTTTCTGAACCTCTGCATCTCCCCACCTCTCAGACACCCTTTTTGTTCACACTGACCTCCAGCTATCCCACAGTCCCCTTCCTCTTCCTAGGGAGAAAATAGTGTATATTTTACAGTGGCCTTGCTAAGACAGCAGGCAGAAAGGAGGTAGGGGTGTTTGTGTAAGAAGGGGCCGGAATACCAGCCCGTGATAGAGCAGATGTTCAGTTAACATTTGTGGAATGACTGACATATGGAATAGTATATCTGGATAATTCACGTAGGACTGAAAGAGCATTGTCTGCAATACAGAAAAATCCAGATTGTTCCTTCCCACGCTCCTATCATACCTTATACTCCCACTGACTTCTCTGGACCCCGTCGCCCCAGGAATCATGGCCCTAAAACTGCTGCTTTAACTTGACTAAGCCCCCAAGTGATGAAATAAGCCACATACCTGGAGGAGCGGTAGGGTCACTGTTACAGGAGGAGGCCCAGACCGCTGCCACTCTGAGGTCTGGAGAGCTCCAGAAGATCTCACGGCACATAAGCCACGGCTGCTGGGACTGAAAATTCCCCAAATTGCCTGATCCTTTTCCACCAGACTCAGATTGGAGGCAGCTATTAGTACTAAAATGAATAATAATGCCATCATCTTTGAGCACCTATTATGTGTCAGGCACTTCCATAAATTATCTTATTCAATTATACAATAAGTGCAGTTCTATCACCCCCCACTCCACAGTCAAGCACTCCGAGTTTCAGAAAGAGTAGAGAACTTGTCCAAATAACACCTGGAGCGATGGCAGGAGACAGGATTTGAACCCAAATCTGTCTAGATCCCAACTGCCCACTGTGATACCTCACCAGAAAAGGAGAGCAGCTTCATTTGCATTTGCTTTCAGCCAAGGTTGCAAACCATTTCACTACTCATTTTAGAATTCAAGCCTGATCATTTTTCCTGTAAGCCAGCTTTTCTCTTAAGAGAGTCCCATTTTGCCTCTTATAAAGACAGCTGTCCTCGCATAAAAGCCCTGGTGACCCATTAAAGCGTTCTCCTGACAGCCGCCTCTGGCCAGACCAATAGGATCAAGGATGAGGATGCAAATTGCAGCCTGTGCTGATTTAAGGAGGTGTTGGCTTCACAGCCTATTGGGCTGGTACAGGTACAAATGCCATTAGGCAAAGCCACAGAAATAACAAACCAAATTAAGCTTTAATCTCCAAACCATTGTAAGGATAATGAGTGCACTTTATAGTAATTGCCGGAAGTGAGAGCAGGGAAGAAAACATTGGAAAAGGCCTCAGCTTCAGCTTCTTCATTTGTAAAGCAGGGATTCTAGTGCCAGCCAAGCCCCTGAGCCCACCGAGGGCTGGAATAAAAATGCCTCACAATTAATGAGCTGGGAACGGATTTAGGAACAGGCCTGCCAGTCTTGGGGTCATTACCAACAGTGACCAGGATGACCACGAGAACCACAGCCCCGACACAGATTCTCTTGCTCTTTTTTCTTTTTTTCCTTAAACCTGGAAACCCAGCTCTCTTAGACAACAAGCTTCAAGGCAAAACCCATCTTCCAGCACGAGGGACTCTTGGCGCCTCCTTTCCTGTGGTTTCCATGACAGGTGCTCCCAGCTTCTTGTGAATTTGTGGACCCCTGGTGGTGTCCCCCAGGCCTCTCCTTTCTGGATGTGTTAGAGCCACCCTTGTCCAACATCCTCAGTGCAGAGCATTCCCCAGTTGCTGCGGCTTGTTGTGCTCAGGGGAGTGGAGCCCCAACGGGATGACTGGGTGCTGCTCCTGTCTTCCTCCCAGCCGCATCATTTTGGCTTTTGCCTGTCCGGAGCAGATGAAAGAAAATTTACCTGCATGAGGAAGCAGGCAGAGGGTGCCTAGGGGAGACCAGGGAAAGTCACCTGAGAGCTGCCTCCCCAGAGAAATGCAATGTTGTGGAAAAGCAGCAACAGCATAAGGCAGGCAGACACATCTACGCTGAATGCAATTACAGTGACGCCACATTTCCACCTTCAGTGGTGGGAAGGGGCGGGGGCAGGGGACCTGTGGTGGGGTGAGAGGTAATCTCAGATTCAAAATTGCCACGGGCATTCCTTAAAATACAGTAAGTCTTTTAAATCTCTTTCACAAACAGTGTTCACAGTCCTAGAATATAAAAATTCATACAGTACTTCTTACGAACCTCACAGTGGAAAACCACTGAGCTAGCATAAAAGAAAGGTAAAAAGGCAAGTTGAGATGTACTTGTCTAGTCCTTCTAAATATTCCACCTTTAAGATAAAGGAGGGGTAGAAAGTTTGAAAACGTTTCTACTTGTTTGCAAAGTTTAGTCCCATTCTGTGTATGTATTCAACTTCTGTAATATAATCTTAAAACATGTTAATGTATTTGTTAGTTGCAGAAATCAAGTGCAGTGATACAGTATTATTGTGTGGATGTGTTACGAGTGATTAGGCTCTATAAAAGGCTAGTTTGTTTTTAAAAGGTAGTTTCATCACTCTTCTAGAGATATAAAATGATCACATGTCAAAGGTTTTGTTTTATTTGACTCATTAATTAATGAGGCAATCAGTTCAAAGGAGAACTCAGCATTCCACACTTTTATAGTCAGATAGGGAATGCGTAAATGAAATCCCAAGTGGGTGCAAAATTGGCAAAACTGTTCAAGATCCATAGCGTGTTGCATTCCACAATTTGTATTTTTATGGATAGGGATTATTAGAATTAGTTTCCTGCAAGTATGCATGGATCTCTACTGAGTGTAAACTAGCCTAGTCAGAGATAAAGCCAGATAGAGGAGCTAACCAGGACACCTACTAAGTTTCAAAATTTTTCACAGTTCTTTCCTACAGTGCTGAAATCTGGCTGTGCTTTAAGTGCCTGGCATGACGCTTCAGTGTATTGACCAGGCTCTCTCCATCGAGCCCCCCAGGACACTGCAAGTCCTAGAGGCGAATCCCCCCTTCCCTGTGCTGGACTGTCAAAGGGCTTTTCTCTCAGCAATGAGGACAAGCTTTCTCAAATGGTGGCTTCCCTGTGAGAAGCCTTACGGGGGTGGCATTTATCAAGGGTAAAAATGGCTTAAAAGATGACAGAACAGTTCCCCGCTATCAGTAAAATTTGGCAGGCCCCTTCCTCTGTTTTCCCCCACATGCCCTGGTTCCTGGCCCATTTCCTGCTGACATGGCTTTTGCTTCCAGATCCTTCCGGGTGGGTCTTTCCCCCCATGACTGTGACATTCCTGGGCCCACTCTGCCCCTGCCTCCCTGCTCGCGGGGCCATTGCCCACAGCTGCCGCCTCTGTGCTTGCTCGCTCTGCGGGGCCCGTCTCTGTCGGCTTGGCCGGGCTGACCCTTCGGTAGCCCAGCTGGGCTGCTTCCATTATTCCTTCCCCCTGGCATTTTCCATCATTCAGGTGTCTCCCCTCCCTGGATCCTATTGAGCTAGTGGGTGGGAGGGTTCATGGCTGGGTAAAATTGTTATCAGCATTTTAGAAACAAGGAGAACTAGATTACTGACCCAAAGTGAGTTTCTGTGCTCATGTGGCATGAGGGTTTCTTATCCGTGTTTAAAGGAAAACTATTTTAGTCAGCTCTTCTCTGAGCTAGAAACTGTGGGATCTAAATGGGGGTAAGGGTGAGGAGAGCTTAAGGCTGAACACAGAGCGCCAAGACTCTGTTCCCACTCTTGAGAAAGTTGTTGTCTACGGGTGGGAAGGTGAGAGACATTTCCAGGCCCGTCGCCGGGGTCTTAGGAGCCAATGGAGTCTGTGGTCCGGGGCCGGAGACTTTGCTGAAGAATAAGGCTGGTGCAAGGAGATAAAGGGACATGGAACCCCAGAGTGACCCAGCAGAAAGGAGGTTAGGGAAGACCAAGCCTTATGACTGCCCTTCCCAGCTCTTCTAACTACCCTCCCCTGTTCTTTGGAGAGCCTTGTTCTCTGTCCTACCTCAAGGCTTATCAAGGAATTTTTAATGAGCTCCTAAATTGAGACAATTTAGCTCATGGTGACTTTGCTCAGCTGGGATATCCTTGTGGGGACCCAGCCATTGCCCTGGGGGATCCGGACTTCCTTCTCTTGATTCCTGGGGTGCCCTGTGAGTCTTCCCCACAGGTTTATGAAGCCCTCTTTGCAGCAGCAGGGACAGGTGAGCAGGACCTGAGGCCACTTTGAGGCCTAGAATGCGAGAAGAGAAGCTTGGCCCCGACTGGAATTAACTCTCTTTCTCTCTGGCTGGGGCTTCAGGCTTGGTTAGTGGCCCTTTGTCTCAGAAGTTATCTGAGGCCCGATGGATCCAGGCTCTTGAGAGTAGCAAAATAAACACAAACTGCCGGAGAGGAGGCAAATGCAGTGTCCTAGCTAGACAGAAGCTGAGATGACAAACATGTTGTGTTTATTCACTTAGATCTTTACTGAGCACCATCCATGTGCCAGGCATTGTGTTAGGGGCAGATTATGCACTGATGATCAAAGCAAAGCTTCTTGCTCAGAGATTGTACATCCTGGAGAGGGTCCAGCTTCGAAGTTCATTCTCACCAGTATCCCGTGGTCCAGGCCGTTCCCAATCAGGCCATGACACATCCAGTGGTGAGCTTTGCTTTGTGCTATGCTGCATGCCAAGGCCAGTTCTGACCCAGGGTCTTTTCTTCCTGGACCCCTGATGGGCTTGGACTCTCCTCCTGCTCTGGTTTGTGTCCGCGTTGATGCAGGCTGTGCCCCGTCTCTCTCGGCTTCTTACCGGCATCATTCATCTGGTCCCCAGAAACCTATCCCAGCCAAAGCCCTTCCTTCTCTGGCCCGGCTAGTGGTGGGGCCCTTGTGGGCAATGGGGTGACAAGTCCTGGCATGGAGTCAAACCACCTGGGTTTGCTAACCCTGACCTCACCATTTACTGGCTCAGTAAACTCAGGAAAGTATTACTATCTCTTAGCCTCAATTTTCTCATCTACAAAAGAGGAATAATAATGCCTGCCTTATAGGTTGTTGAATGGATTAAATAAGATGGTGTTTGGGTTCCCAGTTGGTGCTCAATTAAATAACAGCCATTATTATTTTTGCAGAACTTATCCCCTTTCCAGGTTGTCCTCTGTCTCCCACTTGGAAGCCTGGGGTCCTTTCTGGTCTAATCTGGGAAATTTTGTTTTTCGGAGGTGAGCCAGGAAGGCAGGTTTCAGAATGTGTGAGGACAATTGGCCTTGAGCCATATGGCAGTGAAAAGAACAACCTGGCAGATACTGCTCCACAGAGAGAGGAAATGTGCTCCTGCCCTGCCTCAATGGTGTGTCTGCCTGGATGTTCAAAGAACAAAGTGGCAGCAGCAAGGAGGAGGATCAGGGTCCATGACTCTGCCCCCCTCCTTCATGCTCAGAACCACTGTGGTGCATAACTCTGGGGGACCATCCAGGAGTGGAGCTGTGCAACATGGCGTCCCCTTCACGGTAGCCTGTTCCTTCAACACATCGAAGAAAGAGAACTGGGACTTCTAGACACTCCTAATTGCCCCCTCCCTGAGTCCTGAGTTTAAGTTCATTAAAAATGATGCTTAAGCCTCCACCATGAAAACAAATCCAGAGCCCCCAAACCATCAATTCTATCCCCTCCCCTCCAAGTCTGGTTCTAGTATCTTTACTTATTAGTGTACCAGGGAAAACAAGAGGCTGCAAACAGGAGCCAATGCAGTTGACTCATTTTTTAATGGAGATTGTTTGGAAGAGCCATCCAAAAAACAAGCCAGGTCAGGTCATCCTACAAAAATGTATTTGATTCAAAGGCAATTTGCTCTAAGTTATGGTATCTTTCTTGCATTCAATTAAAGCTTCCATTCCAGGAAATATTAGTGTTTTTTTAATACCTCCCCCACACCAACTGTAAGAGTCTCACAGCAGCTTTCTGGGTTTGCAGTGAATCCCACATTCCTTCAGAACATGGTTGCCCAAAGCCCCAAGAGTGCCCCTTGCCTGACATATGGAGAGAAATACGCTCCTCCCACTGCTGTACCCGTTCTCTAAAAGGTCTTCCCCAAAGATACTCCTAGTAGCAATTATGCAAAAGTGTGGATAAGGTATAGTTACATTTCTACTTCAGGTGGAATAAATGCCAGAATCTCCAATTTGCTGCCATGGATGCCTGACAGGAAGTATCTCCCCTGTGCCTCTCAGATGGAATCTTCTCTCTCATTTATCAGGGTAGGTAGTCCAGGGCTGTCTGGCAGTTTGTTAGTGATGGGAATACAGGCTCCTTCTTGATGTTTGCTAACCCTAGGATATTTTCCTTATCCACCTTGTGCAAGATGGCTTAACATCACAGCCCTGCTCCAACCTGTAGGAATAGAGAAAGAGAAGAAGTAGAGTGCAAACCCATTTCCCTTTAAGGACATGGCCTGGAAGTTGTGTATGTCATTTCTGCTGATAGCCCATTTGCCAAATCCATCATGCTGCATACCCAGCTGCAAGGAAAAATGACCATGGGCCCAGCTGAAACTTCTGTTACTGTAGTAAATAGGGGGAATGGATATTAGGGAAGACAAGTAGGACTTACTGTTCCTTCTCTCAGCAATAACCCCCAGTGTCTTCACTGTCATTCAAAATGGTGGGTTCATGCCCAGCCATTGAGCCTCTACTCATACTCTTTCCTGGCATGGAATATTCTGTCCATTTCTCCATACCTGTCCTGACTTTACCACTTCCTCAGGTTTCATCTTCTCCCCCAAAATCTTCCCTGACAACTCCAACCCACAGTGACTTTCCACAGAATTTCTTGACCTATGTGTTTTCATTATACATATGCTGCTCCATGTAGTTATGTCTTAATTATAGAACTAGACAGTAAGTATCTTCAGAGCAGGTTGCTAATGCATATTTTTCTTGTATTCCCTATGCCTGCTAGCCCAGTGTTGAGCACACATTTGTGTTTAGAAATTAATCTCTAAAATGAATTGAATGCTGAGCTGAATAATTTAGGAAAACATCCTAAATATTCCTAAATTCCTATTTTTCACCTGAAAAGTCTGCATAACTTTTCTTACTGTATATATCAGCTCCCTCAATCAATTGTTTACCTGGCAACTTTGCATCAACATTAACTATACTCTTTCAAAAATTAAATGGAATAAACGTTGCTAAAGCACTTAGCACAGGGCCTGGTGCACAGCCGGTGCTAAATAAATGTTAAGAGAAAGAAAGGCAAGGCCAAATTATACATGTAAACTGAATTAAAGTGTTTAAAACTTATTGCAATGGGATGAGCAAAGATTCTGGTATTAGACTCTGCTTTGAACTTTGGTTCTTCTACTTACTTGTTTGTGAGACTGAAATGAGAATAATAAAATAACCTATTCACAGTGTAGCAGAGAATAAATGAGTTCATTAATGCATGTTTATTATCTTGCAGCTCCATGTACATACTTCTATACCTTTGTTATGCTGGGGCTTGAAGTCTGTAAGTTAATATTTCCCAGGTTCCCTTGCATTTCCAGTTAGGTTCTGCAATTGGGAGGCACTATGGGGAGATTGGAAGGCAGGAGGAGAGAGGAAGGAATTCTCTTCATCCTTCCACCTTCTTTTGGATGGTTATACTTCCAGCATGCTTTGGCACTCATAGCACCAGCCTCAAACTACCCTCTCAATGGTCCCATCATCACCATACAAGGCCCCCTTGGCAGTCCCAATAGCAGCCACATGGTGGCCCTGTAGCAGCTCAGCTCCTAAGGTGGTGGCCCTCCCTCTGCACTCCTAAATTCTGGTTGTATCTCTTTCCTTTTGTCCCCCCAAGTCCTAGGGGATCGATAGCTGTTTCCTATCATTACTAATCTCACTGCCCCTTTTTGGGTGTCCCAGCCTTCTAACACCTGTGAAATCAATTCGCTATATTAAATACTCTTTGGTTGAAATGCCTAGTATGATTTCTGTTTTTCAGACTGGATTCTGACTGAAACAAAACGTAATGTGTTTAATGCATATCAGCTGTTCAACAAATGTTAGTTCTTGCCTAGATAATTCTACCCTACTGTGTGGAAAGAAAATATTAAATGGAAGTAAAGCAATACTAACTTTATTTTACTAATTATCATTTCTTCCTGAGATTCTTGAGCTTTCTCCATAAGGCTCCCAGTATTTCACCAAGACCACTGGTTCTCAGCCTTAGGTATGAATCAAAATCAGTGGTGGAATGCTCAAAAATGCAGATGCTCAAGCCCACCTAGGTCTTGAATTTCAGGTTCTCCAGGTAATTCTTATGGGTGCTCAAGTTTGAGAACCTCTGATTTGGATATTCAGAACATAGTACGTTAATGAATATGGCTTCTTAACTCCTCATAGTTGGTACAATGTTACCTCCTTAGTGGCATCTCAATGAATGTTGTTTGATAATGATGCTGACACCTTATCACAATAGCCAGTTGAATTGTCCCCACTCCAGTGATATCAAATTCAGATCAAACTTGAGCTGGCTGTCGACCATGGTGCTAGATGTTTCTTGACTCCATTCCAGATGTGAGGGGTAAAGCAAACTCCCAAGGATGGTAAATGGCAGTTAGGGCTTGTTCTGTTGAAATTAGGGGGAGCACCAAGGAAAATTAGTTTCCCAATACCATAGGTCTGTACAACGCAGAAATAGTTCATGCCCCAGGATAGGAGGAAACAAAGAGAGATCAAAAGAAGTTGCTACAAACATTTATCACATTATCTGTTTTCTTGGCTGCTTTTACCTCTTCCCTTTCCACTGTTTTTTTTTTTTTTTTTTTTTTTTTAATGCTTATCTTATCCAAGGCAAACCTCAAACCCATAGCAATATTGCCCTTTTAAGCCCATGTTTCTCTCACTCATCCCCACACCAAGTTTTCCAGATCTAACTCAGAAGCCCACAAAGAGCCCCTTGGGTGAGGCGTGTTTCTGTGAATGTTGAAGGAGTCTTTGTAGGCACAGAAGAATCAAGGCACTGGGTTTTCATGGAATCCCGTCCTGTGCAATCATTGTTGTACTAAATGAGATGTAGTGTCATCAGTGGGCTTCTAATTTCCATCTGAATTGAGTAACTCACAGGCAGCCAACAAAATAGAAGGAAAGAAGGGGTCCCAGGAAGGGGTTTGTGCAACATGCTGGGTGACCATGAATAGTATGATTGACTTTAATATTTTAACAAATAAATCAGAGCTTACAAGTCAAATGGTGCATTTTTTCCCCAGCCATGCTGCCATGTCTCACTACATTTTAAATCTGTCCCTCAAGACTGCTGCACATTTTTGTGAAAAATTCTCCATGGCCTTAAATCTTCCTTTGTGGGTGAATTTGCTTATTTAGAAACAACTGAAGTCATTTGAAACTAAATCTAGTGACCAAGGTATGTGATTGAGAGGGTAACAACATTATTTGGTCAGACCTGGCGGTAGTTAAAAGAAATCATGAGTGGAAAGGAGTGGAAAGTAGTTGTGAAGACAGTTTTCAAAGAGGAATTGAAAATATTTTAGATAACAGTTGCAAGAAGTTGTAGCCTTTCAAGATGATTATTATAAAGGACATTCTGAGTGAATAGATCACATGTATCTTTTTTTTTAATCCACCAAACTTCAAAATATTATAGTCATAAAAGTTGTGTTCAATTCTCTCTCCATGTATGAGAGTTGAGGCTGCCTAGAATATCTTGCCTGCCTATAATGACCTAAGGCAATAAGATTGTCTGAAAAAAGCACAAATTTTGGGAAAATTGGTGTGCAAAAATGTGCCTCAGCTACTTATTATATCTGTAATATTGAACAAGTTATTTAAGCTCATTGAACTTTGGTTTTCTTAGCTGTGAAAAGAGCAAAATAATACCTCAATAGAGTAACTGAGAGGATTAAAGGGAATGATAATTCCCAGCGCAGTGCCTTGGTGTAAAGCAGGCACTCAATAAATGACAACTGTTATTAATGTCAACTTTATTATTATCATCAATGTGTGGATGTGGTGTCCAGGGAGACTCTGCTCTATCATTCTTCCCATGTAGAGAGGCAGATATATCTATGGATATGAACCAGAGAGCCAAGGCTAGAACAGCCCACAGTGAGTTCTAAGCAGAGCAAAGGCCCACCGGCAGCTTACTGGAATAGTTTCCTCTTTTACTGGTCTCCTACTAAACTATGGGATCCTGCATAATGACAGTGTTGCATCATCTCAAAGTACGCCAGAATTTTAGAATGCCAACACAAGGGCATCTCATCTACCCAACAGCACTGGGGAATGCAGTGTTCTATACATCCCAGATAACAGAAGTTTTCCCCTTTGATAACAAACATTTTCCCCAAAATTTTAATCATGGGGGGGGAGGATCACTCTAAAATATACCATTCACCTGTCAGCTTTTTAAAGCAAACAACATGATTTAACTTTTTTGGGGTAACCCAGGGCCATCCTTGTGAATATCTGGTGCAGCATGAACGACTGCTTCAGGGCTGGGCCTGTTCTGGTTTTCTGCCTCCTCTTTCCCTGATGTTAGACACTGTCTGGATACAACAGGCTCGAGACAATGTGTTCACCAACCTTGGAAACAGTCAGATGGTCAGAAACCACTGATGTCCAAGACAGTGACCCCACAGTCAGTAGAGGTGTGTGTGTTCTTGGGCAGGCAGACCTGGAGTGAGAGCCTACGTCAGTCGGGTAAACCTGAGCACATGACTGTATCTAACCCTGCTTCCTCTTCTATCCAGTGGGAACAAAAAATAGTACCTACCTCATTGAGGAGTCATGAATCTTAAATGAGAAAATGGATATAAAGTGCTTAACATGGTGCTGGGCAGATAGCAAATGCTTGGTGAACGTTACCTGTTATTGTTATTACCACTAGCAAGCAAGGGCTCTAGCAAGCTCTGACTTTCCCACAGCAACACTCAAAAACACCCACCCTTTCTTTGTATGTCTTTTTTCTTCCATCTGCTAAGTAATTCTGATGGAAGGAGTATCCTGAACTGCTGGTAACTGATGCCCCCCGACTGCCTTTGTGCCATAATCTGATGAAGCTCCCATAAGAGAGAAATTCAACAAAAAGAGAATGTCCAGTCATTCAAAAGCAATCCAATCCAATCCTTCTCAGAGCAGCCAAATTTCTTATGTGGACTGAATGGCCACCCAGTCCTCCCACCACCCCCACCCCCCAATCTGGGACCCCTGTGAGCTGTGCAGTCAAAGACCATATGGCAGTTTGAATGTATTATGTCCCCCGTATTAGTTAGGGTTCTCTAAGGAAACAGAATCAATGAGAGATATCTATAAATACAAGATTTATAAAAGTGTCTCTCGCAACTGTGGGTATGCACAAGTCCAAATTCTGTAGGGCAGGCAGCAAACTAGCAACTCCAAAGAAGATGTTCGATGAACTCCTCAGGAAACGAACTGGCAACTTTGATGAACTCCTCAGGAAATGCTTCACTGGTCAGCCGAAGAAGAAGTGAAGGTCCTACATCTGTCTTGCTTAAAAGTCTTCAACTGATTGATTGGATTAAATCCAGCCAACTGCATTCTCTCATTGTGGAAGACACGCCCTTCATTGATGTCATCAGTCACAGCTGCAGCCAATTGACTGATGATTTAATAAACCAGCCTGTTGGTTTATTAACCAGCCACAAATGTCCTTGCAGCAACAGTTAGGCCAGTGCTTGCTTGACCAGACAGCTGGGCACCATCACCTGGCCAAGTTGACACATGAACCCAACCATCACATCCCCCAAAACACCATTATCTTTGATGCAATCTTGTGTGGGCAGATGTATTAGTGGTGATTAGATTGTAATTCTTTGAGTGTTTCCATGGAGATGTGACCCACCCAACTGTAGGTGATAACTCTGATTAGATAATTTCCATGGAGGTGTGGTCCTCCCCATTCAGTGTGGGCCTTTATTAGTTTACTAGAGCACTATGTAAGCTCAGACAGAATGAGCGAGCTTGCTACAGCCAAGAGGGACACTTTGAAGAAAGCACAGTTGCTGAGAGAGGAGCTGCAGCTTACAGAGACATTTTGGAGACAGCCTTTGAAAGCAGACTTTTGCCCTGAAGAAGCTAAGACAGGATAAACGCCCCAAGAGCAACTAAGAGTGGCATTTTTGAGGAGCTGCAGCCTAGAGAGGAATGTCCTGGGAGAAAGCCATTTTGAAACCAGAACTTTGGAGCTGTCACCAGCCATGTGCCTTCCCAGCTAACAGAGGTTTTCTGGACACCATTGGCCATCCTCCAGTGAAGGTACCCGATTGTTGATGACTTACCTTGGACGCTTTATGGCCTTAAGACTATAACTTTGTAACCAAATAAACTCCCTTTATAAAAGTTGATCCATTTCTGGTGTTTTGCGAAAAGGCAGCATTAGCAAACCAGAACAGACCACAAGAGTAGGAATGGGTTCCGGGGACCAAGCACATCTGTTAGATCAAGTCTCCAGACCTGGGCTGGTGATCCTTGGTGGTGGAGAACAGGCAGGTGGAGGCCCCTGAGGGCTTCCTGCTTGGCACCATTCATGACACAAAATATAAATGTGCTACAGAGCAACAGGTATTTTGCTGGTCTGGTGAGGATTTGGGAGGCTGTGCAGCTCTGAAGCAGTTATTTTCTATCTTGTGTATCCTGTAGGGGGCTAATTAACATCCTCAATGGTATACTATTCTGGCTGTTTCACCACTGGGGGATATAATTTAAGGTCACTCTGAAGTTAAGTGAAGACAACAACAACAGCTGCAGCCTTTCCCTGTAGTCCAGATTGCAAGGCGCTGAGCAGGCCCCAGCCCCGCACTTCATTATGAGCAAGCACCATTAATAAACCAACAATGGGCACTTGAATCAAACTACAAGTGTTTTTACCAAGTGCATGCCACTGGGCCAGGGCTCAAGCCTTGGCATCATCTTCATGACTAAAACATGCTTCTCCCAGGCACGCACTGCCTCCAAAGTGACATTCCCAAGATAAATGGCAGATACAGAACTATTTGCAATTTTTTTCTTTTTTTCTACCCAAGCCAGTTCTTTCTCCCCTACACAATCTTCATTTCCATATGAGCAGGTATACCTTATTTTATGCAGCAGTGATTTCTTAGAAAGTTGAAGTGTACTTTAAGTGCACCAGGTGACTTTTAAATTGCATTTGTTCACCATTGCTGTGTAACAAATTATCCCCCAAACTGTAATGGATTAACATAATAACAAATATTGATTATTGTTCCAGTTTGCTAATGCTGCAGAATGCAAAACACCAGAGATGGACTGGCTTTTATAAAAAGGGGGTTTATTTGGCTACACAGTTACAGTCTTAAGGCCATAAAGTGTCCAAGGTAACACATCAGTAATCGGGTACCTTCATTGGAGGATGGCCAATGGCATCCAGAAAACCTCTGTTAGCTGGGAAGGCACGTGGCTGGCATCTGCTCCAAAGTTCTGGTTTCAAAATGGCTTTTTTCCAGGATGTTCCTCTCTGGCAAGCTTGCTCCTCTTCAAAACGTTACTCACAGCTGCACTGAGTTCCTTCTGTTATGTCAGCTCATTTATATGGCTCCACTGATCAACTTAAACCCACCCTGGATGGGCGGAGCAACACCTCCATGGAAATTATCCAATCAGAGTCATCACCCACAGCCGGGTGGGGCGCATTCCATAGAAGCACTCAAAGAATTACAATCTGATCAACCCTGATAACGTCTGCCCATAGAAGATTACATCAAAGATAATGGCATTTGGGAGACATAATACATTCAAACTGGCACAATTATTCTCACAGTTTCCATAGGTCAGGAATACAAACGTGCCTTAGCTGGACAGTCTGGCTTGGACTGTCTCATAAGATTACAATGAAGATATCAGCTAAGTATGGTGTGTGAATAAAACTGCTTTAAAAAAAAAAAAAAAAAAGATGTCAGCTTGGGTTACAGTCCCTGGGGAATCTGCTTCCAGGATGGCTCACTCGTGGGGCTGGCAGTTTGGTGCTGGCTGTTGGCAGAGACCTCACTTTCTCCCCAACTGGACCTCACAGGCCTCTTGAATGTCCTCACAACACAGCAGGAACCATCCCCCAGACTGAGCAAATCATGAAAGAACCAGGCAAAAGCTGTCCTTTTTATGACTCAGCTTCAGAAGCCACAGATTATCACTTCTGCCATATTCTATTCATTAGAATGGGTCCCTTGTGCAGAGGGGAGGGAACTGAGCTCCACTTTTGAAGGAATCAGTGTCAAAGGTATTTGTGAACATATTTTTAAACCACCACAGATATTTAGGGGTGAATCATTCATTCATTTAGCAAGTATTTGTTGCGTACCTACTATGTGCCTACACTGTTATAGCTGCTTAGGATACATCATGGACAAAATAGACAAAATCCCTGCCCTGGCAGAGTTAAATTTTAGTGGAGAGAGACAAAAAATGAGCCATAAGCATAATAAGTACATTTTATAATGTGTGGGAGGTGTAAGTGCTCTGTAGGGGAGAATGGATCAGGGAAAGCAAATTCCAGAATCCTGAAGTCAGATTTCATTATAAATAGGGTCATCAGACTTGTCCTTGTTGAGAAGATGGGAGAGTAGCAGGAGAGAAGTTTGGAGAGGCAATAGGGCTAGGTTCTGTCAGCCTTATAGGCCACTGTAGGGCCTCTGGCCAAACAGACAAGGACCACTGAGCCCAGTCTTTCCCTCTGAACCCTGGTCATTGTTACTGTGCTCCCTCCTGGGTGCAGAGGGGGAGCCCATGGGAACTGCCAGCATTCCCCAGCCCAGATCCCCTAGAGGAGAAGCATCCCTGTGGCCCTTCCCAGCTGCAATCCGCCTCCTTGACTGCTGGGCCCACCCTCAGGTAGGCTGCAGGGGCCTGCGAGTACAACACGGTGCATCCCATGGGCTCTCTCAGCAGCACCTTGGCAATGCTGAATGTGTGATTTTGATATTGAAATTCAGTCCTAGTGTTGCCACAACTGGAGGCCAGCTGCAGGCCACACCCCAACAGGAGCTGCCCAGCCCAGGGAACAGCAGAAGGTTGAAAGTCGCTGACTCATGAAAGGGAGGGAGTTGGAAGAAGGACAGTCTGAGGAGTCAGCCCCCACTGAACCTGTAGAGTCATTCAGGAAACCCTGGCTGAGGGGCCTCCCAGGGGAGGGAGGAGCTAGGGATGAAGCAGGCAGGGTGGGTTCAGAGAGGGGATTAAACGAGGCCTTCCAATTCAGCTGCCCAGGCCCAGGGCAGGGCGGGCCAGGCAGGGCTGCGGGTGTTTGCACAAGCGCCCTGTGAGTCCTGTCTGAAGGGTCAGTCACTGACCCAGGGAGTGTGGCGACTGAGACCACTGGGACACACGCCTCCCCATCATCTCCCACGCAGCGTTCCTGATGGAGAGGGGAGCCCTCCCCAAGGAGGAGAGGGCAGGGTGCACAGGTGGGTCCTGGCAGTGGCTGGAGAGCCTGAGGGAGGGCTATGTGTGTAGCAAGAGATCCCTGATATGGGAATCCAGTCCAGCCCAGAGGGCCTTTGCCCAAAGATGGTTGTGATGAGTGAATGAATGAGAAACTTCTACCCCCCGAAGAAGAGGAAGGCACCTGGCGCCTCAGGTAAGATCAGATAACAGTGCAGTGGGTCCACCTCCCCTCTCCCACCCCCCAATGTATCAGAAAGAGCATCCACGGCCACACATTAAAGGCTTTGGAGCCTGAGGGTCAAAGGCACAGGACACAGAAACTGAGTTTCAACAAGGAGTACTTACTCAGGGGCGGTATCCCAATGGTTAAAAGGCAGAGGTCGGGTTGGGGTGGGCAGCTCTAGTTTTGTACCCTGGCTTTGTCATCTACTAGCTGTGTCTTGGAGAAGTCTCTGAAGTTTCTTAACCTCTGCTCAGCCTCAGTTTCCTCACCTCAGTTTCATCAAGGAGAATAACACCCACTGCACAGAGCTGGTGAGAAAGTAAATAAGTTAAAATGTTTAACCCAATTCCAGGCCTGCAGGAAGTACTCAACAAATAGCTGCTATTTTTATTGTTACTATTTTTACAAATGTTGTGGACAACCAGTGTGTGTGGTATAGTGTGGGTTGTTTGGTTTTGTTGCCCAGCATCACTTCCTTTGGAGAAACTGACTCCCCCACTCCCTGCCCACTTGGTTCGGGTGTCCAGCTAATCCAAGACCTGGACCCCTCCTGACAGGGGACAAGCAAGTGACCACGCTGGGCTGTTCAAGTTCTCTCTCCCAGGAATTGGAACCCCGACTGCCAACCCAGGGAAGCAGTTAGTGCTGACTCACCCTGTCACAGGGAATTCCACGCCATCACCCCTCCCAGGATCTGGTATCCAGCTCACTCATTGGCCTTCCCCTCTTCCAGTGAGCCCCTCTTTAGCTTAGGCCAGCCAGAGTTGTTTCTTATTGTTTGCAGCCAAGTATCCCTGCCTGACAACATAGCCATGGGGAAGAGGACTCAGGCTATGAGAGAGGATGTGCTTTCCACTTCCTCCCCTCTCTTCACTTCAGGCCATCAGGAGGGTTTTTCTGGCCACTCTCTTTTATGAATTTAATTTAAAGAAAAATCTTGGTGATATATGTGCTTAATTGTAAGAGCCAATTAGTGCATAAATAGGGTTGGAACAGCTGGATAGCCATCTGGAAAAGATAAAGCTGGACCGTATATGAGGATAAATTCTAACTGGATCAAAGATTTAAATGCAGGAAATGAAAACTTAAAGGCACTAGAAGAAAATATAGATGAATTCCTTTATAACATTTGAGTGGGGAGGGTCTTTCTGATTATGGCTCAAAATCTAGAATCTGTAAAAGAAAAGGTTTGTAAGTTTATCTACATATGAACCAAAAACTTAGCAGACATATACAAAAGAATGAAGGTGGTCTGTACCTCATCGTAATCAAAAATTACCTCAAAATGGATCAAAGATCTACATATAAGCACCGAAACTATAAAACTCTTGGAGGAAAACACAGGGAAGCATCTTCAGGACCTTGTGTTAGGCAATGGTTTCTTAGACTTTACACCAAAAGCACAAGCAACAAAAGGAAAAACAGATAAATGGGGCTTCATCAAAATAAAAAATTTTGTGCATCAAAAGAGACTTCACATTGAAAGTAAAAAGACAATCTACACAATGGAAGAAAATATTTGGAAACCACACATCCAATAAGAATATGTAAAGAATTGCTACAACTCAACAACAGAAAGACAAACAATCCAATTTTAAAATGGACAAAATACTTAAATAGAAATTTCTCCAAAGAAGGTACACAAATGGCCAAAAAGTACATGAAAAGATGCTCAACATCATTAGCCATTAGGGAAATGCCAATCAAAATCACAATGAGATACCATTTCACACCCACTAGAATGGCTACCATTTAAAAAAAACAACAGAAAATAAGTGTTGGAGAGTATGTGGGGAAATAAGAACACTCTTTCATTGTTGGTGGGAAAGTAAAATGTTACAACTGCTGTGGAAAACAATTTTGCATTCCCTCAGAAAATTAAGTGAAGAATTACCATATGACCTGGCAATTCCACTTCTAGGTATATAAACAAAATAATTGAAAGCAGGCACTCGAACAGATATTTGCACACCAATGTTCATAGTAGCATTATTCACGGTTGTTAAAAGGTGGAAGCAACCCAAGCATACATCAGTCAATGAATGGATAAACAAAATGTGGTATATACATACAAGGGAATATTATTCAGCCATAAAAAGGAACAAAGTCCTGAATACATGTGACAACATGGGTGAACCTTGAAGACATCATATTGAGTGAAACAAGGCAGGTGCATAAGAACAAATATTGCATGATTTCACTGATATGAAATAATCAGAATAAGGAAATGCATACAGTCAGAAACTAGAATACAGATTACCAGGGACTGGGGTAGGGGGAGAAAATGGGGAGCTAATGCTTAATTGGTAAAGAATTTCTATTTGAGGTGATTGAAGAGCTTTTGTAATAGATGGTGATGATGTTAGCACATGATGTGAACATGATTAACACACCAAATTACATATTTGAGTGTGGTTAAAGGGGGAAATTTTCAGTTGTATATACGTTACTAGAATATATTTTTTAAAAACCATAGGACTGTACAACATAAACAGTAAGCCCTAATGTAAACTATGGTCTATAATTAATAATATAATTATAATAATATTGCTTCATCAATTGTAACAAAGGTATTGCACTAAGGTGAAGTGTTACTAATAGGAAAAAGTGGGAGGAGGGCAGGGGGAGGGTTTAATGTGGGAACTGTATACTTTCCATATGATTTTCCTGTCAACCTATAACTTCTCTAATAAAAAAATAAAATGCTTAAAGTTGATAAAGGAAGAAAAAAGAAAAAAACTTAGCAGAAAATAGTAGCAAGGACAAATGACAAACTAGAAAAAAAATTTGCAACACAAAGTATTAATTTTCCTAAAATATAAAGAGCTTCTAGAAATCCAGAAGAAAAAAGTCAAAAACCAATGGGAGGGAGGCGGGGCAAGATGGCAGACTGGTGAGCTGTATGTTTTAGTTACTCCTCCAGGAAAGTAGGTAGAAAGCCAGGAACTGCGTGGACTGGACACCACAGAGCAATCTGACTTTGGGCATACTTCATACAACACTCATGAAAACGTGGAACTGCTGAGATCAGTGAAATCTGTAAGTTTTTGCGGCCAGGGGACCCGCGCCCCTCCCTGCCAGGCTCAGTCCCGTGGGAGGAGGGGCTGTCAGCTCCGGGAAGGAGAAGGGAGAACTGCAGTGGCAGCCCTTATCGGAAACTCATTCTACTGATCCAAACTCCAAACATAGATAGACTGAGACCAGACACCAGAGAATCTGAGAGCAGCCAGCCCAGCAGAGAGGAGACAGGCATAGAAAAAAAACAACACGAAAAACTCCAAAATAAAAGCGGAGGATTTTTGGAGTTCTGGTGAAAATAGAAAGGGGAAGGGCCCTGAGGCGCATATGCAAATCCCGAAGAAAAGCTGATCTCTCTGCCCTGTGGACCTTTCTATAATGGCCCTGGTTGCTTTGTCTCTTAGCATTTCAATAACCCATTAGATCTCTGAGGAGGGCCCATTTTTTTTTTTTTTTAATCCTTTTTTCTTTTTCTAAAACAATTACTCTAAGAAGCCCAATACAGAAAGCTTCAAAGACTTACTATTTGGGCAGGTCAAGTCAAGAGCAGAACTAGGAGAGCTCTGAGACAAAACGCAATAATCCAGTGGCTGAGAAAATTCACTAAACACCACAACTTCCCAAGAAAAGGGGGGTGTCCGCTCACAGCCATCATCCTGGTGGACAGGAAACACTCCTGCCCATCGCCAGCCCCATAGCCCAGAACTGCCCCAGACAACCCAGTGTGACGGAAGTGCTTCAAATAACAGGCAAACACCACAAAACTGGGCGTGGACATTAGCCTTCCCTGCAACCTCAGCTGATTGTCCCAGAGTTGGGAAGGTAGAGCAGTGTGAATTAACAAAGCCCCATTCAGCCATCATTTCAGTAGACTGGGAGCCTTCCTACACAGCCCAGCAGCCCAGAACTGCCCTGGGGAGACGGCACTCACCTGTGACATAGCACAGTCATCCCTCAACAGAGGACCCGGGGTGCACGGCCTGGAAGAGGGGCCCACTTGCAAGTCTCAGGAGCCATACGCCAATACCAAGGACTTGTGGGTCAGCGGCAGAGACAAACTGTGGCAGGACTGAACTGAAGGATTAGACTATTGCAGCAGCTTTAAAACTCTAGGATCACCAGGGAGATTTGATTGTTAGAGCCACTCCCCCCTCCCTGACTGCCCAGAAACACGCCCCATATACAGGGCAGGCAACACCAACTACACATGCAAGCTTGGTACACCAATTGGGCCCCACAAGACTCACTCCCCCACTCACCAAAAAGGCACAGCAGGGGAGAACTGGCTTGTGGAGAACAGGTGGCTCGTGGACGCCACCTGCTGGTTAGTTAGAGAAAGTGTACTCCACGAAGCTGTAGATCTGATAAATTAGAGATAAGGACTTCAATTGGTCTACAAATCCTAAAAGAACCCTATCAAGTTCAGCAAATGCCACGAGGCCAAAAACAACAGAAAATTATAAAGCATATGAAAAAACCAGACGATATGGATAACCCAAGCCCAAGCACCCAAATCAAAAGACCAGAAGAGACACAGCACCTAGAGCAGCTACTCAAAGAACTAAAGATGAACAATGAGACCATAGTACAGGATATGAAGGAAATCAAGAAGACCCTAGAAGAGCATAAAGAAGACATTGCAAGACTAAATAAAAAAATGGATGATCTTATGGAAATTAAAGGAACTGTTGACCAAATTAAAAAGATTCTGGACACTCATAGTACAAGACTAGAGGAAGTTGAACAACGAATCAGTGACCTGGAAGATGACAGAATGGAAAATGAAAGCATAAAAGAAAGAATGGGGAAAAAAATTGAAAAAATCGAAATGGACCTCAGGGATATGATAGATAATATGAAATGTCCGAATATAAGACTCATTGGTGTCCCAGAAAGGGAAGAAAAGAGTAAAGGTCTAGGAAGAGTATTCAAAGAAATTGTTGGGGAAAACTTCCCAAATCTTCTAAACAACATAAATACACAAATCATAAATGCTCAGCGAACTCCAAATAGAATAAATCCAAATAAACCCACTCCGAGACATATACTGATCACACTATCAAACACAGAAGAGAAGGAGCAAGTTCTGAAAGCAGCAAGAGAAAAGCAATTCACCACATACAAAGGAAACAGCATAAGACTAAGTAGTGACTACTCAGCAGCCACCATGGAGGCGAGAAGGCAGTGGCACGATATATTTAAAATTCTGAGTGAGAAAAATTTCCAGCCAAGAATACTTTATCCAGCAAAGCTCTCCTTCAAATTTGAGGGAGAGCTTAAATTTCTCACAGACAAACAAATGCTGAGAGAATTTGCTAACAAGAGACCTGCCCTACTGGAGATACTCAAGGGAGCACTACAGACAGAGAAACAAAGAAAGGGCAGAGAGACTTGGAGAAAGGTTCAGTACTAAAGAGATTCGGTATGGGTACAATAAAGGATATTAATAGACAGAGGGGAAAAATATGACAAACATAAACCAAAGGATAAGATGGCTGATTCAAGAAATGCCTTCACGGTTATAACGTTGAATGTAAATGGCTTAAACTCCCCAATTAAAAGATATAGATTTGCAGAATGGATCAAAAAAAATGAACCATCAATATGTTGCATACAAGAGACTCATCTTAGACACAGGGACACAAAGAAACTGAAAGTGAAAGGATGGAAAAAAATATTTCATGCAAGCTACAGCCAAAAGAAAGCAGGTGTAACAATATTAAACTCAGATAAAATAGACTTCAAATGCAGGGATGTTTTGAGAGACAAAGAAGGCCACTACGTACTAATAAAAGGGGCAATTCAGCAAGAAGAAATAACAATCGTAAATGTCTATGCACCCAACCAAGGTGCCACAAAATACATGAGAGAAACACTGGCAAAACTAAAGGAAGCAATTGATGTTTCCACAATAATTGTGGGAGACTTCAACACATCACTCTCTCCTATAGATAGATCAACCAGACAGAAGACCAATAAGGAAATTGAAAACCTAAACAATCTGATAAATGAATTAGATTTAACAGACATATACAGGACATTACATCCCAAATCACCAGGATACACATACTTTTCTAGTGCTCATGGGACTTTCTCCAGAATAGATCATATGCTGGGACATAAAACAAGCCTCAATAAATTTAAAAAGATTGAAATTATTCAAAGCACATTCTCTGACCACAATGGAATACAATTAGAAGTCAATAACCATCAGAGACTTAGAAAATTCACAAATACCTGGAGGTTAAACAACACACTCCTAAACAATCAGTGGGTTAAAGAAGAAATAGCAAGAGAAGTTGCTAAATATATAGAGACGAATGAAAATGAGAACACAACATACCAAAACCTATGGGATGCAGCAAAAGCAGTGCTAAGGGGGAAATTTATAGCACTAAACGCATATATTAAAAAGGAAGAAAGAGCCAAAATCAAAGAACTAATGGATCAACTGAAGAAGCTAGAAAATGAACAGCAAACCAATCCTAAACCAAATACAAGAAAAGAAATAACAAGGATTAAAGCAGAAATAAATGACATAGAGAACAAAAAAACAATAGAGAGGATAAATATCACCAAAAGTTGGTTCTTTGAGAAGATCAACAAGATTGACAAGCCCCTAGCTAGACTGACAAAATCAAAAAGAGAGAAGACCCATATAAACAAAATAATGAATGAAAAAGGTGACATAACTGCAGATCCTGAAGAAATTAAAAAAATTATAAGAGGATACTATGAACAACTGTATGGCAACAAACTGGATAATGTAGAGGAAATGGACAATTTCCTGGAAACATATGAACAACCTAGACTGAAGAGAGAAGAAATAGAAGACCTCAACCAACCCATCACAAGCAAAGAGATCCAATCAGTCATCAAAAATCTTCCCACAAATAAATGCCCAGGGCCAGATGGCTTCATAGGGGAATTCTACCAAACTTTCCAGAAAGAACTGACACCAATCTTACTCAAACTCTTTCAAAACATTGAAGAAAATGGAACACTACCTAACTCACTTTATGAAGCTAACATCAATCTAATACCAAAACCAGGCAAAGATGTTACAAAAAAGGAAAACTACCGGCCAATCTCCCTAATGAATATAGATGCAAAAATCCTCAACAAAATACTTGCAAATCGAATCCAGAGACACATTAAAAAAATCATACACCATGACCAAGTGGGGTTTATTCCAGGCATGCAAGGATGGTTCAACATAAGAAAATCAATCAATGTATTACAACACATTAACAAGTCAAAAGGGAAAAATCAACTGATCATCTCAATAGATGCTGAAAAAGCATTTGACAAAATCCAACATCCCTTTTTGATAAAAACACTTCAAAAGGTAGGAATTGAAGGAAACTTCCTCAATATGATAAAGAGCATATATGAAAAACCCACAGCCAGCATAGTACTCAATGGTGAGAGACTGAAAGCCTTCCCTCTAAGATTAGGAACAAGACAAGGATGCCCGCTATCACCACTGTTATTCAACATTGTGCTGGAAGTGCTAGCCAGGGCAATCCGGCAAGACAAAGAAATAAAAGGCATCCAAATTGGAAAAGAAGAAGTAAAACTGTCATTGTTTGCAGATGATATGATCTTATATCTAGAAAACCCTGAGAAATCAACGATACACCTACTAGAGCTAATAAATAAATTTAGCAAAGTAGCGGGATACAAGGTTAATGCACATAAGTCAGTAATGTTTCTATATGCTAGAAATGAACAAACTGAAGAGACACTCAAGAAAAAGATACCATTTTCAATAGCAACTAAAAAAATCAAGTACCTAGGAATAAACTTAACCAAAGATGTAAAAGACCTATACAAAGAAAACTACATAACTCTACTAAAAGAAATAGAAGGGGACCTTAAAAGATGGAAAAATATTCCATGTTCATGGATAGGAAGACTAAATGTCATTAAGATGTCAATTCTACCCAAACTCATCTACAGATTCAATGCAATCCCAATCAAAATTCCAACAACCTACTTTGCAGACTTGGAAAAGCTAGTTATCAAGTTTATTTGGAAAGGGAAGATGCCTCGAATTGCTAAAGACACTCTAAAAAAGAAAAACGAAGTGGGAGGACTTACACTCCCTGACTTTGAAGCTTATTATAAAGCCACAGTTGCCAAAACAGCATGGTACTGGCACAAAGATAGACATATAGATCAATGGAATCGAATTGAGAATTCGGAGATAGACCCTCAGATCTATGGCCGACTGATCTTTGATAAGGCCCCCAAAGTCACTGAACTGAGTCATAATGGTCTTTTCAACAAATGGGGCTGGGAGAGTTGGATATCCATATCCAAAAGAATGAAAGAGGACCCCTACCTCACCCCCTACACAAAAATTAACTCAAAATGGACCAAAGATCTCAATATAAAAGAAAGTACCATAAAACTCCTAGAAGATAATGTAGGAAAACATCTTCAAGACCTTGTATTAGGTGGCCACTTCCTAGACTTGACACCCAAAGCACAAGCAACAAAAGAGAAAATAGATAAATGGGAACTCCTCAAGCTTAGAAGTTTCTGCACCTCAAAGGAATTTCTCAAAAAGGTAAAGAGGCAGCCAACTCAATGGGAAAAAATTTTTGGAAACCATGTATCTGACAAAAGACTGATATCTTGCATATATAAAGAAATCCTACAACTCAATGACAATAGTACAGTCGGCCCAATTATAAAATGGGCAAAAGATATGAAAAGACAGTTCTCTGAAGAGGAAATACAAATGGCCAAGAAACACATGAAAAAATGTTCAGCTTCACTAGCTATTAGAGAGATGCAAATTAAAACCACAATGAGATACCATCTAACACCGATTAGAATGGCTGCCATTAAACAAACAGGAAACTACAAATGCTGGAGGGGATGTGGAGAAATTGGAACTCTTATTCATTGTTGGTGGGACTGTATAATGGTTCAGCCACTCTGGAAGTCAGTCTGGCAGTTCCTTAGAAAACTAGATATAGAGCTACCATTTGATCCAGCAATTGCACTTCTCGGTATATACCCGGAAGATCGGAAAGCAGTGACACGAACAGATATCTGCACGCCAATGTTCATAGCAGCATTATTCACAATTGCCAAGAGATGGAAACAACCCAAATGTCCTTCAACAGATGAGTGGATAAATAAAATGTGGTATATACACACGATGGAATACTACGCGGCAGTAAGAAGGAACGATCTGGTGAAACATATGACAACATGGATGAACCTTGAAGACATAATGCTGAGCGAAATAAGCCAGGCACAAAAAGAGAAATATTATATGCTACCACTAATGTGAACTTTGAAAAATGTAAAACAAATGGTTTATAATGTAGAATGTAGGGGAACTAGCAGTAGAGAGCAATTAAGGAAGGGGGAACAATAATCCAAGAAGAACAGATAAGCTATTTAACGTTCTGGGGATGCCCAGAAATGACTATGGTCTGTTAATTTCTGATGGATGTAGTAGGAACAAGTTCACTGAAATGTTGCTATATTATGTAACTTTCTTGGGGTAAAGTAGGAACATGTTGGAAGTTAAGCAGTTATCTTAGGTTAGTTGTCTTTTTCTTACTCCCTTGTTATGGTCTCTTTGAAATGTTCTTTTATTGTATGTTTGTTTTCTTTCTAACTTTTTTTTTCATACAGTTGATTTAAAAAAGAAGGGAAAGTTAAAAAAAAAAAAAAAGGAAAAAGACAAACAAGGAAAAAAAAAAAAAAGATGTAGTGCCCCCTTGAGGAGCCTGTGGAGAATGCAGGGGTATTCGCCTACCCCACCTCCATGGTTGCTAACATGACCACAGACATAGGGGACTGGTGGTTTGATGGGTTGAGCCCTCTACCATAAGTTTTACCCTTGGGAAGACGGTTGCTGCAAAGGAGAGGCTAGGCCTCCCTGTATTTGTGCCTAAGAGTCTCCCCCTGAATGCCTCTTTGTTGCTCAGATGTGGCCCTCTCTCTCTGGCTAAGCCAACTTGAAAGGTGAAATCACTGCCCTCCCCCCTACGTGGGATCAGACACCCAGGGAAGTGAATCTCCCTGGCAACGTGGAATATGACTCCCGGGGAGGAATGTAGACCCGGCATCGTGGGATGGAGAACATCTTCTTGACCAAAAGGGGGATGTGAAAGGAAATGAAATAAGCTTCAGTGGCAGAGAGATTCCAAAACGAGCCGAGAGATCACTCTGGTGGGCACTCTTACGCACACTTTAGACAACCTTTTTTAGGTTCTAAAGAATTGGGGTAGCTGGTGGTGGATACCTGAAACTATTAAACTACAACCCAGAACCCATGAATCTCGAAGACAGTTGTATAAAAATGTAGCTTATGAGGGTTGACAGTGGGATTGGGAATGCCATAAGGACCAAACTCCACTTTGTCTAGTTTATGGATGGATGTGTAGAAAAGTAGGGGAAGCAAACAAACAGACAAAGGTACCCAGTGTTCTTTTTTACTTCAATTGCTCTTTTTCACTCTAATTATTATTCTTGTTATTTGTGTGTGTGTGCTAATGAAGGTGTCATGGATTGATTTAGGTGATGAATGTACAACTATGTAATGGTACTGTCAACAATCGAAAGTACAATTTGTTTTGTATGACTGCGTGGTATGTGAATATATCTCAATAAAATGATGATTAAAAAAAAAAAAGAAAAAAAAAGAAAAGGAAAATAATAGATGTATTTTTCCCTGAAAAAAAAAAAAAAAAAAAAAAACTGAATTAGAAAAAAAAATAGATGGTGGTGATGAATGCACAACTATATGATGGTACTGTGAATAGCTGATTGTACACCACGGATGACTGTATGATATGTGAATATATCTCAATAAAACTGAATTTAAAAAAAAAAAAAACCAATGGGAATGTGGGTAAAGGACATAATCAGAAGGTTTACAGAAAAGGAAATATAAATGGTTCTTAAACATATAAAAAAGTCTTAACCTCACCCATAATAACAGAGAAACCTTTTTCCTCACTGGTCAGATTGACACAAAGACAAAAGTTTGACAACACATTCTTCTCATTAGGCTATGGGAAAATAATCACTCTCATAAAATTCTGGTGCAATCCCTAATTGCAATATCTATCAAAAGTACAAATGTATTTGCCCTTTGACCTCTGGAAATTTATCCTACAGCTATATCTACACATGAATGAAATAGCATATATATAAGGTTATTCATTTCAGCATTTTTGGTATTGCTAGAAAATAGGAAACACTCCCAGCCAACTAGCTTTAAAGAAAAAAACAAAATCTTATTAAAAACAAAATTCCATCCCCTGCTTCACCCCATACCCATCCTCAATTCTCAATTACCAGAGACTTTTAAATCTCTTAGGCAATTCTTCAGATATTTACCTCTATATTTCTTTTTATATTTTATTTCTTGAGTTTTTTACTTAAAGCATGATCTACATCTTCCCTCTGGGACCTGAGCCTGTTCTGGTCTGGGAAAACCTGATTTGGATAACCAAGGAAACCATGCCTAGACAACAGAAAATTACAACCTACACTAAGAAAAACAAAGTTATGGCCCAGTCAAAGGAACAAACGCACACTTCAACTGAGATACAGGAATTTAAACAACTAATGCTAAATCAATTCAAAAAGTTTAGAAAAGATATTGCAAAAGAGATAGAGGCTGTAAAGGAAGCACTGGACATGTATACGGCAGAAATCAAAAGTTCAAAAAACCTACTAGTAGAATCTATGGAAATGAAAGGCACAACACAAGAGATGAAAGACACAATGGAAACATACAACAGCAGATCTCAAGAGGCAGAAGAAAACACTCAGGAACTGGAGAACAAAACACCTGAAAGCCTACACGCAAAGGAGCAGATGGAGAAAAGAATGAAAAACTATGAGCAACGTCTCCGGGAACTCAAGGATGAAACAAAGTACAATAATGTACATATCATTGGTGTCCCAGAAGGAGAAGAGAAGGGAAAGAGGGCAGAAGCAATAATAGAGGAAATAATTAATGAAAATTTCCCATCTCTTATGAAAGACATAAAATTACAGATCCAAGAAGCGCAGCGTACTCCAAACCGAAGAGATCTGAATAGGCCTACGCCAAGACACTTAATAATCAGATTATCAAATGTCGAAGACAAAGAGAGAATCCTGAAAGCAGCAAGAGAAAAGCGATCTATTACATACAAAGGAAGCTTAATAAGACTATGTGCGGATCTCTCAGCAGAAACCATCGAGGCAAGAAGGAAGTGGTGTGATATATTTAAGATACTGAAAGAGAAAAACCACCAACCAAGAATCCTGTATCCAGCAAAGCTGTCCTTCAAATATGAGGGAGAGCTCAAAATATTTTCTGACAAACAGACAATGAGAGACTTTGTGAACAAGACACCTGCCCTACAGGAAATACTAAAGGGAGCAGTACAGGGTGATAGAAGACAGGAGTGCATGGTTTGGAACACAGTTTTGCGAGATGGTAGCACAACAATGTAAGTACACTGAACAAAGGTAACTATGAATACGGTCGAGAGAGGAAGGTAGGGAGCATGTGAGACACCACGAGAAAGAAGGAAAGATAAAGACTGGGACTGTGTAACTTGGTGAAATCTAGAGTATTCAACAATTGTGATAAAATGTACAAATATGTTCTTTTACGAGGGAGAGCAAGCAAATGTCAACCTTGCAAGGTGTTAAAAATGGGGAGGCATTGGGGGAGGGATGCAATCAGCATAAACTAGAGACTGTAACTAATAGAATCATTGTATTATGCTTCCTTTAATGTAACAAAGGTGACATACCCAGGTAAATGCAGATAAGACGGGGGGATAGGGGAGGCATGTTAGCCACTTGACATTGGTGGTATTGTCTGATTCTTTATTCTACCTTGATTTAAGGTTATTTTTCCTTTTGCTGCTTCCTAGCTGTCATTTTTTTGTTTCCTCTTTCTTTTGCCTCTCTACCTTCTATGACTCTCCCTCCTGCCCTGTGGAAGAAATGTAGATGCTCTTGCTTAGTATGAGCAGAATGTTCAATTAGGATGAACTTAAATGTTTGGAAATGAACAGGGGTGTTGGTAGCAAGATGTGAGAATAACTAACAGCGCCGAATGGTGTGTGAATGAGGTGGAAAGGGGAAGCTCAGAGTCATATATGTCACCAGAAGGAAAGTTGGAGGTCAAAAGATGGGAATGTATAAAACTGAATCCTATGGTGGGCAATGTCCATGATCAACTGTACAAATACTAGAAATCACTTCCATGAACCAGAACGAATGTATGACAATACAATTAGAAGTTAATAATAGAGGGGCATATAGGGAAGAACTATATACCTATTACAAACTATATACTACAGTTAGTAGTATTTCAACATTTTTTTCATAAACAGTAACAAACGTACTATATCAATACTAGGAGTCAAAAATTGAGGGGGGTTGGTTAGGGATAGGGGAGGTTTAGAGTTTCCTTTTCTTTTTTTTCTCTTTTCATCTTTCACTTTATTTCTTGTCTGGAGTACTGAAAAGTTTCTAAAAATTGAACAAAAATTAAATGTGATGGATGCACAGCTGTGTGAGGGTACCCAGGGGCAAGTGATTGTACACTTTGGATCTTTGGATAATTGTATGGTATCTGAACAATCTCAATAAAAATGAAAAAAAAAATACACACATAAAGCATGATCTACAACTTTCTACTATATAAGAGAAGTATTTGCTCTACTGTATTAGCCTTCTCTCCTAATACACACTCATACACACAGAGCTATTCACTATCCCCCTTGATTTTCCAAATGATTACATCATTTTTTTTTTGTTAAATTGATATTCAATATTTTAAGTATTATGACTATGCAAATATTGTATACAGCTGAGCTACAAAGTATGGCATGGTTATAATTCCCTTCTTGAACATTTTTTTCCCCTGGAGTTAATAATTCCCTTGTTCTTCCAATTGACCAGTTTTTAATATATTTATAAAAATTCATTCCTCAAATTTACTATGTGTCATACATTTCAGATCACCTCTCCGTTCCACTTTTTCCCTGGAGATACTATTTACAGTAGCCCCTCATGCTCTCATTCTACCATGTACTGGTTTCCCTCTAAGGAAATGCACAGCTGCCACTCTGAAACCTCTCTCCACTGTCAACCTGGGAATTTCCTTTGCTCACCTCTATCCTCTGTGTTTTGGATCCCAGATCTTCTTGATTTACTCACTCATTTTGGTAAAATACATCTTTAAATAGCTTCTTAAGAAAGCATGCAGAGAAAAAACATTGAGATCATGCATGTCTGAGAATGTCTTCATTATACCCTCATACTTGACTGTTAGTTTGCCTATGTATATCAGTTTGGAAATAATGTTTTCAAATGCTCCATTTCCTTTCAGTATCCAAGGCAGCTTTTGAGAAGTCTGCTGCCATTCTATTTCTGATTCTTCGCTGTGGGCTATTCTGTCAGGAAATGTTTCAGGAATCCTCTTTAGGTCCCTGGCATTCTGAAATTTCATGGTGATGGGTTTTGATGTAGGGTTTTAGTTTATTTTTATTATTCACTGTGTTTGGGAACCTGTGAAATCTTTTAATCTTGATTTTCATGTCCTTCAGTTCTGGAAATATTTTTTGTATTATTTCTTTTACTATATCTTTCCTCAGCTTTCTCTGTTCTCACTTTCTGAATATGCTTTTAGTTGAATGTGGGATTCCTAAATCAGTCCTCTCAGTTTCATATTGTTTCTCTCCTGCTTTCCAGATCTGCATAGTTTATTTCTTACTTTCTGTAAGAGTTCATCAAATTTATCTTTTGAATTTTATTATTTCTGTTATTGCATTTTTAACATCCAAGAGCTCTTTCTTGTTCTCTGATTTTTATAGCATTCTGTTATTTTTTCATAAATTGATAGTCCTTATGATTTTTTTCCTGTTCCCTGAAAATTTTCTGCTTCTTCCAACTTCTATTTTTACTTTACTAATTTTGGTTTCTGCCCTTCATTTAATCAATCTGCCATGTAAATATAAGTCTTCAACCATTCTTTTGTTGTTGTAATTGTTGTTTAATTAGAGAAGCTGTGGCTTATAGAACAATCATGCATAAAATACAGGATTCCCATATACCACCCTATTATAATGCCTTGCATTGATGTGGAACATTGCTTACAATTGATGAAAGCATATTTTTATAATTGTATTATAACTGTGGTCCATGGATTAACTTAGGCTTCAATGTGTTGTGCAGTTCCGTCGATTTTTAAAAAATTTTTATTCTAGTGCCATATAGACAACCTAAAATGTCCCCTCTAACCACATGCAAATATCTAATTCAGTCCTGTTAATTACATTCACAATGTTGTGCTACCAGCACCACCACTGATTACCAAAACTGTTTCATCTTCCCAAATAGAAACTCTGTACTTAACTCTCTATTCCAACCATTCTTTTTTTTTAATTCTTTTTTATTGAGGTATATTCACATACCATGCAGTCATACAAAGCATACATTCAGCTGTTCACAGTACCATTATATAGTTGTGCGTTCATCACCAAAATTAATTTTTGAACATTTTCATTACCACACACACACAAATAATAAGAATAAAAATTAAAGTGAAAAAGAACAATTAAAGTAAAAAAGAACACTGGATGACTTTTTTTTTTTTTTTTTTTTGCCCCCATTTTTCTACTCATCCATCCATACACTGGACAAAGGGGAGTGTGGTCCATATGGCTTTCCCAATCACATTGTCACCCCTCATGAGCTACATTTTTATACAATCTTCTTCAAGATTCAATGATTCTGGGTTGTAGTTTGACAGTTTCAGGTATTTACTGCTAGCTATTCCAATTCATTAGAACCTAAAAAGGTCCTAACCATTCTTTTTTTTTTTTTTTTTTTTTTTTTTTAAATCATCATTTTATTGAGATATATTCACATACCACGCAGTCATACAAAACAAATTGTACTTTCGATTGTTTACAGTACCATTACATAGTTGTACATTCATCACCTAAATCAATCCCTGACACCTTCATTAGCACACACACAAAAATAACAAGAATAATAATTAGAGTGAAAAAGAGCAATTGAAGTAAAAAAGAACACTGGGTACCTTTGTCTGTCTGTTTCCCTCCCCTACTTTTCTACACATCCATCCATAAACTAGACAAAGTGGTGTTTGGTCCTTATGGCTTTCCCAATCCCATTGTCACCCCTCATAAGCTACATTTTTATACAACTGTCTTCGAGATTCATGGGTTCTGGCCTAACCATTCTTAAATGTTAAAGTCTTCCAACTCCTAAATCCGGTCTCTTTTTTGTCAGACTATTGATTTTTAAAAGTAGTTATAAAATAATACATAAATATCTTCTCATTGCCAAACATTCAAACAATAAAGAAAGTAGACAGGTAAACATAAAAGTTTCCCACTCCCATTCCCAGAGGTAACCACTGTTAACAGTTGGGCGTGATAAGACACTTTCTATCACACAAACTAACTCCTTCTGAGTTAATGCAGATTGTAATAAGCCGGATTCCATGAAAGATCCAGACCACGTATGTGTATGCATGCATGTGTTTCTGTGTGTGTAATTTAATTTGTTCATTTGACCCACAAGAATATTTAACATTTGAATTGACTACCCAGTGAATTCATATGACTATTTGAATATTAGGAGAGCACATTAAAATCCAGATTCCCAAACTTTCTTAAAAAGTTGGAAAGTCTGGCAACACTGGGCCCATGTGCCCCTATTATGAAGAGATATCTTTTTCACAGTTCTCCCAGTTACCACTTGGCCTGTCCTCATTTGTATGACTTGCCTGACTCCTGTAAGTGTTGGAATTGGTGATCCCCAGGCTAAGGTGTTGGTGTGTGCTCTGTAAGTTGTAACACATCCATCCACTAGCTGATAACAAATTAGTCTAAGATCATAGGAGGGTCTGCCAGACAGGAAGGCATAAAGGGTGAAGGCTTCCCTTCAGAACGACATGGAAAGGGGTGGGTTGGGGTGGACTAGACTTTGGGTCAGTGGGAGTGGTAGACCTAAAAGGTAGGAGAGCCTCATTAGCTGCAGAATGAAAACTGACCCCCTGAACCCCTGGGTATGTCTATTCTGGGGTTTTCTGATGTCCATTCCACTGATTTCCTTCAGCATAGATTCCATGGCAGAAAAACACACTTCTGACCTCTAACTGGAAGAACTGTACATGATGAAGGGCAGATGAGATGGAGGCTGAGATGGGGACCTGCTGTGGGGAAGGACACTCAGCTGAGCTGCCTGTCATGCCTTGAATGGCTGCCACTCACCCCCACAGCTGCTTGCCCAGCTGACTCCTCACCACCTCCCCCACAGCCAGGGAGGGGCCCCAGTTTGGCCATTTATCCCTTAGTAACATCCCTTGTGCATCAAATGCAATTGGGCCTTTGGTACATGTAGCTCTCATTTCTCTACACAATCCTTCCATCTTATTTAATCTGGTGAATAGCCACACCCACTCATCCATGATTAAATCATGACCTAATCCCCGATGAATGGTTAAGAATACAGATTTTATGAACTTTAATATTGAAAAGGATTAGGTAGCAGCTGGTAAAATCTTTTCTGTGGGAAGGTACTTAGATGTAAGAATGTATTCTGTATTTTTCAAAGGGAGAGACTATCTCCAGTCCCTTTTAAATCACTGCTATGTGGATAAATTTGAGCATTCTTTTTTTTCAGTCTCATAGCTGTTGGGGATGGTTTGGGGGAAAGAGAATAGCTAAGCCTCACCATTGGCCGTTTGTTCAGTTGTCTGTGGAGCACAGAGCAAAGGGCCTTGATTTCTGCTGGTCTGCAGTCAATTAAGGACCTTGTGAGATGCTTTTTGCAGAAGAGCAGTGTAACCCCTCTTTTGGTCTCCTTGCCCCAGCTCCAATCTCTCTCCTCCTTTCCTGCCAGCCTCGCTCCCAAGGGTCCTATATGTAACCTCCATTTGGCCCTCAGCTCCGAAACCTGGACAGGGAGCCCTAAAACAGCGTGGCCACTGTTAATGTTTATTTTCCTGCTCCAAACAAGATACAGCCTTTCCTCCACTAAATTGTACTTGGGAAAGGAAAGGGTTGTCTTTGGTCAAACTTTCATCCAGAACAGAAATAAATGGGCATTTAATGAGGAATGTAGAAAGAAGGATCCAGGCCCCCTGCATAGATATTATTTTAGGATGCAGCCAAGGAGAAAAGAGAGAGGAATGAGTAGACAAACTATATGTTATTTCTCCTCTATCCCAAATTAAATTTATCCCTGCCTTTTCTTTCATCTAATACTGCTATTGTAATTTCTCTTCGTTGCGTCTCGTTATTGCATCGAAAAAATGGAGTCCTGTACCGTGATTGAATCTAAATATTCAAATCATTTAAGATACACTACTCCTGGGACATACAGCAAAATGTAATAAGTTTCTCAAAATGTGACCTAATTATAACTGTCCTTTTAAGTTTTATTTCCCTCAGGGACCAAATGTCTGCCGTTAAAAATAATTCTTGAAACAGGTCCATGTTGCCACAAAACTTTTCAGAGTCACTTAAATGTTATCCAAATTCCCAATTTATTTTTCTCTTCTGTTCCTGTGTGATAAAAGCCAGGCAGCCAGGAGAGACAGCAGCCGGGCCGGGCTTCAGAAAGAGAACATCCAGGGCCAGAAAGTGCCTTCCCGTCTGATTAGACGAGGGGTCACTGACAATCGGTGCCCCAGTGACCCCCATACTGTGCCTGCTCTCAGGTCCCACGTGAGCCTTGCTCGGGTCCTCAACAGCCAGAACCCTTTGTCCTGCCCTCCCCAGCCCCCCATGGGAACCAGGCTTGAATGGTTCGAGGTTGGATTCTGTGAAAACATTGGTGCTGCTTCCACCTGTTTCCTGAGATGCTCAAGCCTCATTTCCCCAGCAACCCTCAGGGTCCAAAGTGGTCACTGTCTCCTTCTGATGTTCATTTTAGCCAATATCCTTTTAGAGGCAATTCTGTCTGAACAGGGGAGGTCCACTCTCTGGCTGGCCAGTATCCCTTGCTTTATTTGCACTGATTTGTGTAGACCTGGTTCCTAACAGTGGGGTTCTCTAAGGTTATGTTCAGAAGTTGCTGCCTTTTCAACTTCACTTAACTCTTTCTACAAAGAATCAAGACAAGGGCTCTCTTGCACTAAGGCCATATACTCTGAAGGTTCAACACACATCTTCTGAAGTCAGACAGACCTAGGCTTGAATCCCCGCTCCATCATCTGGGTGGCTCTGGCCATGTGCTTAAACTCCCCGTGCCTTGGTTTTCTCATCTGTAAAATGGGGATGATAAAGGAGCCATCTCATAAAGTTGTTGTGAGGATTAAAATTGAGATAATGAAGGCCAAGCACTTAGCACAGAGCCTAACAATAAATGTGAGCTATTATTACTAGAGCATTTTAATAAATCACTTCTTCCAGCTAGATAATGCCGTTAGTGCAGATAGAGGATGCTATTTCTGTTTGTCAGGGAGTGCCAGAAGGACACAAGCCAAAGATGGCTAGGAACCAAATTACCTCTCAGCCCTCTGGATGCTCTTCTCCTGGCTCCAGCTCATCGGAAAAGTAAAGAGCTAAGAAAAGAGGGAAACTACAGCCAGGTCATCCCCAGGAGGCATGAGTGGGAAACAACAAGCAAAGACAAACCATTTCCAGGACCTTCTCCAACCTGAAAAGGAAAAGCTGAATTTTAAAATGAGCAGATACATTTTAGTTTTTCATTTCGGATATGTATTTATTCTTTGCTAAATGGCACCCTTGAGCCCGCATTGTGGGTGGGGGTGAAGGGACCAGTTGACCAGTGTTGAAAGCTGGATTGGAAATGCCAAGTCTGAAGTTGGGAGCTTTTTGAAATTATATAGACAATTACTAAGGGCTCCCTAGCCAGTCTTGCCAGAAGGCACTTTCTACCCAGAAAGACAAGAAGAAGAAGAAAAACAACAACAACAACAAAAATACAAAACCAGGAAAAGAACACTGCTGGCTGGGAGCAACAAGGAATAGAAGGCAAAAAAAGAGAGCTGCAGGGAAGCACTGCTTGGCAATGAGTGTGATGGAGACCAGTGGCCAGGAGGAATGATCAGAAAGGGGAGCCGTAAAGCTAGCGACATTTAGGTTTAGCACACCTGCTGTGTTCCCACACTGTGCCAAGTGATAAGAGGCACCGGAGTCATAGAAGACCCAGTCTCTACCCTGAGTGCCCAGCAGCATTTCTGGCTTATACTACAAAAAGACCCAATGCATGATTATAGAGCTTACATGTAATATAATGGGTACATGATAACCTTCCATTAAATATTAATAAACAGGAGGTAATAAAATTCAGTCTGAAAGAACCCGCCCCCCCAAATGATCATATTTCAACTGATAATATCACTAAAAGGAAAAGGGTTAACATTCCTAGCTTGGACACGGAGAAGAAGTAAAGGTACAGAACCTAACCTGTTGCAGTCTTGCCAAATCACAGCAAGTGCTCAAAAATATTTGTTGAATTGTGCTTTGAAAGTCTTCACCTTTCTGTATATACCGTCTATTGCATAATAGGGAAGGGACTGAGACTGGAACTGTAATCCATAACCGTTTTTTAAATTACCTATATAAATGCTTTTTGAGCTGTATATTATGCACATTATATTTTACAATAATGGAAATGGCTGAAGTTGTGGAACTGTGACCCATGACATTCTTTGAAATTTGCTGTCTAACTACTTGTGAAATTGTACTTTGAAAGTTATCACTGTTATGCATATATGTTAAAATTCACAATAAAAAAAGAAAAAATATTTATTGAATATTTGTTGACATCTCACCATCAATCAATTTTTCCCGTTTATTTTTTTCACAGCTTGATTGAGGCATAATTTATATACCATAAAATTCTCCCATTGTATTTGTACAATGCAATAATTTTTAGTAAGTTTATAGAGTTGTGTAGTCATCACCACAATCCAATTTTAGAAGCACCCCAAAAAGTTCCCTCATGCCTGTACACAGTCAACCCACACTTCCAGCCCTAGCCCCAGGCAAACACTAATCTGCTTTCTATCTCTATAGATTTTTCTTTTCTGGACATTGCACATAAATGAAATCATGTGATATGTTGCCTTTTTTTTTTTTTCCAGCTTCTATCAATAGCATAATGTTTTTGAGGTTCATCCATGTTCTAGTATGTATTGTAGTTCATTCTTTATTATGGCTGAGCTGTATTCCATTGTATGGGTATGCTACCCTTTGTTTATCCATTCACCAATTGGTGGTCATTTGGGTTGTTTCCAGTTTGGAGCTTTCATGAATAATATTGCTTTGCACATACACATACAAGTCTATGTGTGATTATGAGTTTTCATTTCTCTTGAGTAGATACCTAAGAGTGGAATCCAACTTTTTATTTTGAAATTTTTCATGTCTATAGAGAAATTGAAAGAATAGCACATTATATATCCTTTACCTAGATTTCTAAATTGGTAACATCTTGTCACATTTGTGTGCTCTCTCTCCCTCTCTCGTGCTCTCTCTCTCTCTCTCTCTCTCTATACATATATATATGTATATGTATATGTATTATGTATATGTGTATTTATTTATATAATTACAAACTATCTGAAAGAAAGTAAGTTACAGACATCATGGCATATCACCCCTAATTACCTTAAGGTGCAGCTCCTAAGAAAAAGGCCATTCTCCTACATAATTATCACAATTAAGACTTTTTCCCAACTTTACTTTGAAATTTTTCAAAACTACAAGACAGTTAAAGAATAATACGCTGAAGTGAACGTTGACTTTGCTACCATTTCCAGTTTTGCTGCTTTGAACCCTCCTTTCTCAGACTTTCTCTCTGCACTGCTCCTAAAATACTAGAGTTGGGCTGCTTTTGTGCACAGACAGGGAATATTCCTGACTTGTCACACTCTTACTCCACCATTGTATATTCCAAGAGTTTTCGGCCCAGATTTCGCAAGACTCCAAGGTGTCTCTTGTTTCTTGTCCTGAGGCATATTACAACACTCTTAAAACCTCTCTCACCTCCATCAAGGCTTGGCTGAGATGTTAACTTCTCCATGTCTCCATGTCTCCTACCCTCCCCATGCTGTTTCAAATTTCAGCCCCTCTCCTTCTCCTAGCCCATACTCCTGTTCCCCTTTACCCAGCTCTATTTTTTCCCCAAAGTACTTACCTTCTAACATAATGTATAATTCATGTATTTATTATGTTTATCAACTGCCTCCCCCACTAGAATGCAAGCTCTACGAGGGCAGAGAACATTGTCTTTTTTTGTTCATTGCTGTATTCCCAGACCTGATACTGGTGCCTGGCACTTCAAGCACGCAATACATCTCATTAGAAGGAATGAGTGGATAATGCGTGTGTGGATATGTGTGGGTATGAGTAGGGATGGACTGACCCTGAGCAAATCATTCTATGTTGCCACAACCCCCAGGAGGTGTGGGGAAGGATCATTGGTTTAGCCTTAATTAACATTCTGAACCCTAAATGGAAGGCTTCGGGAAACCACCAACCCTTTGGAAACCGCAAAATGAACCCCACCCCCTGCCCTCCTTCATTAGAACAGACAGGAACTTTCCAAATAGGAAGTCTCCCAACACGTTTCTGAAGAAAGATATTCTTTGCCTCAGAGAGCAACCGAGATCAAGTAATTCTTCAAGGACCACAAATTCCTGGAGCTCAGCCAGCCCTGGATTTTCTGGAGGAAGCACATCTCATGCCCATCACCCCCTCACAGGTCCTCCCCTCCAAGCAGCCCCCATCCTTCTCGCGCTACACCCCGCCCCAGGGATTTGGCGTGGTGGTCACCCACCTGGCCAACAAGAAGCTGGTCAAGGCTGGCACGGCCACGAGGCAGCCCGGGGGATGGGCTCGAGAGCCTGAACTAGGAACAGTGGTGAGGAGAGGAGGGGGGACGCTGAAAGGAAGCCCAGGGACAGAGGCTTTGCGGTGAGTGAGCCCAAGTCATGAGGAAGCCCGGGTAGTAAGATCTATGAGATTGAGAAAAGCCCTTCAAAGAAAAGCAAAGAGGGTGAGGAATCTGACAAATCCCTACCCCTGAAGTCCCTTGAGCTGCCCTGGTTTCAGGGTGACATCTGGTTCTGGTCTTGGTGAGTCCTGGCTATTTCACAGGTCCTGTTTCAGAGTTCTAGACATTTCCATCACCTTCACTGCTTTGTATTTCTTCACCACAAACCACATCACTTGAACTAGGTTGAGTGGCCCTTTATTCCTTGCCACCCAAAGGCTCTAAGTAAAGTACAAATATGTGAGCATTTACTGTGGAGAAATACCAAATTACTGAAAATTTTCCCCACTCTCAAGAAGCTTATTATTTCCACTTGTGCTTTCTCCACAGCAACACATTCCCTTGCTGTGCTCTACAGCCTTGCTGCTCAAAGTGTGGTCCAAAAAACACCAGATGGGCATCAATTGGGAGGCTGTTAAAAATGCGGGATCTGGGGTCCCACTTCAGACCTTCTCCACCCCAGGTAAATCGTGAGAACATCAGAGTTTGAGAAGCACAGCTTCCACCCAGCAAATAGTCCCAAATCCATCATTCCAATCACCTGCTGAGTCCTGGACTCCCATGTGCCATAGATTTGATAAACAAATTCCAAATGCGTATCAGAGGTGGCAAAGGTAAAATGCAGACCTGAAAAATGCAGGCGTTTTCAAGCTCTTCCTTTGCCTGTGTCCTTCAGATGTCTTTCACTGTTTTTGTTTGCAATGCTATTGTAAATGCCTGTCTTTTTTTTTTTTTTCCTAGAGGTTCATACTGTTTTGGTAAAATGCTGTTGAGTAGATCCAAGGATTAAGGGAATCTGTTCCTCTACCCTGTACTTTACAACTGTAGATGATATCTAATAAGCATTTTAACTACATTCTTTCAACATACAGTCATCCATGAGAAGTATCTATAGTTTCAGGTTACAGCTTGTTTTCATCTCAAACACTGGAGAAAGAAAAAACACCATCAAGAGATGAAACCCCAAGAAATAAAATGTGACTGGTTTTCAAGGAGGGAATCACATTCCAGGTTCCTCAATTATATGCCCTCAAGTGTCTATTGCTTGGGTCAGTTGCTGGACCTGGGCTACCAAGTCTTCAGGACCCGCCATGCCCACCTGTGCTTGCCAGCCTGCTGCAAATCCTCAGAAAGGGGACCCCAGGGAACAAGACACCCTCCAATCCTTCTTTCCCTCCCTTCCACCCTCTTTTGTGTCCCTTATTCTCCTTTCCTTCCTCCCAATATGGTGCATTGAGGGCTCGCAAGGAGCTTCATGCTGCCCTGTATTGGAGATGCAGCGCTAAAGAAGACAGACATGGCACCAGCTCACAGAGCTTATGTTCTAGGAAGGAGGACTGCAAAATGACTGATGAATCAAATCATTTCAATTATAAGGAGAAAGTGCTCTGAAGAAATTAAGAATGATAGGAGAGTGTATAACAGGATGTGATCCTGGTCTGGGAGCTTCCTTGAGAAAATAACATCTGAGCCAAGGCCCAAAGGGTGAGTAGCAGTGAGCCAGGCAAAGCAAGAAGGGAGGTCTCCTTGTTCCCAGCTGTCCTCTTCACCCACCCTGCCAAGCTCAGCTCTCGGAGTGCCCATGGACTACCTCTGCATCTCCTGCTGTTGACACCATACTGACCTTGCCCAGTGTCCTGTAGGGCTAACAGCTCCACAGCTCAGGCTTGAGACTTGCCTCCACTCTTGTCTGCATCTGAGCTTGGCCTAGGCCATTTTCTGCCCCACGTCTCCCTTATGGGTGCTAACAGTTCACAGGGTCCCCACCCTGCTAGGTAGCAAGATATGTGATGCCATCACTTTCCTAAGTCTCTTAGAAAGCATTTTCTTTCCAAAGAGGATTATTTTGCCTTTAGCACCAGGACAATAAATCAGGCTCAATCAGGATTTATGTTTGGTGTGGTGAGCCATTATGCAGGAGACTGTTTCTAACACAACTGCACTTTCTGTGCCAAGGACCCCGCTAGCCTTGGGGGTGGGCATGGTGCACAAGGCAACTGGGTCAGTTCAGGTTGCATCTTTCTGATGCCCTCATATAGGCTGGCTGGAGACCAAAGTGAGTGATGTTTCCCACGTGCTTCTCTCCAGGTTATACAAGCAGCTGCTGAATTCCTCTCCCTCTCTAGATAAATTTAGTTGTTTTGCTAACTGGACTATGGCTTCTTTTTTCTGAACATCACAGGCATATTTTGGGGTTTCTGTTTGTGAACAGGTGCTGAAGGAAGCACAATTCATTTATTTAATAGGATGGTACTCTGTGTTTGAAAAATAACAATTTGAAAAGGAAAAATGGTCCATCCGATGCCTTTTGCTTTTCTCATCAGGCCCTACACTGAGAACAACTGCTATTACCTTTAGTTTACAGAATCCCCATCTGGTTAGGTACTTTGATTTATGTTGGCTGTACTCCAGAATAGCTGATTTGGTTTATTTTAAGGAGTTTTATTTTAAGGAACTTTTGACATTTAAGAATTTAATTGGAACAATCTGTACCCAGAAATTTTTTAATGCAGTCTAGGATTAAAGGAGGTTCTTCAGAGTGTGTAGGGTTTTAGAAAAAAGTAGAGCTTTCCACACCTGGGTAGTCTGTGTGCTTCAGAAGTTTGTTCAAGATGTAAGGAGAGAATCCTCAGGTTGGGATTTCTGTCAGTGATGAACATGGACAGAATGGTTATTTCTGAAACTGACTAAACTAACTCTCAAACCCATTTCTTAAGCTCAATTTACAGAGTGAGCTTTGCTAAGGAAGACTGTCCCCCAAGGGCCACTTACAGGGTGATGAAGGGCATGAAGTCTTGCCATTCAGCCAGTTCTCATCAGGTGCTCAGGCTTAAACTGGGATGGATTTGGGAAATCCGCTTTACCCCTTACCAAGCGGCCAGGTTTTCCTGGTTCTGAGAGCCAGAAAGAGCCCAGGCTGATTCAGAATTCCTCTACTCTGAGAACTGAGGTCACAACTGGAAAGTACAAGAGCCTGGTGACATTTGAGACTCCCAAGAAGTGTCCCAGCTTCCAGAGATTGACCTAAATCTCTACGGACAGTCTGCAGGGTCCCCAAAATTCTTGGTACTTTTGGTGACCTGAAGCTGATCCGTAATCCCTGAGATTGCTACTGGTTGAAACAAAGAGCAATGGCCTTCCCGGCCTCCGGGGTCATTAAAGCCCAGTCGATCGTAAGAAAGGGAAGAGCAGCTGGTGCTTACCAGGTCCTGGGCAATAAATTCCAAACCATGCCTCTAGCCCCAGCTTCTCTCCCTAATTCCACATTTGCTTCCAGGCATCGCCACCTGTATGTCCTAATAGCGCTTAGACCCAGCAAGTTTGTCTTGAACTCTTCTACCTCCCTATTTCTGCAGTTGACTCCACCATTCTCCATTCTCCCATTCAACATCTTAGAGTCATTTTTCACCTCACCCTCACTGCCATAAGCCTCAATTAATTGTGTGTTCTTGGGTCAGTTTCTTAAACTTTCTGTTTCTCAGACATTATCTAGTTAGAAAAAAAATTAATGCCTGTCTCAAGGGGTCTTTGTAAAGAAACTTAGATATCAGGAGTGTGAACTTTATTTGGGAAATGAAGGGGAAGAGAAAGGCTATTAACTTTTCTGAGCCCCTGCTCTTTGTCCGTCTCTATTAAACATTTTGCATTGAAGGTTTAGATTTAATTACCACATCCTTCCCTAGCCCTTTCTGTTGTAACTCCTATGATTTTCCACTATGTATCTTACTCCAGGCAACTGGACTGTTTACTCTTACTTGAGGAAGGCAGAATTCTTTCCCAATTCCTAGTCTTCAATCGTTCATACTCTTCTATGTACCTGGCATGCCCCATTCTCTTCGCCACTTCAGGATGAATTCCTACCTACCCTTTAAGGTCCATCATTAATGTCCTGGTAAATATTTAACAACCAGCTCTCTAGGGAGAAAAGAGCCCTGATGCCTCATGCTTGTCAACTTCCATGGTGTAAATACTCCCACCGTGGCCGATTTCAAGCTACCAACATGACATCAACTGACTCAGAATACTTCTGAAATTTTAGTTCTCCGTTCTCAGGGGCCAGTATGAGCTGGTTCAGCATACCACTGAGCTTCAAATGTCAGTCTCCCTTCTTTGAACTTTGTTAATAATTTGTACTCTATTAGAGTACGTATTCTAGATTATTTTATGATCAAATGAATTTCTGTTTTCATCCCATCTTAGATAATTAACTTTTCAAGGGCATGAACTATGTCTTGCTTATGTTTTCACAATGGTACCTAGGACAAGAATAATGGTGTTCAATAAATATTTGCTGCATTAGACCGATGATGAAGATTGTCACTATGGCTGGACACAGTTGTGGTGAAGATACAATGACATCATGTATGTATAGCAGCAACCAGAGCACTTGGCTCAGTGCTCAATTAGTGGCAGCTAATTTTACTCTCGCCTGTGGCCCCTGGAATTAAGGGAGCAGAGATTTTAATTTCTAACAATGCTTCTCAACCTCCATCTACACATTATAATCACCTGGGGAATGTTTACAACTCCCACTGCCTAGGCCAATAAATCAGAGATCAGTATTTTTAAAGGTCTCCAAAGGAATTCATGGTGCACCAGGTTTAAGAACCACTACGTTATATATTTCCAATCCTCTCCCTGGCTGATGAGTCAAGAGGGTCAACAAAAAAATGTCTAAATGGAACCAGCTATCCCTTTAAAAATCCTCCTGTTCACTACACAATTCCAGTAAATAGGAGGGAAACTCGCAGGATTGCCTTATTTGGTGATCATGTTGGGTGGAGTCACCTGGGAGAGGAAAGGCTGAGAATGAGTAATGCAGCCTTCTGTAGGGGCAGGAGACAAATACCTCTTTGTCAGCAAAATCCTGAAAGTGAAGTTTTTCAAGCTGGCGGAATTTTATAGTTATCTCATTTAAATTAGATTTGGTCCCTGTGATGATTTAGTGCAGACTAAACATAAGGAAGTTTTATTTCAATGAGTGTCAGTGTATTTGTTCCAATTCTTTTGTTCCATTATGTTATTGTAGCAAAATAACTGAACTACTAGGGCTCAAAATAATTCTTATTCTTATAAGATATTTGGTGTAATGAGGATGGACTATCTTTAAGTCAAGGCAAGAATGCATTTCTGTTTTTGAAAAGCAGGTATTGTTTTCTCCTTAGAAGCAGTCTGAGATCTGATTGGTCCTATGGGACACACAGGGAACCAATGGGAAGTAAAAGATTCCACTTCTACTTGGGCACACTTGACATACTTCATCATTTATGGGTATTTAGTTATTGCGGTTTAGTCAAGTATCTCTCATGTTACAGGCATTCACCAAAAAAAATTCTAAAAGGATATGATCTGAAAAGTAAATAAAGCTATTCTGCTTTAATAGTCCAATATATTACTCCCTTTGTTTTTCTTATGAAAACTATAGCCTGGCAATTGACTTTAAAGGAGAGAGGGAGGGTAGAGTATGTGTATGCATACATGTATGTGTGTTAGAAAGTCAAATTTTAGAAATTTAATAGGCTATTTCTTTGATGTCAAACTGTGAATGAGTCTTTAAAAAATTATTTTTAAATGTACTTTTGGGGCACTAAAGAAAATGTGTCTGGAAGTGTGAGGTGGCTAATGTTAGCTCTGTTGGACCATACCAGATGCTTCTGCAAAAAACATGTTTATTCTACTCATAGTTCAAATTGGATTTTTCTTATAGAGACTCCAAATTGCCTTTGAAATAAACGTTTTTATCTATTACTGCTATTCAGTGGTTTAAAAGTCTTTTTCTCTTATGGTATATGCATAGCATATTATTAAAACATATGGATTTATTTTTTTACCTTAAAGTGAAATGAACTTTTAAAAGCAATTCTTGCCACAGCCTCCTACTTTAGATCAAGTCTCTATGATGCCCTAAACGCTTCATATTTATAGTTCATCTGAACTACAGCTTTTCTGTATATCACAGTCTCAAAACCTTGCCTTTCTATTACTTTTTCTCTGTCCTAACATTATGAATTTATGGAGGGCATGTATGTGCAATACAGACTTCCAATATATCAAGTTTATTTCTAAGGGTCACCAAGAGGGAGCATTAAATACCAATATGGATAGAATTCAGAACAAGGGATCAAGGCATCTACTGTTTACTCTCCTTGAATATTACAGTGACCTACTCTGGGTTTCAGATCATCAGGTAAAGTTCCAAGAAGCTACATAATCAGATGGACCAAAAGATCTAGCAGATTTTACTTGTTGCCGAAAATCTAAAAAGAGGCAGAGCAGTAGAGCTGGAAAAGATCCATCTTCATGTCCGACACATCATTCTTTGCTATTTGCACGAGGGCTCTGCAATGAGTTCTCAGCAAAATGGCTGTGTGAGCCACATAGGGAGCATCTCAAACTTCCCTTTTATTGAGAAAATGGGAAGAATTGTACAAGTTGCTTCAGTTCTCTGAAATTCTGGCCCTGCCCAGAGTCACAGTCACCTAAATCCCCATTGTGTTGCCTTAAGTGATAGAAAGGATAATAAGCCAAGGTCCAGTTTGGCTGCAAGGGTGAATTGAGGCTAGGGAAAGAAGGAAAGGTCATTGTTAATGCAAAAGTTGTCTGAAGGGGAGAAGGGCTATGGATGTGTCCAAATCTGTGAATACCCAAGACAGGACCCTTTGGAAGACTCATTAATTGTGGCTACTGAGGAAGAAAGCATTTAGTACTCTAAAAGAGCAATTTGCTTGTAAATATACCCCATTTAAGCCTGGGAATGGCTAGATAGAAACTGGCCTGAAATTTTTGGGTGTCCATCTATCATGAAAGATGTTTAGGTGCAGAAAGAAGATCTGATATTCTGACAGGGTTACAGCAAATGAGCGCAGGGCACCCAGGGTCCACAGGTGAGAGAAGAGATCCTGCTTATCAATAAAGATTGGGTTCAACTGCTTAAACAGTCCTGTAAAAGAAGTTTGAAGGTCAGCAGTCTAAGGTAAGGACCCAGTCTCCACCATTCTCAGTGCATGCCAGGATGGCATCTTGAGATTCACCCAGCAGGAAGGAGGAAGGGAAGAAAAAGAGGTGGAGGAGCTAAAGGCATGTATCAATTGTCTTTTTAGGATGATTTCCAAAACTACTTTCTGTTCACATAACATTGGACATAATTGAGTCAGATTGATACTTAGCTGCAAGGGAGCCTGGGAAATGTGGTCTTTACCACAAGTGGTCATGTATATAGATAAAAATGGTTGGTTCTGTTACAAGAAAGAAGGGAATAGATATTAGAGTAGACACCCAGTGGTCTCCACCACAACCTGACCAATGTCAGGGTTAACATTCAGGGTTCAGACGCTGCCATAGTTAGGCAGAAAGCCTGGAATTCAGGAGGCCTGGATCCTAGTCTCACTTCCACCAAAGTTTACAAGTGATCTTATAATCTCATCCATAAAAAGACATGTCATGGCTAAAACTTAAATGTTGTGACACATGATATTAAAAGAATAATTAGCAAATTAGCAAATAGAATTTTTATTTTGTGTTTCCATTCTCAGGAAATAAGTGCTTGTTTAAAGAAGCTGTTGAATTAATTACCTAGTCTAAAGCATACATCTTAGGAAATTCAAATGCATCCACAGGAGAAAATAGAATGGTTGAATCTTAGAGTAGAAAGGGACATTCAAGGTTGCCTAATTCAACAACCTCTCTCCCAATATAGGAGTCTATGCCGCCGTGACCCTGACAGATGGTCTCCTGTCTTGGCCTTAAGCCCTCCTAGAGCGTGTTTTTGTAGTCCCATTGATGGACAGCTCCAAATGTCAGATAGTTCATCTGAATAGTGATCTAAAATCTCCTTCCCTTGAACACTCACCTCCTGAAACAACAGAGAACAAAGCCATTATTCTGTCTTAATGACAGCCCATCTATTGGAAGATAGCTCTTATATCAAATCCTTGGTCTCCTCTTTAACCTTAATATTCCTGATTGTTTTAACTGTTTCTTAAGTAACCAGCTAGGTGTCTGTATCTCTCACCATCCTGGGTATCTTTCACTACATTATTGTTTCTTGAACTTTTTTGACCATGACTCACAGAAAAAAATCCATTTTACACATATACGTACATATAATTGAAACAGAAGTTTCATTAAACAATACTTATCTTTTCTACCTGCAATGAACTCGGATATATTTTTCAATTTAACTTATTCTATTCTACTCTACTGTGCTCTATTTTATTATTTTTTCAAGGCTGGTTGCTATCCACCAACTGGATTTCACACCCACTCATGAATGACAACCCATACTTTGAGAAACACTACTCCAGATGTACTCTGGCATGTAAATGTTCTTAGGGGGTGAAGCCCTGGTTCTGCAGGCCATTTTAGTGAGGACAAGAGTCTTCTATTTCCTGAGTCTGGAATTTGGTGTCTTTGTTTTAAAGTAGTCTAAGTGCATTAAATCATCATATCATGGGCTGAACATTTGAGTCAGTTATAACTGCAATACTTTCTCCATATGAATAGCTTCCAAACCTGCTTCCCTTCACCCTATGCTTGTGCAGCTGATTATTTAAACCTATATGCAGAGTTTTAATTTAATCCTGTTAAACCTCATCTTTTTTAGCTTCAAGTGTTTTCAATGTTTCAAAAATGTTTTGGATCTTAATTGTCATCAATCTTTCTAATTTTGTAGCATCCACATGTTTAAACTATACTTTCCATAGAAAATAAAATTTTGTTTGGTTTGGCTTTCAAATGATGACTGTTTAGCTAAAGTCTCTGCCTCTGTTATAGCCTTTAGTAAATAAACTGTGGAAAAAGAGGAACCAAAGACAGAAACCTATGGCATTGAACAAGAAACAATAAAAGTCTATGAGTTTGGGTTTGAGTTTATTATTTTCTATATAGATTGCTACTTAAACTTAATTAGAGAATGTTTACCCATCATGTGGCAAGAGAATGCCACCATCTTTAAACTTAATGGATACAAAATTTATGAAGAGCAAACATAGGCGGACTACACTGCAGGGCCTGGATATGTCGTCCCCACCCCCACCCCCACCCTGAAATCCTAGAGAGATAGAGACCCTCTGACATGTTATAATCTCTTCTGGCTGAGAAGTAATGTAGGATAAGTGAACAAGATTTTCATTCATTTAGTCGTTCTACAGACATTTGCTGAGCACCTATTCTGTGCCAGACACTGCCAAGCATAAAACAGGGAGTCCTAAAATCGTCTGTGGGGTATGTAAGGCAGAGAAAATGCAAATCAGGGAGACCTCCTCCTACCTGCCCCTACCTTCAAAGGCATTGTCTCTTACTTAGGGAGGAGGCAGCCCATGCTATTCAGCCACTGAGGCTCACTGAGCTCAAGAAATAAGGTTTTAGGGCGGTGAGAGTCAGCTAGACAGAGAAAGAACGTCATACTAAGGGGCTCATGAGAGAAAAAAAAACATGGTTACTTCATGAATAGCAAAGAACAAGAACACTCCTGGAAAACTTCAAGAATGGCATGGCTTTGAACACACTGATCAAAAAATATTTACTTGCCCCATGTCCAGGATATAGTTGTGATGAGGCAATGAGAGGCCGGGACCCCCATCTTTGTTCTGTGATGCACTCCCAAATGTCCAATCAGGATCCTGAAGCGTTTAAGAGCAGCTTTAGGATACGTGTGCTACCTGTGAGTTGTAAGTTCTTATGGGATGAAAAGAAACTAAAAGCTGTTAGCCAAAGTCAAGGAAGGAATGGGGGAGAAAGAGATGGAGTTGGCAGAAAGGGAATGATTTTCTTTCTATCTTTACTACAAATTCCAGTCTTTGTTTTCAACTTGATTTTTCTTTTCTTTCCCTTCTTTCTTTGCTCTTTCTTTCTTTCTTTCTTTCTTTCTTTCTTCCTCTTAACTGGCAAGCTGTTTTATTTTTTATTTGATTTTATTTTAAATTAATGATTGGCATTGCATTCTTCATGTTCTAAAACTCAACAGGTTTGAAAAGAATATATAGTCGAATTCCCTTCTCTGCCCTATCCCCTACCACCCAGTTCCTCTCCCCAGAGTCAACCAGTGTTGCCAGGTCTTGTTTATATTTCAGAAATAGGCTGTGCATAGCAGGCAATATGTATGCATATATACCCCCATACCTTTTTTTTTTCCAGTTAAATATCAGCATAATATACACAAAGATAATAGACATATATTGTAGACCATAACATATATACATAAAAGTTATAACTTTCCAAGTACTATTTAACAAGTAGTTAGCAAATTTCAAAGAATATTATAGGTTACAATTCCACAGTTTCAGTTATTTCCTTATTGTGAAATATAACATATATACAAAAAGGTAATATCTTTCAAAGTAAGATCTAATAAGTATACATATAGGAAATTTCCAAAGCTATTACGAGTTATAGTACCGTAGTTTCAATTATTTCCTTATTGTGAAATATAACGTATATACAAAAAGATAGAGCTTTCAAATTACAATTTAACAAGTAGCTATTGAACAAATTTCAAAGGATGCTATGGGTTACAGTTCAACCATTTCAATTCTTTCCTTCTAACTATTCTAATACCCAAGCAACTAAGAAAAAGAAAATTATATAGATTCAGTATTCATAATCTTTTGTTAAATTCTATCTTGTCTGTTGCTACCCCTTCCTCTGGTTTAATCACTTTCCCGATCTTCAGGGATGTCTAGGCAGTGACCACCCTAACTTGTTCATGTTGAAGAGGGATATGAACTTTATGAGCAAAGGGGGACACATCTCGTTGATGTTCTTGAAGAGGCTATTGCCTCTGGGTTTTGGAACTTAGCTGGCATAGGAGCACTCTGAAGGCTTTAAGTTTCTGACAAATAAATTTAGGGAGTGAAACTTTTATAGAGTCTCAGATAGGGATCAAGTATTCTTTAAGGTTTTTGGGACTATTGTTGAATTGGGCTTATCATATTGTGGTCATTTGGCATATCTAGGTGAAGCTTGCATAGGAGTAACCTCCAGGACAACCTCTTGACTCTATTTGAATTCTCTTAGCCACTAAAACATTACTTTGTTGCCTTGCTTTTCCCCCTTTTGGTCAAAAAGGCATTCTCAATTCCTCGATGCCAGGGTCAGGCTCATTCCCAGAATCCATGTCCCACGTCACCAAGAAGGCTCATTCATCTTAGGGGTCCTGTCCCACGTCAGGGGGAGGGTGATGAATTTTTTACAGAGTTAGGCTTAGAGAGAGAAAGTCCGCATTTGAGCAACAAAAGAGGTCCTCTGGAGTTGACTCCCAGGCATAATTACAGGTGGGTTCAGCCTCCTCTTTACAGCCATAAGTTTTACCCAAGTAAACCTCAATATCTAGGGCTTGACTTAAAAAGTAGGGAGTTCCTAAGTTCACATAGCATATGTTATATCCAGATAATCCATCCATATCTCTCATTATCATCACTCAGTTGTACAATCCTCATCACTCTCCATTTTAAACAATTCTCATGACCAACATCTCGCAGCTCCTGTCAGCCCCCAATTAATTGTCCCTAGCATTTGTGTAATACTTGTATGTTATTCCTATTAATTATAGTCCCTACTATGCAATGTGTAGATTTTTCCCATGTACCCTTCTGTTGTTAACTCTCTGTGCCAATGTCATACCTTAGAAGTATATCATGCAAGCACCTATCTATATTTGTGGTGCTGATCTGTGGGAAACATGCCTTTAAACAACCCCCTTCATTCCTATTCACCTTCAATACAACTCTGATACTTATAATCCGATTAACAAACAATTGTTACCCCTATCCATTACCACACCTTTGAATTCACCATCATTAACTTGTCTGAAAACAGTACTTTGTTTTTCCTTTTACAGAATTCTCAGACTTGACTAAACTTTTTAAGTGTAAGAGAGGAGACTAGTGTTCAAGGGATAAGAAAACTAGTGAACATCAAGAAGATGGTAAAAAATTATATTTATATATTTTCTGGCCTCACCATTTATGTAACCCAGCTTCTCAGGAAGACACAAGAGTTTCTAACGAAAAAGCATAAAGGGAAATATTACTGGCTCTTCTTTTAGAAGTTTACTAAAATCCTTGAATTATGAAAAAGCTTGCAATCTTTTGCTGTCAAATATAAGAAACATGATAAAAGAACATTGAGAAAAGTTATACTTTGTACCTAAAACATTATGCAACCTTGAGAATTTTGGAAAGCTACACATGACTCTGTGAGCAACCTTCAGAAATATTAACAATCTGTACTGACAAACAGGGGCATCTAATTTTTTCTTTTATGCTACCAAAATTGATGTGGAAGCTAGGGAAAGAATGTTCAGGCTGAAATGAATAGAAAGAACACTATAAATGAGTAGCAGGATAGTTAAAGCATGAAGCAGTCTTCTACATCTCCAGATAATGCAATGTTAAGTGTAGATTTAGCTAATTAATTGGTTAAGAGCAATTTGCTTCAGTGACTATCATATTTGAATATGGAATGCTATCTGCTTTGCCAGAAATGGAAAACGAAATTAACAAGGAGCTTGTAAAACAAATAGCTCTTGGCCACTGAAAGCGTAATTACAAGTCCGAAAACCCTTTATGAATTAGTCCTACAGAGGCAATTTTCCCCTCCACACTACAGAATTCTTCGGGATTCATAGAGAGTAATTTCCCTTCTACTAAAACATGTCCTCTCCAAAACCCTCTTACTGAGTGAGAAAGTAAGTTTCATTACCTTTTGGACCTGCCATGATATTAATCAAAAACAATATTGCCCAGCTTAAAGGATCACTCACCTTATTCAGCAGACTTGACTCTTCACAACTTCTGACAGTTCCTATATATCAAACCCATTCTTCAAGGAGGAGAACATGTCAACCTGATAATGTTCAAAAGAAAGTGCTGTCAGTTCAGAAAGTAATTCCACAGAAGGAATTCCAGAAAGTCAGCATCGTTAAATAAAGGTGTGGTGATATTATGTCTGCTGTCTCCCAAATTACCTTGAAGGGGATGCATTCATTTGGATGGTTAAATTCTGGGAGATTTGCTATAAATCAGCATCATCACATTATAGTCAAACCTTATAGACTTACTTGCAAAGGAAATCCAAGCTTGCTTGCTTAGAGAATGACAAGAAGAAGCAAATCCATTAACTGGCTTGCAACTTGAAAGAGATTCTTGTATTAGTTAATTGTATAATAAGACCTTAATTACTTATACAAATAATGCATAGAAACAAAAATGGAAGGAAAGTTGCCAAAATGTGACTATCAATCACATTATAGGAGCTTTTGTCCTCTGTTCCTTTAAAGTTTATTATTTTATTCTCTGCCTTTTTGTACAATGGTTTTGCAATACTTTGGTACTCAAGAGTGGGAAAAAGTTTAAAACTGAAAAAAAAACAAAACTGTTTTTCCACCTGCATATTTATTCTTCTTCCCCCATGTGATGGGGTATCATCCTAATTATCTTTGAACTTGCCCACATTGTGGTTTATTGTTCTCAACAGCAATTTCCTGGGTAGACCAGAAAATAGAATGAGAAATAAAAACTAAAATGCAAATTATCATTTATAAATAACAGACATCCCTCCACTTTTGCTGTTTAGTCCCCCAAACACACCTTTACTCTCAACCTTCTTGAGGGCAAAAGGGAGCCCAGGTGTTTCTTTTGTGTTTTCCCTAAGGGGAAATGGTAGATCAGGCTCCCTGGTCCCCTCAATAGCTTCCACCATCCCTCCTGCCTTGCTCCCCCAGCAATTCAGCCTCCCCCTAAGATTTACTGGTTACTTAGCACTCTGAATTGGCCCCTCCCTTTTACCTAGGGAATGACTCTCTGCATTTGTTTAACCACTCCTGCCAGCCAGTCAGGATAAACAGCCCTTGTAGAAGTGGCCCCAGGTTCAGCCCTCCTTCTCTGAGGCCATCCCGTCTGGGGCCTGGGGGAGAGCCCTCAAGAGCCTTCTTAACTGCTTGTGGGGCCCACCTGCCACCGTGGTGTGGGAGCACGAGCTCCACCAGCCCTCCCGTGGGCAGGACCCTGGAGAAAATTGATGTATGGCGGGATCCAAGTGCATCCCTGGCCTTCATCCGAGGCCTGCTGCAGAAGAAGGTCCCTTGGACCCAGGCGTCTCTCTCCCCCTTCACCAAGTAGTGGACCCAGTCCTGGTGCTGCAGCCTTGGGAATGCCTCTGTTCCAGTTCAGCATGTGGGAGTTGAACTGAATGATTCCCAATTCCACAAGAAGTCTGCGATCCCGGATCCAGTTCATCCTACTATGCTACAGGGTATATGAGGACACATGGGAGAAGTTTCTCTCTGGTCTCATTATTAAGAATTGTGCTTTTCCAGGGCAAGTTTGTTTTTTAATCTGGGAATTGTAGTTGGCGTTTAACAGTTCACTTTCCTTCTTGCTCGGGAGGCTGAGCAGCAAATTTGCCACCTCCCTCTAGCAAGTTTTTAGGGCTTTCTGGCAGGCATTTTTGTACTAATCTCACTCTAGTTCCCAATTTACTTTACTATCTTTATTTTTTCATTTTTTCCTTACTTCTTTTTATAGTTTTTTGTCTTGTTATATTGCATACCTTTTTTTTAAAGCTTCTTGGCATCTGTTTTGGAACAAAGAATACAAATAAAGTCAAATTAGTTTTAAGGATATATACTTTAGTGGCGGTCACTTTTCTGCTTATTCCTGTCTTTTAATGCACAGATTGTCCCCTAAATCCAAAAGCTGATCCTTTCTCCATCATTTTGACTATGCAAATTTATTATAATCAAATTGTAATTTCCTAGCGAGCAGGGATTAACTCTAATAAGGCATAATGCAGCTACAATAGGTGGAAAGAACCCTGGGTTGGGAGTTTCATTTCCAGCTCTCAATACTAAGTTTGACCTTGGACAGGTGCTTCTCTCTGGATCTCAGTTTTCTTCTTGATAAAATAAAGACATTGGACCAGTTACCTCCAAAATCCCTTCTAGTTCTGAAATTCATTGACTCTCTGATTCACTGTGGGTGCCTAATAAATAACATGCACACTTCTAGAGAACCTCAAGAATGACTTGTGTTTGGGCACGTTGGTCAACAAATATTCACTTGGCACTCACTTAGAACACAGCCACAGTTAGGGATGCAGCAGAGACAGCCGCCTCTGTGTTCTGCAGAGGACCCCAGACCTAAAGAGGTTACTGAAAACACTTGATTGTCCCTGCTGCCTGAGTGTTCAAGGTTTTTACAAGACAAATAGAAGCTGAAACTCCTTGCCAGAATAAAGAACCAAAGGCACAATGGAAAAAAGATGACATTCATGAGAAAGAGAAGTTCATTTGCTTTTAGAGAAAATAAAATTGTGTAGGTCTTTAGAGTGTGGGGAAGGGTAGAGAATTTTCAAAACTAAATAAGGTCAGTGTTAAATTTTAATATTCTACAAGTTGAAAGTAACCTATATAAGAATGGGGAAGATGTTCAGTATAGTTTAATTTCTCTACAAGATTATTGGACTTTAAAATTAATGATTGTTAATTACAAATTTGCTGATTGATTTTTGTTTTAAATTATTTGCACTTTTTAACACAAGCTGAGTTACAACCTGATGACAGCATTTTTTAGTGTTTGCCAGTTTATGAGTAATGGAACAAAGTTGAAAAGAAACCATCTACATTATAAAAAGTTTGAGTGTCCATTAAGTGTCCAGCAGATACAAAAAGTACTCATTCTCAGAAAAAGGCTGAGAAAGAAATAAAGGAGGAAGAAGTCTCTCCGTATATAATTTTTGCCATACATAAGTAACTTTCACTAATCCCTCATTTTTCTTAACTATTCCAGGAAGGGTTCTTATACCTATTGCTTCTTTTTGATACATCCTCAGTGGAAGGACCTCAAAATGCTGAGGGTTTACTTGGGATACACATCTTTACCTTCCTAGAGGCTAAGTTGTTTAGTCATTCCTCTTAAGTATCAACAAACAGAGGCAGATTCCTTCACTTATTTTGGATGGTGGAAGTGAAACACTCAGAGACAACGCTGTGCAAAGGACTTGCCATCCCGTGGACTTGCCATGCCTGGGCAAAACACATGAAAATCTTCTTACTTTCTGCAGAATTTAAAACTACATCCCTAACACCATTTGCCAAGTGTGCTTTTTAATTCCAACAAATTCAGGAGCATAGTAATTTATGCTCATGCTTTGTTTTTTTGTGTTTTTTTTAACCTCTTCCTGTTTCTTAATAAGCATGTCAGTTTGCTTCCTTCCACTCTTCTAAGTGGAAATGAACTTGAATTGGAAAAAACAACAAAAAGTGGTTTTATCAAGGTCATTGCCTGAGGGATAGCTGGCAAAAATCAGCACTTGGTTTTAGAGATGGCTCTGAGAGGTTAAAGAAGGTTGAACTCACAACCATTTTTTGAGGCTACAGTCATAATTTTCTTTTAGCGAAGAAAATCTAAAATAGGGTAAAAAATGTTGGTATTTTTTTAAATGCTTGGTTTTATCAAGTTAAAACTCTTAATGTACACACACAAATTGCAAATACAATGTAATAAGGCTACATAATTGCAGAACTTATTAAAAGATTAATTCATAATGCACCACTATTGGCATAACTTTTGTGAAGTCAAAGTTATATGAAGATTATTTTAATCCCATCAGATGTCTCTGTGTCTGTATGTTTAGCTTCATCTGAAAATTTAGTCAAAGCTCTTAAATATAAATTTGAGGCCCCAGCCAAGTGCGCCCCTCACCTACCTTTGGCACTAAAGTTTTCAGGGCCATCTGCAGATGACATCCTCATCAGGTACACTCATCCTTAAAACTAAGGAATAAAAAGATGGTCACGTATTCATGTTTCTCTCTCTCTCTCTCTCTCTCTCTCTCTCCTCTCTCTTTTTTAAAAGAAAACCCTAAAGATAGAACCTTGCCTTTCTATCAGTTTACTAGGATTTTGAATGGCATCATTTTATCCTATGCTTTCCTTTCTTTTGAAGACAGCAGCTCTCGTATGAATAGCTTTTTATATTTCTTATCCCTTTCTTGGCTCTCCTGTAGCTCTGGAGAACACCCAACTTCATGATGTCACGAGGAAACAAGTTTGGGCTGAGAAATGAGCATCTCACTGCGGTAATCTGTAACTATTTATCCTTTATTCTCTCCCCTACTCTGTCCCTGTTTCCCGCCTTGTCAGCAAACCAGAGTCACCTCTCCCTGTTTTTTGAGGGGCCTCCCACATTGGTAACTGATATCTGCAAAGCTTCCTCTTTTCTTCTACCTCTTCAGGAAATAAACTAACCAAAAACTCCTTGGTGTGTTGGTATCCTAGAAGCCATGACCCCTTTGCCTGTTAATCTGCAAGTATCTTGGCAGATAATGCTCAACTGATTGCTACTTGAGCAGATTCCCTTCCCCATCAGACTTTGACTCTAGGAGAGACTCCTTGGAGCATGTCTGCAGGGCAAACACTGCACTGATCTTAATAATTAAAACACTTCCTGCCAGGATGCATTTTCAGTTGTTGACTGTAAGTGTTCCAGAAAATAGAGATTGCTCAAGTCATTCCCCTCTCCCCTACCTCCTGTATCAGCACTGAAGCCAGGAGCGTTTTTATTTGATAGCTTCATATATTTTATTTCTTGAGGCTAATGATTAGATACTCTTTGCAATGACACTTAAAAAACAAAACCAAAAACAAAGAAGCAGCAGCAGGAATGCTGGATCAAATACACTTGGAAATGGATGGATGTAGCACATTATTCACTGTGAGGATCTTAGAATAATGTTTGAAATTTTTATTTGGTTGGAGATAACAACTGAAAAGCTTTATGAATATATTATTTAAAATTGTATTTATTATTTTTAAAATATTCCAACACAGAATATTCCCTTTTGTTTTAATTCAGGGTGGAGGTCTTTAGAAAAAATGGTGGAGACAGCCATAAATATCTTCCCATTGTATCCTCAGGTCTTCACTCCTCGTGGCTCTGGGGTTCCCCTCCTTTGAATACCACCAGCAGCAGGTAAAGGTCAGAGCGGGGTTCAAATTCTGGCTCCATCTATTGTTAGCAGCGAGACACCAAGTTACTTGATCACTTTGTGCCTCTGTTTACTTCTAGAGCTTTTCTGAGAATGCGAAGAAATAAAATACCTGGTTTTACTGAAATAAATTCATAGTAGACAGTGAGTGCTGGTTCCTTCCTGCCCACCCCCACCCCCCACACACACAGACGGTTCCAGAAAGTGCGGGGGGCTTCTTTGGGGCTCTCAGACTTGATGTCTTGTCTAAAGGGGAGGACGCGCACTGACGAGAGGAGGCGCCCTCAGCTTGAGGTGCGATGTGGGGCTCACAGCCACGCCCACCCGTACCTGTCCTCAGGTTCCTTGACCTGGCAATTGCCACTTACCTGCAGCCACCTGAGGTTACGATCAGTCACCTGACACCTCTGTGCCTTTCCTCTCACAGATAAGAAGCCATCAGAAAGCAGGTGCATTTGATGCCGCCTTACGGAGGTAGACAGGAACCCTCGCCACCCTGGAAGAGAGGCACCAAATAAACCCAAGGTATCACGGACTGGTTTTGGACTTTGGACCTTGACTTTGACTTTATTTTTGAGGGCGTTTTTTTGTGTGTGTGGGAAGTTTCCTTACAGACCTAGTAAAATTTCACACTTGAGTATTTATTTTTTCCACTACTAACTTTCACAGGAGGACACTTGTTTTGACCTCATTTAGAACCCCCTCTACCAAGCTCCCCCTCAGTGTGCTTTCTGGGTTCGTCTCACTTAAAAGATGTGTATAGGAGGCAGCTCTTGCTGTAGTCCTTCCTCTGACGTTAAGGACTGTGCAGATTAATTAGGATAGCTGTACTAATGGAAGGAGATACAAGCTCTTACCAGACCTTAAGAGACCATCACAGCCCATCAGAAATAGAAATAATTGGGATTCCCTGCCTTAGGTGTCCTTCTCGATACTTCCCCTTCTCCCTGTTCCATGGCTCTCTGAGCCGCACCAGAGTTCAGGGTTTGTGGTTTTCTCCTTTGGTGGCTCTGGCTTTTTCTACCTATTCATTCTCTTTATATTTCTCTCTTGTTTCTTCCTTGCTTGTTTCCTTTCCTTGCTTTTTCTTGTCTCCTTTTCTGACATTGGCATTATTACTTGGCTTCTAATTTCTCATTCCTCATCTCTTCCATAAAAGGAATAAGTTTCATCATTGCTGACCAAGTCTGTCTATTTTTTGTTCTCTATTCAAAACTGCCAGTGTACACTGGGCCCTGATAAAACCATAGAAAGGGGAGAACCCGCCCCGAAAATAAACAGTCACTTCCTTCTTGGAAGGGCCATTAGTAGTACTAACACTTCTTTAGTCAAAAACTGGGAAAACTCTATGCCAGACAAGTCCTAAAACTCAGAGGCAACAGCCTCTTTAAGAACAACAATCAGATGCAGCCCCCCCTCATGCTGTCGACACCCCCTTTTTTTCAAATTCAGTTTTACTGAGATATATTCACATACCCTACAATCTTTCACAGCATATGATCAATTGTTCATAGTACCATCATACAGTTGTACATTCATCAAAATAAATTTTTGAACATTTTCATTACCTCCAAAAATAAAAATAAGAATAAAAATACAAGTAAAGAAGAATACCCAAAACATCCCATCCTCCTTATTATTCATATAATTTTTGTCACTTTTCTACTCATCTGTCCGTACACAGGATAGAGGAAGTATGAACCACAAGGTTTTCACAGTCACAGAGTGACACATATGGTGAGAAGATCGGCCGTGAGGGGATGCAAGAAAGGAAGGTGGCTGGAAGGAGGTCAACACCCTCTTAATATGAACAAGCTAGGGTGCTCACTGCCAGACACCCCTGAAGATGGAGAAACAGATTAAGTGGGAGGAAGGGGTAGCAACAAACAAGATTTAACAAAGGTCTATGAATACTGAAACTTTATACAAATATGCATATATATATATTAGATGCTGGGGTGTTGGAATAGCTGGAAGGAGGTAAATGACACAGTGGAACTGTAACCTTTAACATCCTTTGAAATTTGCTCTATAGCTACTCATTAAATTGTGCTTTGAAAGTCTTCACCTTTCTGTATATACCCTATATTGCATAGTAAGGAAAGAACTGAAAATGTGGAACTATAACCCATAACAATTTTTGAAATTACCTGTATAATTGCTTGTTGAGCTGTGCATCGAAAGTTAACACCATTCTGTATGTATATTTTACAATAATGGAAATAGCTGAAGTTGTGGAAGTGTGACCCATGACATTCTTTGAAATTTGCTCTCTAACTACTTGTTAAATTGTACTATGAAAGTTATCACTGTTATGTATATATGTTAAAGTTCACAATATAAAAATGCGTTTTTAAAAACAACTCGGAAAGGCAAGCTATTTCCACACAAAATAAGCCTGATGACACTAGCCTCCTAGGTGCAACCAACCTAGATTCCTTGGGCCCCACAAGGCCAGGCACTGTGAAAGGGGGCAAGTTCAAGGTGAGTACCACTGGCTCAGTCTCTAGCCTTGGGAAGGCTCATGAGTAAATAAATAGTGAAAAGGACCATCAGTGATACTTCTTCCCCCTCCACTTTTACTGTTTTGCTTACCACTTAACACCATGCCATATATTTTGCCATTTTGTTTATTGTCAGTCTCTTCCAACTAGAATGCAAGCTCCATGAGGGAGGGATTTTTATGGATCTCCATCACTCTTGAATCTTTGGCACCTGAACATTGCCAGCACATAGAAGGCTCAATATTTATGTGTTGAATGAATGAAAAACAATGTGATGAGTGCAATAACAGAAATGTGCAAACCTACAACTTCTTTAATTTTAAAAAAAGAAGTTGAGTAAAAAAAATGTGGACAAAGTGCTATGCAATTACAGAAATCCACACAAAAGTAAGGGGTAATGTGTGTGTGTGTGTGTGTGTGTGTGTGTTTAAAAATCGGATTCAAAGGAAGTTGGATGCTTTGGGAGTGAGATAGACGGACTATAAAAGAGGTTGGAAAAGGCTTGGTTTTCTGATGCTGCGGTGGGTGGGGAGCTGGGGAGGAGAGGAAATCTGACACTTTCTACCCTTTAAGGCCTCATTAAAGTGTTTGAAAGTGCTTGTCCTTCAGTGAGTTATGTTAGAAATGTTCGTATTTTGTTTGGTAGGAGAGGGAATTGGGAGCATTTCCAAAGCTTCATCTACAAAAGGAAACCTAGGTCACTGCAGCCAGAGGCAATACAGGAGGGGCTTAAGAACTCAGGTTTGGGGAGCCATACCCTAAAACCATTCCAGGTTTATTTCCTGGCCCTGCAGTGTGACCTTAAGTATACTACCTTACCTGTCTGAGCCCTGCTTCCCAGAGGATAAGGATACAGACTTTACAGGAGGATTAAGTGAGAAAGTGAATAAAGAGTGCTTAATACAGGGCCTACCTGTCAAACCTGCAGTAAAAGGTAGCTATCCTTACAATAGGGTCACAATGCCAAAAAAATAGAGCCTTCTGGCTTCTGTGCCAACATGCATATTCCTGGGGGATGAGAGTACCACACTGCCAATAATATATATATGTGGTTTCAGGTAAGGCCCAAACCAGTTTTCCCCCAGATTTTCCTGCCCCTAAAAAGTGGCACCGAATGCAGCACAGATTAGGTGCCAATACATATTAATATCCCCTCCCAACCTTTCCCAAGCCTGCAAGAAACTGAGAGGAGGAAGAGAAGATCATGCTCCTCTCCTTTTTCTCCTACTTCTTAGGAGCCCGTGAGGATTTTCTTCCACTTGGAATCTGGTTACCTGGGTGACTAAGTCATTATCCTGTTCCCTTCCTCTCCATACTCATTCCTTTCTCATCCCCCATTACCTCTGCTGAAAAAGCTTTTAGCATAAAAGCTTAACCCACAATTTTATAAACTGCTATGGCCATCTACTTAAAACATTTTTTCCTCTGTGAATGCATGCAAACATATTTTTTAATATATTGAAGAAAACACTTTTTATCTAGGGCAGAGGAAGGGAATTAAAAGGCATGAGGTGGGGGTGGACAAGAAATGAAACAGAAGGAAGACAACCAGGAAACAGGAAAGCCTGGGTGTCCACCGACCTCACTGGATTTCCAGAGCATTGAGTCTATAGGGATAGAGTGGATTTGTGACTGTAGGGATTGTCTTCTGAGAGAAATGGATTCCCATGGCCGCCAGACTTGGCCTCCAGTTTCCCTGCGGGGCTGATTTGACATGGGATGAAATTTTGAAACCATAAGGATTCTTTGTGCCTTTTTCATTCATCTTTGATGTTATCATATATGAAGCTGGGCTAGGTTTTTGCTGTTTTTAATAAGACTTGGTTTGGGAATTTTGTTACTTAGTTTGGGAATTTTTATACCTGTACATGGCCATAATCCACTCTGATCAAGATATATAGAGAACATTTTGAGCTCCCAGAAAGTCCTCTCATGCCTCTTCCAATTTGAAACTCCCACCCCACACCAGGAAACCACTGCTCTGACTTCCATCATCATCCACAATTACTTTTTCCTATTCTTGAACTTCGTATACAAAGAAACACACAGTAGCTACTCATTTGTGTCTGTCTTCTTTTGCTCAATGATATATCTGTGAGATTCATACAAGTTGTTGCAAACAGCAGTAGTTTGTTCTTTTTGTTGTTGTGTAGTATTCCTTTGTATGATTATATGAGAATTTATCTATTTTCAGTTGTTGACACTTGGGTTCTTTCTAGTTTGGGGCTATTATGAATATAGCTGCTTTGAACATTTTTCTACATGTCTTTAGGTGGACTTACGCACTCATTTTTCCTTGGGTGTCAGGAATGGGATTCCTGGATCATAAAGGAGACACAGCTTCAGCTTTGGTAGGTCCTGCCAAACAAGTTTTCAAAGTGGTTGTACCAACTTATACTCACATCATTACTCTATACCATTTCCTGCCTTAAACGGCTAAGGGATAACATTAAGTTGTGAAACAAAGCATATTCTTTTGGTTAGCCTACATTCTCCAGTGTCCAAGACAAGGGTCCACCAGTTACTATTAATAATAGTTTCTATCTGTTGCTCCCTCTGCCAGGAACATTCTACCACTGGGCCTTCCCATGGCCATTTCCTTCTTGTCATTCAGGTCCCAGTTCAAAGGATGCCTCCTCCTTTGAGTGAGGCCTTCCCTGATCACCCACTCTAAATTACTGCCCCTGCCTCTCCACCCAATCGCTCACTGTTGTATCATCCTGGTTTATTTCCTTCATAGCCCTTACCCTGTTCTTTCATCAGTTTATTTATTGTCTATCTCCCCTCACTAGGAAGGAAAGCTCTGTGAGAGCTGGAACCTCGTGTGTTGTGGAGTTTGCTACGATATCACCCGCACCTAGAATAGTTCACAGAACCTGGTGGGCACTGTGGCAGCCAACTTCCAGGATGGCCCTGGCGAGCCTCACCTTCTGGTGTTCTTAGCCTTGTGCAGTCCCCTCCAACACAAACAGTGAAATATTGCGGTAGTGATGGTGGGTGACAGCCAAGCTTAGTTAAAAAGGCATGCGGCTTCCGCCTTGCTCTCTCTTGGATCACCCACTGTGAGGGAAGCCATCTTGTGAGGACCTTCAAACAGCCCAAGGAAAGGTCCCCGTGGTAAGGAACTGAGGTCTCCTGTCAGCAGCCTCCAGCAACCTGCTGCCATGGGAGTAAGCCACCTGGGAAGCAGAGCCTCAGCCCCTGTCTAGCTTTCATGACTGCATTCTACCCGGCATTTGACCATAGTCTCATGAGAAAACCTGAGCCAAAACCAACCAGCTAAATGGCTGCCAAAATCCTGACCCACAGAAACCGTGAAAAAAACTGAATGTTTATTGTTATTTTAAGCTGCTAAGTTTTGAAGTAATTTGTGCATGGTGATAGTTAACAAATATAACCCTCAGTAAACATTTGATGAACAAATGAGTGAATGAATAAGTGAGTGAATTCGCTTAGGTTCAACATAAGGATGGCCTCATACCATTGGCTTTAACGTGGCCAGGGTTCCCATGCCACAGGCCTCTCCTCTGATCCTCTAAGCTTTAGTTTATGCTTATGGCTCTAGAGCAAGTTTTCTCAACCTCAGCACTAGTGTCATTTGGGGCCAGAAAATTTCTTATTGTGGGAAGCTGTCTGGGACAGTTGTAGGGCACTTAATAGTATCCCTAGTCTCCACCAACTAGATGCCAGTAGCAAACCCTCCCTGCAATGCAGTTGTGACAACCAAAAATATCTCCAGACACTGCCAAATGTCCCCTGGGTGCAGATACCATCCCCTCTTGGGAACCGCTGCTCTAGAGTTATCATTGAGGGATTAGAAATAGAAATACTCACAATACTGGTTGGGTCCAGAGCAGATGCAAACTTTAATGTTTTTAAAATATTTGATTTATAAAAATTGCATCAACACATAAGTTTTTTTTTCAAAAAAAAAAAATAAGTACTTAGTTAAGCTAAGTACATCTATATATAAAATCATCCTTCCTTATAAGAAAATGGCCCAATTGATATTGTTGCTAAGTGTGAAAAAAGGACCACATTATAACAAGCTCTAGATTAACCTTTGGGTTTATATATAACATTGAAGTTTCTCCCATGAGTCTCTCTTTGGAAGAGGAAAATAAGTTATTCTTCAAGAGAGCAATCCAAGAAGCAAGTCTTCCTGGAATATGCCAAGCAAGGACTTTGTACTTCCTGTTCCCTCTGGCATGAAAGCTTTCTCAAGAGAGGCATATGGCTTGCCTTCTTTAATTCCTTTAGGTATCTGCTTAAATATCTCCTCATCGGGGAGGTCTCCCAAAACCAGTGTTCAAAATTAGCACCCTCCCCTATTGAGAGAGGGGAGGAGGGAGGGGGGGGGGTGCAAGTGGCTGCTCCCTAACCCCATATCACTTAGCACCGTCAGTAGGCCTCCCCTACCAAAATGTAAGTCCCAGAAGGACAGGAATTTTATTTTCTCCCTGCACCAGGGAACGGCACCAAGTACTAGGGAGGTGCTTAATCAATTTGTTGAATGGACAAATGAATAGGAGTGATAAGTAGTGGACAGGGAAGGCTAAGTGCCAAGGAGGGCTCAATATGTTCCCCTGAGGAGTCGGGGGCGGGAAGGAGACTTTCCGTTGCATATTGTATTGTACCTTTAATTAACAGTAAAGGGTAGGACAGAATCACCAAAGTCCTAAAATATACCACACACTCACTGCATCAGAATTCCACTGGGCAGGAGTTTAAGTGGGGGCAGGGGCAGAGGGGAAAGGATGAACAAATGAATGAATCAGTAAGTGAACAGATAGCATGACTGCTTTAAAGCAAAGCAAAGGTAGACATTTACTCCACAAACCACTGCACCTATCTGGATCTCATTGCAATGGAGCAGAATGATGCAGACAAATAATATGCAGAAAATAATCTGTTCGGGCTACTTTCAGTACTCTGACAGGTTTTGGGAATGACATAAAACTGCAGCAGACAGATCAGCTTGGCATTTAAAAATTAGAGATGATGACAGCTCCTTTAGTGAAAAAAAATAACCATGGGAGGTGAGGAGGCAAGCTGTATACATCTAAGGTTTACAAAAGTTACCCAAACCGAGAACCAAGGGACACTTCCTAGAGGTTAAGGGTCAAACTTCATCTTTTCACCCATTTTTACAAAGAAATAACCATCAGCATTGTAATTTTTAAATGCAAAGGACATGCTCTTGAAGCAAGCAAAATGCCCACATCACCTGTGATGATGGGGATTTATTGCAAGCATGTATTGGATAGCAAAAGATATGTTGCCTCTTCAGGCAACAGCAGGGCTTCTAGATCCCACTATCCCTGGTCAGCTCAGTGCAGCAGGGGAGAATGAGAACAATAGCTCTGTCTCTTAGGATACACCCTTCAGATACACATCTCTAAGGATATACCTCTCCTTGTTCACTTAGCTTTTGAGTCTCCCAAAATGAGAGCACTGGGTTTATTTTTCTCCATTCAAAGTGGGAGTTTTTCACATCAAGCCATTTCCAGCCCATGTATAGCTGCCTTTGCCCATAAATCAAACCTTTGCCCAGCCCCATCAATTGCAGCTAAAGAACACAGAGGGCAATTTTTAAAGGAAATAATCAGTCTACTTTCAGTAAAAGGCTCCTGGGGGCATGGTGGGAAAGGGTTATATCCCAACCAATTATCACTGTCAATAACAGTGCTACTCTAATTATCTGGGTCATTTTTTTTTTTTTTTTTTTTTTTTTTAGTCCTTTGGTTTTATTTTCTGGGATAAAAAAAGTATAGGCATGTTTACATGGTTCTCTTGATGCTATCCTTTAAAATGACTTATCAAATGGCTTATTTCACATCTCTTGATTATCAAGATTTATCAATGTCAATGTCAGCCTTGATTAATTGGTTGAAAATTTCTGAGCAGAGTAAGTAGCTTTGTGAATGTTTCCTCAATCCCTGAGAATCATGATCATCACAGAAATATTTGATCCCCTCATCATAAATATCTGGAAAGTAGTCCTGTTCATTCATTGCTAATAGGGCAAGGAGCAGCATCATAGAGGGTTAATCCTTGTAAATTGGCTTCCACTTATAAAGATATTTTCTGAAAATCACAGATGTAAGTTAGGGAAAAACCACAGAAGGAAAATGACATAGACCATTCTGCTACAGTAGTGATCATATGAAGCATATAACCTTTGTCCTCAGGGTTCCAAAGGAATTTCTGCACTATATCAGTGCCAAAATTGCCATTTTACAAAAGTGATGAGCAAGTCAGCACGCTGAGTGCACTGACTCCACACCAGATAACCCTCAGTAGTCTGATCCAGAAGACTTGTTTGCCATGAATTTTGGGCTGCACTTGGTAGGAAAGGATGGTCTGAACAAACATATAATGAGCCCAGGCCAAAGGTGAGTACAACAAAATTTACATGTGCAGCAGAAAGAGTTGTTTTCTGGATGTTTGCCACAGTAGAAAGTCCTAAGCAACTCAGTAATCCAAGCACAAGGCCAGCTTTGTTTAATTTGATGATATGATTTTCTTCAGGATTCAGAGCTTGAACTTGCTTATAACAAACATAAATGGCATAAAACTGCGGTGACATTTAACATTGCCACAAACAAGCATTTTTCTGGAGCTACTATACCAGTGTCACTGACATAAGGCAAAGCTCGGTCAACATGGTGGCACTTTATTGCAGTAATGTATGAAAAGATAAAAGCAGCAGCTGTCCAAATTACAAGGGCTGAAGGAAGGAAACTGAGGCCTTGATGAAACCACCACAGCTCAAACAGGTCTTCTGAATTGTTTGATTTTATCTCTAAGTTCTGTGAGAGCAGGAACCAACTGTTTTGTTCACCATTATATTTCTAGCTTGCCTGAGTGGCCCACAGGATGGAGACAGGGCAGGGCCTGGGTTATCTTTGACCTTTCATTCTGTACAGTTAATCAGTCACCAAGTCTTGTCAAGACTTTTCTAAAATATGTTTCAGATGCTCCCCTTTCATCCTCTCTTGGGACAGACATAGGCATGTGTCACTCAGATTGCTCTTCAAGAAAGGACTTGCTGTCCACCTGCAGAGAGTATGGTTGCCTAGCAACTATCGGCTGTCAGATCCTTCAGAATCCATCTCAGCTTTCAAACCAAGGTCACACCCTTCTTGGGGAGATCTCCAGTGAAGACAGTGATGCAAAGGCCTAGCCATTTCCACCCAGCACCAAGACTCTTCTAATAGGCAATCTTTGCTACAGCTCTCCTCATGGGGCCAGCAGACTTTGTCAGGTGTGCATCACCTCTGACTGCACCCCACACCCAATTCTGCTTTCTTCTCTTTTCCTTTATAGGTTTTACTCCCCCCAAACCTTTTGTGCTCCTAACTCCTTCTCAGCATCTGACTCCTGGAGAACACAACCTACAACTCTTCTGTTCCCACAGCTAAATTTCCCCACACTTTTTCCACTTGGGGACCTACACACTGTCTCAGGAGTTCTCAACTTGTTCTCTATCCCAATACTCCCCAGGCAGTGATAACTCTCCCCTTAGTAACTGGCTCCCTTCCCCTAACCTGAAAGCATGTCAAATTCTGCTGTGTGAAGGGTGTTTGAAAAAGTCTCCCAAGCCTGGCACCCATCCAGTGATTCTGAAATCCCCCATGGGAACATGGTCCTGAGAGGTGTTCAAAACTTGAATAACATTCATGTGAAAAAATGAAAACTGGGTGTAAAGCACTAGGAAACATATTTTGGGTCAACAGGGGAATTATTTTTCTTTTACTTTCCTTTTTGTTTTTTAATTAGAAATATTCAACAATAAAATTAACTGCTGTCTGTGTTAGGGAGCTCCTGTCACTGGGCTATTCAAGAAGCTGGATTAATTGAATGAACTGTTTGGCCTTATGAATTCTAAAGTTCAGGTTCTATGATTCTATTGTGAGTTTTACATTCTTTACTTGCTGCAGTTGATATGAAGAAGGAAGCTGCCTTTGACTCTCGTAGTTTACAACCTATATAGCAAGTCCTTGTCTCAAGCAGACCTTTTTAAAGGTAATACTGTATAATTAAAAATGTGTACAGTACTATCTACCCTCAAAACCAAATCTCTTGGTGAGCTTGGACCCAGCTTCATAGGATTGAGAAAGCTGTCTGGACCAAAAGGGAGAAGAGAAATGAAACAAAATAAAGTTTCAGTGGCTGAGAGATTTCAAATGGAGTTGAGAGGACATTCTGGAGGTAACTCTTATGCATTATATAGATAGTCCTTTTCAGTTTTTAGCTTATTGGACTAGCTAGAAGGAAATATCTGAAACCGTTGAACTGCAATCCAATATCCTTGATTCTTGAAGATGATTGCATGACTATATATATAACTTATATGGTGTGACCATGTGATTTTGAGGACCTTGTGGCTCACTCTCCCTTTATCCAGTGTATGGACAGATGAGTGGGAAAATGGGGACAGGGAGTGGATGAATAGTGTGGGGTGAGAGGGGTGTGGAATGTTATGAGTGTTTTGTTTTGTTTTTTTTACTTTTATTTTTATTCTTATTTTTATTTTTTGAAGTAATGAAAATGTTCAAAAACTGATTGTGGTGGTGGATGCACAATTATTTGATGGTGCTGTGGTCAACTGATTGTACACTTTGGATGATTATATGGTGTGTGAATATAAAATTGCATTAAACATTAAATTAAATTAAAACTCCTGTATTAATAAAAAAAGAAAAGAAAACAACACACAAATCTCTGAGTACACTCCCAATATTTGAAGACTTTAAAGCGTATTTAAAACCTAGAACGGAGTTAAACACACCCACACACACACATAAATTAGGAAGTGGGAGAACCCTTGTTCCTGTAATTCACTCCCTCTATTATAGGTTTGGAACAATTAGAATTCTTTGAGCTTCAGGTCATGGGAAAGGAATCATCTATTCCCTTGAGCCTTTGCCAAGGTAGAAGCTAGATTAAAATGGAAAATGTGTTACAGGGAATTTTCATTTTTGAAACAGTAATCAAAATTGTAGTTTGGAATTAAAATTTTAAAGACCTCAAAGGTGAAAAAGAATAGAAGACACAAGAGAAAATTAAGTATAATACTCTAACTTATTCATTTCTTTTCAATATGTTAATTAAAATCAGAGTTACCTTAACAAATACCAAAACTCGTTCTCTACACTAACGCACAGGTCATCCTTGGGAATTTTTAAAATATTTTTAATTGAATGGAATAATCAGTAGGAAGAAGTCAGCTTCTAGATCTTAGACTCTAAGATCTAGGGGAGAAAACTAGATGTTCAAATTTATACATATTACAATTTCAATAATTTAGATCAACAGTACCTGCAATAACACCTGCAAAGATAGCTGAGGGTTGTTCAACAGCAAGGTGAGTTTTAGATTAGGTAAAGCTTAGAATGAAAATGAAAATAAAAATAAAAATGTGAGGCAGGAGACCATAGTGGTTGAAATATAGTGTCAGAGTCTGGCTTAGGTTTGAATTCAAGCTCTGCCTCAAATAACAGAAGAATCTTGAGGAGGTTACTTCACCTTTCTGTATCTCTGTTTCCTATAAAATGAGGATAAGGAAACCTATCCCATGTTGGTTTTGTAAGAATTCATACATAAAGCACTTGGCACGTAGTAAGTGTCCAGTAAATGCAAACAATGTATGATAAAATAAAACTGTAAAATAAAAGTCTTATTACAGTTTGACTTCTAATTTTTAAGTGCTTAACTTGTAGACTAGGAAGACTGAAATATAAGAATAATAGTTATTATTTACTTTATTTTTATGAGTCAAACACAGTACCAGATGCTTTATTTACATATCCCTAATTTTCACATTTTATCTGATATTATTATCTCTATTTTACAGATGAAGAAATTGGCGGTCAGAATGTCAGAGAGGTAGCAAAGGACTCCATAACTCAATCTCTATTCAATATGCCATAATGCCTCTCACAGTTGCTATGCCATCAAATTAAACTGTAAACAAGGTTAACATGATATTTTAAACAATGTGCCTTTTTGTTGATTGCCTTATTTTTCCTGATGGAGAGGTCAAGCAACTTTTGTTTGAATACTTCCAATGATGGGGAGCTTATTCTCTTTAAGGCAGCACATTTCACTGCTGAACAGCATGAGGCCTACAGAATTATCCTTTATTTTAATGAAATGTGCTTTAATGGTTGATTTATAGCAATGAATAAAGAGGAATTGCCCTCTGTTTCAGTAGGTGTCTTAACACCTTTCACAATGTGATTAACTTGTATTCCTGGGTTGGCATAATGGATGTCTTAGAGACCCTCGTGTTGAAGCTTCTACTGTATTGAACGGAAAGCGAGGTGGAGGATTCCAGTGCCCACCATCCCTTTCTTGTGCCAGTAGCCTTTTGGATTTGTGGAACTTACTGCAATTCCTAGAAGAGGTATTGCCACATTCTTTATAACACAGACAGGCTTTTCAAAGTTAGAGAAAGGAGTGGTTACCTTCTGGAGATGTCAGAAAAAATTGTTAGGAAGACTTATTCACTAAAATGATAACATGCTGGCTTGAGGAAGTTAAGTCACTCACATTGAGTCAGCATATGAACCACCAAAATACCATGTTCACTTTAATTTACAAAAGAATGAATTGTAACGACAATTTTTTTTATTCTGTTGCATATCCTTCTTTAAAAAACTTAATGCTATATAGAGAAATTCAAATGCATACACCAATTAATTTAGGAGAGTTATTCTCATTTTTTTAAAATGAGGAGCTACTTTTATTTTCTTAGAAACTTAAGCTCCTTTGAGGCTAGGAAGAACCATTTCAGGGTTCCTTTGAAGGTAGGCTCCCTTAAAATACTCAACTGATGTTTTAAAGCACACAACTAATAAGAAGACAACGCAATTGAAAACGGGAAAAAGACATATAAATGGCAAATGAGCATACAAAAAAAATGCTCAACATCATCAATCATTACAGAAATGCATTTTTAAAACCACATTGTAATGTCACTACAATCCCACCAGAATGATTATAATCAAAGAGACTGACAACACCAAGTATTTCTGAGGAGGTAGAGTACCTGGAACTCATAAACTGCTGGTGGGAATGCAAATGTGTTATCACTGGAAAAAAATTTGGCACTTTCTTACAAAGTAAACATACACTTACCGTATGATCAAGCAATCCCACTCCTAGGGATTTATCTAAGAGAAATGAAAGCATATGTCTTACAAAACTGTTATGTAAATGTTCATAGCAGCTTTATTCGTAATAGCCAAAAGTTAGAAAAATCAAATGTCAACAACTTGTGAATAGATAAAAACATTCTGGTATATCCATAAAATGGATTACTACTCAGCAATAAAAAGGAATGAATTAAATTGATCCAAACAAATATGACCAAGTGATTTTTGGCAAAGGTGCAAAAGGAATTCAATGGAGGAAGGACAGGTTTTTCAGCAAATGTGCTTGGACAATTGGACATCCATAGCCAAAAAAAAATGAACCTTGTCTTTAAACCTCACACCTTATATAAAAGATTACTCAAAGCAGATCATGGGTCTAAACATAAAATGGAAAATTACAAAACTTTAAAAAAAATAGCAAAAAATGTTGGGATTTAGGGCTAGGCAAAGAATTCTTAGACTTGTTACCAAAAGCATGATCCATAAAAGGAAAAATTGGACTTTATGAAAATTAAAAACTTTTACTCTGCAAAATGTCTTGTTAAGAGGATGAAAAGACAAGCTGTAGACTGGGAAAAAATATGTGCAAACCACATATCCAACAAAGAACTAATATCTGGAATATGTAAAGAATTCTCAGAACTCAAGAGTAAAAAACACAAATAATCCCATTAGAAAATGGGCAGGAGACATGAACAACTATTTCACTAAAAAGGATAGACAAATGGTAAATAAGCACATGAAAAGATACTTAACATTATTAACCATCGGACAATGCAAATTAAAACCACATTGAGATCTCACCATACAACTATCAAAGTGGCTAAAATAAAAAATAACGACAACACCAAATACTGGTGAGGATGCAGAGAAACTAGATCAGTCATATATTGCTGGTGGGAATGTAAAACGGTAGAACTACTCTGGGAAACAGGTTGAAAGTTTCTTATAAAACTAAACATACAATTGCCATACCACCCAGCTGTTAGCCCAGAAAATGAAAATTGTGTTCGCATAAAGACCCATACAGAAATGTTCATACCAGCTTTATTTGTAATAGCCCCAAACTGGAAACAAGCCAGGTGTCCTTCAATGAATGCATGGGTTAAATAAACTGAGATACCTCCATAACATGAAATTCTATGCAGCAACAAAAAAGAAAGAACCATTGATATGGCACAGGTACATGAGTGAATCTCCAGAGAATTATGCTGAGTGAAGAAAGTCGATCCATATTAGTCAACCTGTATGAGTCCGTTTATGTAACATTCTTGAAACAACAAAATCATAGAAATGGAGAACAAATTAGTGGTTGCCAGGGATTATGGAGAGGATGGGGGTAGGAGGGCAGAGGAGTGGCTATCAAAGGACAACATAAGGGATCCTTGTTCGTATCTTGACTATTTCAATGTCAATATCCTGGTTGTGATATTGCACCACAGTTTTTAAGATATTACTATTGGGGAAAACTGGGTAAAGGGTACATGAGATCTCTCGTATTAGGAAGCTAAGTGAAAAAAGCCACACAATATAAGAAAGCAAAACTGTAGTGACAGAAAGAAGATCAGTGTTTACCAGGGCCTGGAGGTAGGGAGAGGCAGTTGAACTCAAAGAGGTAGAATGGAAATTTGGGAATGATGGTAACATTTTACATCTTGACTCTGGTGATGGTTACTTGACTGTGTAACTTAAGTGAGTTTTATAGAAACTCACAAATCTGTGCACTTAAAATTGGAAAATTTTACTGTATGTAAATTATACCCTGACAATCTGATTAGAAAAATTTTTTTAAATGCATCTTATACATCAAAGATGTATAAGATGTATACATCTGGCATTTAAATAAGTATCCAATAAATCTCTGTTGAAAGAATGAATGGAAGAATGAATGAGGTCTTTCCCAGAACCCAGATCCATTGCTGGTATTCAGTTTTCCTAAAGATAATGACAACAGCCCATAGTGGCATCATATGTTTTACTGGCATTCCAGAATCCCCTGGTCCTGAGATTATTTACCTGCTCTTCTAGGACGGTCCATGAGATGTTTCAGCAAAGGAGAACATTACGATGTCACAAGCAAGGCCTCATCATGAAATGCTCTCTCCATTCCCTGCCTCAGTGCAGGCAGCTTTAGGTGCTTTCCCTGGGTTTAGTACTCCCTTTATACTCACATCAAGTACAACACCCACTTCTCCCTGACCCATGACTCTCAACTCACTCTAATAAAACAATCAAGACTTCTTGGTCAGCAATTTAGGAGTAATTGTTCTTTCAGAGTTTGACCTTTGTACCTTACCCTCTCATGTCTACAAATCCCATCTAGCTGATACATTTTAACTTATTTATGCCACTTACATACAGAAGCTGTTGTCAACTGTGATTGCTGTGCTAGGAAAGTCACAAAAGGTGACTTCATCTTATCAATTGCTTAGATAGATCTTTTGACAAATGGTAGTTTAGAGAAACAGGTCAACAAATGTGTCGTTTTCTTCCACTGGTCACTTATCAATTAAAATGCACCTACTTATTCATTTTTTAATTGTTCAGGCCTGAAGCCTACTGATGGTATTAGCCTGAGAAATCAATGTTTAACAAATAAGTGAGCCATTAACTATGTGAAAGTGAATTATGTCAACAACATACATCTGACTTAACCAGAATGACCAGCTCATGTCCTATAGGTTCAGTTTGGATTACATTTCCTCTCAAGTCACTGAAGTATTGAAATATTTCAGGGATTTCTGAAGATTTCATGGCTAAGAAAGTGTGGAAACACCTCCTAAAAATAGTTTCAAGTTGAGAGCAATTGTCCCAGAGGAAGGACCAGTGAAGCTAAAATACAGAAATTTTGCTCTTAGGTCCAGGAAAAATTTTATATCAGGTCCCAGGAAAACTGCCAGAAATTCACATTGTGCATGATTCCATTTCCAGATGCCTGTTTTGCTGGGGGGGGGGGGGATAAAAAATTTTCCTCTGATATATGTATATGCATTCTTATTGTATTTCAAACTCTTAATGAATTCCAAATGTTCACTTTGCTTCTTCTTGGGTGCTCAGGACAGAAATACAGGCCAGAAAGGGACAAATTCTTTGTCTGACTTTTCCACTGCATGGTTGCTACCGATCACTTTTGAAATGTAAATGAGTGCACTTGTGAAACCAGGTGCAATCACCTGCCTTAAGGCATTGCTCTGGTTGAGCAGACATAGTTGTACCTCCATTCTTTCTCATTTTGCTTCGTACATTGGAGTCCCTCTCCATAGAAACTATTCCTGATTCAGACAAAATTTCTGGTAATTTTATAAATCATCACCTTCATTTCTGCCACCATCAGTCGTTAGCTTGCAAAAGGTATTCCTAAGGCTGAACATCACGTAAGTCTTCACATTTGCTTACAAAATGTAAAAAAAAAAATAGAGATATAACTGAAGACTTAAGGGTTAAGATGCTAAGATTCTTGCAATAAAAAATACCTTTTCATTTTCCTATTAAAATATCACGAAAAAGTTTTGAAAAATAAGTCAACCACTTGCAAGAGTCTGGGAGGAATTTCCACTGACTACAGTGAAGAAGAAGGTAAACCAATTAACTTTATCATGTATACTTAATACACTGAAATAGAAGAGAAAAATTGGTAGGAAGTTTAAGCCTTCAAACTTCTATTCAATCAGAATTTATAAATCCCAGGAGAAGGCAAGGCAGGAAGTAGATGGCTGGCCGGGGGTGGGGGTGGGGGGGCGGTGACTGGTTACAAAATGCGATGTATAAACCCCTGGAATAAAAAGCTGCAGACAAGGCACTCCAACAGCAGTGTTCAAGTTTGTAGTTTTCCCATTTATCACAGCTAATTGAAGAAACACTGATAGCCTCTGACTCTTGACAACACAAATTCTCCTCATTGAAGACAACTGGACAATCGGGACAGGGGAAGATTTTGTCATGGCTGCCACCCAGCAGGTGATAAATGTTAAGTCTGCTGGATTCTGAAATTTGGTAAGGGACTGTGTACTTGCACCCACCAACAACTTTAGATCTGAGCAGGAGATTTTATCAGCTTTCAAGAGGATGGTAAAGAGAGGGAGAGGAAATTTCATCTGCCAGCTAGTGAGCACTGAGATTGGAAAGAAGTTCCCTCATTGAAATATGAAAGGAAAGCAATCACCACAACATAAGATCTAACAAAATTCTGTAGCACAAAGAAACAGAACTCTATCTGAAGACTCCAAGGAAGAGCATATATCTGAAAAGAAGTTACTATAGGAAAAGAAAGTTTTAGAAAACATCTGTTTTGTGTCCCTAATAGGATGCAAGGAGATATAGTGTCCATCAAACAGTGATCCATAAGGTAAGAATGTAAGAAAACTACAAATTTAATAGAATTAAAAACCTCACTGGAGGCAGGAAAGCAAAATCGACTCTGCTGATACTCAAATCAGTAATTTACAGGATAAATATGAGTTTAGCCTTCTTCAGGTAGCCTTCCTCACTTCGCCATGGACAGTTAGTGCTCACATTCAGAGTTCTCAAACCCAACTTGCTCACCATTAACAGCTTTTATTTCACTGCGCTGCACTGTAATTGCAGGCAGTGTGTCTCTAGCCTGTGAGCTCCTCCAGGGAGGGACTATGACTAACTCATCTTTATCCCCAACTAGCTAATCTCTGACCAGCAGACTCTCGTTAAGTGTTTGATGAATGTACGAAATGAGAGCTCACAGTCAGCTTGGCTTTCTTGTCTTTTGCTTTTTTTTTTAACACAGCATGCAAAAAATCTGGTCTGTGACGAAAATATCATAGAACACAGAATAGAGTCTAGAAAATTGGGAGTTAAAAGGTATGGCTTGAAAAATAATTTTTTTTTAGAAAAACAAGGCTGACAGTAAACAAAGGAATGAGGATGGTATCAAGTAAACTTTAAAAACAAGGTAAGCTGTGGTGAGACTATTAGATCTATTTAGAATTAGTGAAGAAAATGTTAATTTTCTAAGGCCATTCCAGAAGTCAACAGAATAGTTGAGAATACTTTAACTGCCTTTTATCATGAAATCAGATTCCCTTTTGTTTCTTAGTCTCTCACTTTCTTTCTTTTTCCTTCTCTTTTTTTCTTTCCCATTTCATTTTTATTTTTAAAGTTTTACTAGGCTTTGGACTTGCCAGTGACATACACAGGTATTACAACACTAGCTGTAATAAGATAAACCCTTACTCTCATTAGCTTAGAAAAAAAACAAAGTTATCCCTCAATATAGTACAAAACTGTCAGGGCATGCTGTCACTGAGCTTCATAGACCTTTAGGGACCCAGGCTTTTTTCATTTTAGGGCCCCATCCTCCTCAAAGGCCTTGGAATACCCTCTATTCAACGGGCAGATCAACTGGAGTGATGGACTTATACTAATTCACTTAAACTCTTTCCTATTTAAATGCATAGCACAGAGCTGACGAAGTCATTGTAGTCCCCTGTACAGAAATGGGGCACTATCCTCAATCTCATTACCTATGTCTCATTAGCACTAACAGGCTAACAAAAACTTGGATTCCTAGAGTAAACATCTGTATATCTCACACTTTTAAAATAATTTTAAATATACAGTTTCATCTGATCTTCACAATCCTTTGAACAGTAGTCTCATTTACGAATAAATAACAGCTAAGTTATCAAATGTTTACTTTGTGCCAGGAATGGTATATGTATATACATATATGTTTATATATATGTATGTGTATATATATGTATTTCATTTAATCTTCAGCATCACCTAATGAGGTAAGCGATTTTATTGCCAGTATTTTATCGATGTGGAAATCAAGGCATAGAGAGGTTAAGCAACTTGACTGAAGTAACAGAGTTGAGCAGTGAAGAAAGTAAAACAGGTCAGGCTGCTGGTGAAAGTCTTCAGTAATTTTCTGAGTTCAAGTTCATAAATTCTACTTATTCTGCTCTGTCTTGCCATTATCATTGCCACAGATTATTTCTATTCCTCAAAATACTTTTCACTTGGGGCTTTCATGACATTCTCTACAATTGCTTCTCTGCAGCTTCCTTTCACCTTTATTCTATGCACATGTTGATTTGAGAATGTAACACCTAACAGCTCCTATTGTTTCTCTAAAAAAATGCCTTGCTACTTAAAGCATGAGGCAAAAATCTAACTTAGCTGCTGCCTAAAGTAAATCCATAATTCACTTATGTGGAGAAATCTCTTAACTTCCTCTTTAAAAAGGCATATATTCGATTTAGGCATATATTTGAGGTATGAAAGAAACTTTAATTTCTATTTTTAAAAAGATTTCTTTTATTAACATCCTCTGTCAAATTTCTGATGCCTTGCAAAAAACTGGAGCAACTTAAAAAAAAAAAAAACTTATGAATTATTAGTCATTTTAAGTGAGTCATTCCTTGAAAATATTACTTGGAAGCCAAGGAAAGGTGAATTTAATATCTAAGAAATGAAACCCTGATCCATTTGTTCATCCATTCAGCCTACCATGAATCTGCGCTGATGTGGAAACTTGGGGAAAAATAAAAACACTGAAATTGAACTGGTCACTGGAACTCTCCTCCCGGTGTTCTACTTCATCATCAAAATGTCAGCTATAACTCCAGGCCAAAAGTAATCTGCAGAACAGTCTTGTGGTTCAGACATTTGTATCCATTATATACAGAAAAAACATGGTGTTGAAAGGGAAAGGAAACATTTTATGTCTGCTACTAAGAAATTCAATCCTCTACAGAACTTGAGGCTGGACTGGCTCATGAGGCTCTTTTGTCTGCTGTGCCTAGAACAGGTTCCTAGTAGGTCTTCAATAAAGATGCACTATTCATTGAAAAATATCAATGAGGCCAAGATGAAGTTTACACAAAGGTAGTAGGAAGAGTTCCGCGTTCTCTCACTTCTAACTATAAACTCTGCATGACTTTTACAAGTGGTTTTGCAGGTCATCCAAAGGACTGGTCTTTTCTTAGGCCGAACAAACAAAGGGGGAAATAGCAGAGACGTTTTATACTATGAAAGTATATCTTGGAACTTCCTTAAGTTAAGTACATGGAGGCACTACCTTTTCAGGTTGACATGTTGTGAGGTACCTGCAATTTCCTCTGCCCTTCTCCCTCCCCCTCTTCCTTGGCTCCTAGTTCCTGCTCTTAACTCTGACTACAACCCACTTCCACTGCCCACTGTGTCAACCAGAGGCCTGGGAACTACCACAGCCCTCAAAGCGTGTTTCCAGAAGAAAAAAAAATAATAATAATGATCTTTGTTTTAAATCACTGCAGCATGAGGTCTTCAAGTGAAAGCTTTATTTCCAGTCGATGACAGATGAATCAGTATGTGTAAACCTGTTTCCTTTCCTCTCTTCATTTTAAAGCTTCCTTGATTGCCTCAAGCCCCCCATATAGTAAATGTCTTTCCCCCGCGAAAACTGTTAGCTTTCTGAAACTGGAAGTCTCTTTCCAGGCCTCACCTCCCGCCAGATCCGCCCGGCCCACCTCACCCCCACCAGCGCGCCCACCCATTGTCCCCTGGGGTTATCACTGCACGCAGATCCCAAGCTCCCGATTGGAAAAGTTCCCCGCCACTCAGCCCACACTCAAAGGCCGGACACTCTCTCTTCCGAGCCTTAAAAGGTTTATGGCCGCTTCCCCCCAGCCACCAGGTAAACGCGCGGCGGCAGAAGGGAGGGGCTGGCGCTCAGGTCGGCCCCGCCTGGCGACAGGAGCAGCGGGGATGTAGCACACATCACCACCCCTCCCTTACCGTCTGACCGCACCCTGCACCCCAGACCCATCCCGATCATAATGCCAGAGCCGCGAAGCCACTCTGGTAACGCCGCTCCCGGACAGCCCAAGGGGCAGTTTCCGCCGCGCAGCGCGGAGGGCGGGGCGGGCTAAGGCTGCGGGGAGGGGATGGTGGGGAATGTGAAAGGTCCCGGATGTTGCTGAACCCGGGCTCTAGCTAGAGGGAGGAACTGGCGCAGGCGCAAAGGGACAGAAAGAAAAACTAGGGTGGGGGTGGGGAGGAATTTCCCTCTCGCTGGAAGAGTGAGCCGTAGGAGGCTACGGGGGTACAGAGAAAGAGAGTGAGACCCAAGGCGAAGGGGAGGTAGTGGGTGGTGGTGGGCAGGAAAGAAAAGAAGCCTCCAGTCCAGGTGCACTTGGGACAAAAGTTGAGAAGTTGGGAGCTGAACGCAAGGGGAAGAAGTGTAGGTAGTGGGAGAGGACACGCTCTCATCTGCACTCGCCCTTTAGCGCGGGCAGGGAGGGCGCGCGCGCTAGGGAGCGGCGGTTGCGCTGGGTCTTTAGGGCTGTGGGCACCAATCAACGGTTGCCATAGCAGCGTTTGACGTCATCGTGCGTGTGGTGCCCCTGCTGCCGGGGCTGGTGATTGGAGGAAACCCCGTGTCTGCGGAGCGGCTGTAGCCTGTGAGCAGCTAGATCCACGGACAGAGTCTCAGCCTCGCTGCGGCCGCCGCCCAGAGACTGCCGAGCCCGGTGTGTCCGCCGCCTCCTACTCCAGATACAGGTAAGGGACCCGGCCGCTGCCGCCTCGCCCCACTCTTTCCTGGCCCAGACCTGCCTTTCGAAAGCGTGGGAGTCCTCCCCACTCTACAGCCCCTCACCCCGGCTCGTCCGGCGGTAGTGGCGCTGGGCTGAGGCGGAGTCTCCTCAGGCGGAGACGGGCGGCGGCTTCTCTTCCGCTGGACTCGGGCGGGCGGCTCGCGGCTGCCTCTGGCTACTTGCTTCCGGATCAACGACCTCGCCGGGATGGGCTCGCGTCCCCCATTCCCATTCCCCGGGGGTAGAAAACGCGCCCAGACGCGAGGTCCCGAGGGTCTCTCCCGGTCGCCGGATCCCCAGGGTGGGCGAGTTATCGCCGTGGCATCACTGACCCCGATCCGTTCCCATCCCTCGTCTCTGTGACCCCCAAATCCCCAGTCCTTGTCCCCGCTTCCTCCTGAGATAATGCCTCAGCGGCTGCGGGCATTGCAGTGGCGCAGGTGAGGCCGCCCCCTCCCCTCTCCGGCTCCCCTGCTCGCCTCTCCCCCCTCCCCTGCTGCTGCTTCTCCTCCCCCTCTCCATTCTCCGTCCCTTTCTCCTCGGCGCAGCCTCCGCGCTCGGCGCTGCGGCGGCGGGACCCAGCCCTCCCCACCCCGGTAGGCGGCGGCGCGGCGGGGAGGGGCCGGGGGCCGCAGAGCAGCTCGGAGGGAGGGAGGAGGCCTGCTCGGAGGTGCCCGCCAGGTAGACCCAGGGCGAGACCACGGATATGAAAGGTTTGGGGTGGGGCTCGCCTGGGACCTAGGGCTGTTTCCTGGGTTCATCGGTGGGAGAAAGGAGTTAAATTTTCCGGTGGGGCTGGGACTTTATTTGTGAATGGATGGGGGAGGTTCTGATGGGGGCTCCGAAGCCGGGTGGGGGTGGAAAGGCCGCGCGGGTTGCCGTCTCTCGCCTTTCTTCCGGATGGGCTGGAACTAGAGGGGCCTTGCTTTCGTTTTTAGACGAATATCCTGCTTTACGCGGCTGGTAAGCCTGAGCATAACAGCCGGTGGAGGCCCAGCTCGGCTGGGTGTGGTTCCCTCTTCTCCCCCTCCCCCACCTGCTGCAGCTGTCGGGCCCTTATAGACCAAATGGGCACCCGTAGAGGCCTGTGGCCGGGAAGACGCCGGGTGGGAGAGTGGGATGTGTCGGCGGCGGGTGTCGGAGGGTTTCGCTTGTGCGGGCGTTGTCCCCCTCCCTCGGGCGGGGGCGCGGGCCGCCCCTCCCTTTTGCTGGGGCGTGGGGTGTTAACGCTGAGCTGTAGGTTGGGCTCCTTGACACAGATCCGCCATGACAAAGAGGGAGCGTCGGGGACTAGTGAGGAGGCACCAGCTTGGGCGGAGCCAAGGAAGGAGGAGGGGGTGGCGGCGGCGGATAGCGCGAACGGAAGGATTTCCACTTTAAAGGCACGGTCTGCGGGTTTTCGTTTCATCCATCTCGATGTCTTCAGTCGGTTGAGGGTTAAATGGGCGCGGCGCGTTCTCCGCAGTATAGAGGCGAGGTCTTGGAGCACTCAGCTTCTGTGAGAAACCTAATCCACTTCCCCTTGTACTGGAGGGGTTGGGGAGAAAAACCTTTGTACTGGTTTAAAATAATTTTTCATTAGAAGCAGCATTAACCAGTGAGTGTTTCTGAGTTCCCAGGGGAAAAATTAATTTGCGGAGTCGGGGGGGAAATAAGCGATCACGAATTTTAGTTTACTCCATAAAAGATACACGCCTTATCTCTGCTGGCTGATTACTTCTTTAAGTACTAGGGTCCTGTTCTGATTTTGAGGGGGGAAAAATTAGTATTGTGGATTTCCTTGGGAAAATAAAGGTATAATATTGGGGAGCCAGTTCCCTTGTTACATGACAGTAGCTCTTGTGTTCACCTTTTAAATTGATAGTGCATTTTGGGTTGTACATTTTTCTTTAAAATTGTTTGGTATCTTTCTGTATTATTTAGCACTTTCAAAAGGATATCTTTAAAGAGAAGTGTAGGAGAAGGGTATATGGAACAGTCCAAGGGAGCTTTAAAAGAAAGGAAAGAGTTGGATTGGGAACTCATGGTAAAGGGCAACTTGAGGGATAACATTCTATTAAAGTGTACTACTAGAAACTACAGGCAATAGTCTACATTTAAACTGGAACAGTGATATTGCAAACACTTATAGATAGTGTGTTTCCAGTATAACATCTTAATGTTCCCAGATGAGTAAGCATTGAAGTTCCAGGACTGATGAATATATTTTATAAATCTGGATGGGTGTAAATAACAAGGCACAGGGTATAGATGAGGCCTTAGGGTCACAGATATTAATCCTTGGTGGTTATGCTTTCCATTCAAAGTACCTTAGAACAAGGAATTTGGTCATTTTTCCCAGAAAATTCTCAGCTGACAAATTTTTTTAAGATCCTGTAAATTTGGGTAAGGGTATTACCAACTAAAATTTAAGCATAAATTCTCCTGACAAGAAGTAGGTGTAAATGAGAGTAAAAAGATGAATTACATTAAATTAAAATGAATCCTGATTCTGGGAGCATGATAGAAATTGTAATGTTCTTTGTAGACATTCTTTTTCCTAAAGGATGAAAGATGCTTACTTTTGGATCAGTAGTGATGTTGGAAACTGGAGTTGAGATCCTGGCCAAGCAAGATAAGGGCTGGTTGTTCAGGCAGCCTCTTGACCAAATGTGCTTTGACCTTATGTGAAATTAGGAGCTTCTGAACAAAGATGAGGTAATGCAATTTTAGTTTTGCTGAATTGATGTTAGTGTCAGTAAGGCTTAAAATTTACCTCCACATTGAGTATGGTTTTTTTGTTTTGTTTTTTTCCTATTTCTGATCACCATTTTGTGAAAATGCATTTTATTTCCTCGTGTGACTATTTTCCATAGACGAGTAGGTTTGAGGTGTTAATGTAGTTTATATACAACAGGTATAATTTTGAATCTGTTGCTGAAAAAAATACCTAAATGGTACTCTTTTTTTCTCTGCAGAACATCAAGTCATGGATAAAAATGAGCTGGTGCAGAAGGCCAAACTGGCCGAGCAGGCTGAGCGATATGATGACATGGCAGCCTGCATGAAGTCTGTAACTGAGCAAGGAGCTGAATTATCCAATGAGGAGAGGAATCTTCTCTCAGTTGCTTATAAAAATGTTGTAGGAGCTCGTAGGTCATCTTGGAGGGTCGTCTCAAGTATTGAGCAAAAGACGGAAGGTGCTGAGAAAAAACAGCAGATGGCTCGAGAATACAGAGAGAAAATTGAGACCGAGCTCAGAGATATCTGCAACGACGTACTGGTGAGAATTAAGTCTAGCTTCGCTGTAATATAGGGTTGCTATAATGGGTATCAGTTACATTACTCTCAACTTTTTCTTTCTCTGATTTTTCTTTTCCTTTTAAAAGTTGAGTGTTCAAATTTAGAAGTCTTCAGGATGTCATAACTAAAAGATATTAAAACAATTATAGATAAGATTGTATAAAATAAACGCAACAATAATCAGTTCAATTTTTGCTAAAAATAAGAGGCTGGCAATCTTTTGTACAAAATGAAAAGATAAACTGAACGTTACTGTTTCATTTATGGTTATAGTACAACTATATATAGTTGTAGTTTTAGAGCTAATTTTCTTAAATGTGCATATACGGACAAAGGAATTTTACTTAATCTTACTTTATGTAGGAGAAATGTAATAGGAGATTCATTATGGATATAGTACTCCTTCCTGTATCAGCTACTATAATGTTAATGTAATGAGTCAACCATGCAGAAGACTGACATCACTGTTGCCCTTACCTCTTCCTGCAAGTGTTGGAAGCCGACTTAGAACGACAGCCATGATAAAAAAAAGGTTATGAATGTATGTCAAGCTTATTTTCCAGGTTCAGTCGGGAAGTATTTAAGCATTCAGTACTTGCTCCGTTGAAGCACTGTGCTGCTCTTTAAAAGCTTAAAAGAATTAAACATTGCATGTTGACTTATTTTAATCTGATTTCTTACAAATGATGATTTTCTCATCCAGAGAAGTTTTAATTTGAGGATAACTGATAGCAGATTCAATCAGTTAGCATACAGCATCTTTTATATATTAAAACTTTCCCTTTTTAGGAAACCAGGTGTTTTGGGAATAATATTTAAAGTGGTTTCACTAAATGATGATTATCCTTAATATTTGGACCTTCTTCATAGAGCTGTAATATGCAATATAGGATTATTTCTGATGTGGTTGTGGGTCTAGGTTTTTTTGATAAAGCTGTGATGATTTTGATTCCTTTACAGTAGTCTTCAGTTACTATTGAAATTGCTTCAATTCCTAAATGGTATTTTTCTTAAGTGGTATTTTTTTAAGGAACAGTATTTTTTTCCTAGTTAATGTGAGCTCACAGTGGTAAAGTTTCATGTGGCATCCCTCTTGAAAACCTTTTTTTTTTAATTCTAAGATGAAAAAAAAAATTCCGTATTCTTCTTGAAGCTAAATGACAAATGACAAATACTTATCTTTTGGTTTACTAAGTAATAATGTTTAAAGTTTGAAAATAAGCTATATTTTTCTACAATAAAGAGGTGACTCTTTCTGCTCTCTTTTACTGACTCTAGTATCTGTCCGGGTTAATTGAATTTATTTCAGTCTGGTGTTTTTCCCCCAGCTGTTATACTTGATAGACCAAATAATTCTTTTTTTGGATTCAAAGGATTTATTACAAATTATAATTTACCTTAAGATAAAAGTCAATGTTAGGGATAAAAGGGAATGTGTTAACATTTACTCTACTAACAAGCAGATTTGCAGTTCCAGGTAGGTATTTGCATGTTTTCCATGCACAAAGTATAAAAGGTCCTATCAGTGTGAGGATTTTTCTAGGAAGAAGACTATAGCAAGCAGTTTTACCTTTGCTTTCTTTTGGTTTCCTTACCAAGGAAAAAATACATATTGTCTGGAACCAGTGGATGGTAATGACTAAATTAACCTCTAAATAGTTTTTCTTTGTTGATATGGTTGTTAAAGAGAATTGATATTGGTCACTACTTGTATTGTTTACCTCCTTCAGAATAGCACTGGCGTCTTCTACAGTCTAGATGAAATTTCTACTTTGAAAGTTTAAAAACATGGAAGCTTATTTCTTTACCATGCAAAAGGCTTAGAAAATTCTAAACATACTTTTGCTTCCAGTCTTGGACTTTTCAAGAGTAGGGTTCTTTTAGTGGTCTTTGTATGATTCATACCTCCTAACATGTATAGATGTTCAAGTTTTGTTAAATGAATGTGCAGAAAGGCTTTGGGGGGAGGGAGGAGGATAATAGAATCAGGCCAGCAGCACTGGTAATTTGGGAGAATATGGTATTTACAGTGTCATTCTTTAAAATGGGCTTTTTTCCTTACCATCTTTTTCAAAGAGGGTGTGTTGACTCTGGGAACATCTTGCATAAAATTCCTTTTCCCCTTTCTGCTAAAACAAAAGAATAAAGTGTAGTATGACTAATATTTCTCCTTGAGAAAAAGGTTTTCAGGCCATGTATTTTAGAATTAGTAACAGTGTTAATGTGCTTTAATTTGCTTACATTTTAAGGTCTTAATTATGTGATGAGAACAATTGTGTTTTTTTCCAGTTGTTTTTTATTACTCAAGTTTTTTCTGAACTTTTATTTTTAAGTTTTAGAAAAATCAGCAAGCAGTCTCCTTGTGGAATTAATGTTATTGGTTGGTGGCATCATTGATGACCCAGACTTAATGTTATATTGAGCACCTATATCATACTATCTAAGAAAATGTCATCTTCCCATGAAAGCGGCTCACCTCCAGAGATAATGAGTTTTTCTGAAGAGCTTTTTAGTAACTCATTCTCTTTATTCACATGTATCAAGTATTTGTTTAGTTTAATTTATACAATTTAATAAGCAGACAGAGTAGAGATTCTGTTACCTTTAAAGAGTTGTAGACCATTAACATGGAAAATGGTCACTGGTATCTTCTTTACAACGTGGACTTTTAATTGCGCAAAAGAACTTGGGGTTCTTCTTTCTCTTCCTTGTGTTAATTTGAAATTGATGTACAAGTACTCAGGCAATCTGTCTTTCCTGCTAGATATGCTTAGACCAAAAGCTTTCTTGGTAGTAGGGAATAGGGGAGGATGGGAGGTCTCAGCACTAGTGATCCCTTTCACCTTCTGCATAAAGTCATGAAGACATGCAGCCAAAAATAGGGTCATTTTTCTTGGACATGATGAGGAAATGAAAAAATGAGGAAATACCTACTAGAAAACCTAATTCATACTCAAATATCCCATGTTAAAAGAGTTCCAGATTTTAGTAAAAAGTTTTTTTGTTATTTTGTTTTGTTTTACCATTTAATGGCTGTGTGGCCTGAGAAAATGCACTCAGTCTGAGAAAAACCTGAGCTCAAATAATTGGGAATAATAGCCACCCCATAGGGTTGTTATGAAAATTGAGAATCAGATAAAGCACTTTGACTACCTTGTGTTTCCTTCTGTTGTATCAGCTTTTAGATTCTGTTTAAAAGCAGTGATAGAGTGTAAGCCTGCCTATAAATAGGACAGGATCTCTTAACTCAGAGAATCTATGAATAGAAATTAAAAGACCCAAGAAGCCTTTAAAATTGTGTTTGTGTGTGTGTGTGTGTGTGTGTGTGTTTCTGAGGCAGAGGGTCTATACCAAGTCACCAAATTATCAAAGGTTTCATTTGAAAACTTGAAAGCCACTGATAACAGGGCAAAGAATGGCTTCCTTTTCTTATCAGAGGTATGAGAAAGGAAGCCCTAAATAATGTTTAACATTTGTAATAGTTGGCAAAAGTAGTTAAGTAATCGTAATAGTGATTCATTTAACTTGACTGTGTTCCATTGTTTTATTCTACATTTGTATTTGTGCAGGACAATTTAAGATGTGGTTGCTGGGCGCTGATTTGCCCACAGAACTATCATTAAACAGGGAACAAGCTGGGAAGCCAGGTAGCTTTTGGGTCCTCCCTAGTCTGAATGAATTAAAATGTGCCTTGGGCTTTTAAAAACTGCTATGTTGAGTTAGTTTTAAGCTGAGAATCACTGTTCAGTTTGTTCTTTGGAATAAGGACTTCTCAAAAGAATTCCTGCAGTATTATGCCCATCTTCACTACTTTATAGATATTTACATATCTTTTCCAAATGTGGCTTTTGGTATATTTCAAAGTTAAGTAAGAACAACTTCGGTAACATTGTAGGTAACTACAAATCCTTCTAGAAAGGAATAAATCTTTTCGGTAATAAAATTCAGTAGTCTTTTTAAAGGGTTTCATGATAAGCAGTAAGTAGTGTACATAGTGAGGTATTTTGTACGTTTCGGAGATCTCTGAGGTAAATGAAGAGGAAATGAAGATAATGTAGGTAGGGGGATGGAAAGGTAGGTGTATTGTTGGGAAGGGGGAAAATGACCCAACAATTTCATCAGGAGCAACAGGTTACCTATCAAGTGGTCCTGCCTGTTCTCCCTTGGAGGTGTTTAGAGTTGAGGTGAGCTGTGACGATAGAAAAATGAACTAAGAGGAAAATATTAAAGGATTCAAAATTGAAATTAGAGTAAAAATCTTGAGGAAAGTCCAAGTATAAGAACATACACACATGAAATAATGATCCAACTGTTTTAATCTACCCAGAAAAGAAAAAATTCTTTTCAGCCCTTGCAGAGAGGCATTTGAGTTACAAAAGGGAGGAAACAAGCCACCCTAGAGTTGAAGTTTATAGTGAGTAAATTTGCTTTTCATTTTATCTTTTAAGATCAGCCCTTTCTTTAGTGATGAAATCCTGTTGACACCCTAGTAGGGGTACAGGTCAAGCTTCCTAGTTCATTGTTTAATTGAAAATAATCTTGCTTACTTTAAACATTTTTTAAAAATGGAAACACAGATGTGTATTCATTTGTCAGATATTTTTATGTGGGGCCCAAGACCTTTTCATTGACTATAGGTCTAGAAATAATATACCATCTTTCTTGCGTAGACCACACCTACAAATGTATCCTCTGCAAAATGCAGTTTGAGTTTCTATGGTGGAGTGAGAATGTAATTGATAAGCACTCAGTTCAGAATCCTAGTTATGTACCATTCTTTCTACAATAAGTTCATCTACCACAAGTGATTTCTTTTTCCTTTTTCCTTTTTTTTTTTTGTGGCTCCTCTTTAAAAACTAGTCATTCTAAAGCATTCCACTTAGTTTTCAGATGAACACATCTTTTCACACTTGTATTTTATTAAGCAACATAAATTTTAAGTAATTACAGCCAGTATAATGGCATAGTTTTAGAAACAGAAATAAGTAAACGTGTAACTCTGCTGATGGAAACAAGGGCATTCCAGAGGGCAGCCAAAATTACCATAAGCATTTAGCCTCATCAAGAGCATCATTATAGTAGGAATAAAGAACCTACTATAAGCCAACTATCAGTTAAGTGGGATTTGGTTAATTCAGCAAATTAAGTGAAGGATCTGTGAGATACTACATACTAGATCATTCTTTCAGAACAAGCTTTTTGTGTCAGGGAATCTTGCTGCAGTTAAGTCTTTTTGAAAAATTTTGCAAAGGTGAGAATGCAAGGAGAGATGGGTGCTTGTTAAATCATTAAGGGAAAATTGTCATTTATCTCATATCTATTAAATGCTAAGGAAGGGAGACTTTAAAGGCCATGGAAAACATTTCAAGTAAAGGAAATAACAAGTTTTGCCCCTTAGAAAGTTGGTTGGTAGACCATAAAAATACTTCTGTTTTATAAAGAAAATCAGGTTTTTTGATTTGACAATTATTTTGAGCATTTGGTCTATGAAATCTGTATTCTTTGGATTAATTTTCTTAATGTCAATAGATTCTCAAGTAGGAACTTAACTACATCATAATTCGGTAGTCATTGTTTATACATTAATTTTATTTTTTTTTTTCCGACTTGTTTGTCTCCTGGGGCAGCTTTAACCTGTAAGAGATTTATGGTTTTTTTCCCATGAACAAAATACTTATTTTCACATCTGTTAAGTTGTTCTAGTATATAAAGAAAGCCCAGTATAGGAAATAGTGCTGCCTCTATAGTACATATTACAAATATGTATACTTATATTATAAATATTATGTATAAAAACATTATAATTAGTATTTATAGTGTTAACTTAAATGTCCTTGGTACATGTATTATTAAAAATGTGTTTGTGTATGAGTAAGAAATTTTTAAAAACCAAAATTATGCTTGTGTCAGCTAACATTAAAAAGTTACATGGTAAAGATTATACGCTTCTCCATCATCAGACTCATTCAGACTCATATTCTAGGAAGAAACTCTTGGCACTATACCAACAGATTGGAAAATGAAGATACTTTTTCTGTTTTAGGCTAAAGCAAAATATTTAAGGTACATATAATTTTATGATTCTCAGCTTCAACTAAATTTTTCCAGTAATTCACTTTTTTTCATGTATTGGTTCTGATCTTGTCAGGAGAGAAATCTACTTGTAGATAACTACAAATGTCCAGCCATTGGAAATGAGACCTGAATCAATACTGAGCATTTTCTCCATTTTTCCAAGAGGCTTATTTGTCATTCCAGTTTATAAAGGAATGGTTCCTAAAGAGAGAGTGTTAACTGTTTTTCCTGTGTGTGTGTGCTTTTTGATTCCTAAATAATAATAATAAAAATGTCTCGTTCATTGGGACTCTCATAAACATTTGAATTGTTTTCCAAAATTCCTGTGATCCTTAGTGTGATTTCATTCTGGTTCCCATTGCTCTTTATTATGATAGTTTTACTTTATTGAAAATAAACACTGCTTAAGTTTTTAGGGGATTTAGAACTGCTGTCATTTTCAGTATGTCCAAAACGAGAGTTGATCTTCCTTTTGAAACTACTTATCCTAACTACCTCATTTTAGCACATTTTTTAGACTTAATCTAAATGACATTTTAGGGTCAATTTTTACTTCATTTCAGATTGCAAGCTGTTACTACCATGTTGCCTAGGTCAGTGGTTCCCCAACCTTTTACATTCGTGCCAACTTTCATTTGTATCATTTATCCCCTGGCTAGTATCCACAATCATTAGGATTTCCTGTTGTACTAGCAGTAGTACTCTTCCACTCACAGAAGCACATTGGCAAGTAAGTGATAGGGTAATGATAGACTTAATCTAATTTGAATGGACAAGAGTTCAATTATAAACCTTTTTACTGCTACTGGTGGTTTTTCACTCCAGATTTCGCTACCTTTATTGTAAATTCTATATGGCATGGAGTTTTCATCCTAATCTGAAACACTGCTTTCATTTTGTCCATCTACTTGATTGTTGCTGAAATCCTCTTCACAGAGCCTTTGGCTTAAGTTTGGTCGTCTCATTGTCCCTGGTACCAGCCATTGCTAATTCCCATCTTCATGTCTTGATGATTTCTGCTTCATTACTCTTGATTTAGAATTTATTTTAATCTTGATATCTAAGATATTTTCAACTTTAGCAGTTTGGCTACATCCTCTCATTCACCTTGAAAACAGAAGCACTGATGATATACTGAAGGAATGTGATATGTTTAATATTTTTAGGTTGCACAATTTGGCCATGCCTCCGCAGTTTCCATTGCACTACCTTCAGCTCAAACAACAGGTCATTCTCTACTTGTTCTCTAGTTAGTAATTCTTTGTAGTAATGGAAAATGAGTATCTTTATGAAAATTGCTGTGGAATAGCAGTTGTCATTGTCATTGATTTAGTTTCGCATTTTATGGTAAAGTGTATGTGGCATTAGTAATTAGGCAGATTTTGACCAATTTTTTTTTTTTTTTTTCCTGTTGGCATTCTTTTCCTACAAGGTGAATCTTTGGGCAACAAAGCCACCTGGATGAGTGGATTGTTACCAATAAGATCCTGTTGTATGGGACATGCACATTTGTTGATCCACGTTGGAATAGATCACTAAAATGTTTCAGCATGTAAGCTTTTGTGGATTTCATTTGACAGGATTTTACAGCATTTAAATTGTGGGTAGTGCCCAATTCTTATTGTATTGAAGTTTTACTTATTTGAATTGTTTGAGTGGGAACATTATTAGAGAAGTAAGAAACTTTTTTTAGTAGGGGTAATTCCCAACTTGCACACAAGGTTTGAGATCTAAGAGTTGATTACTGACATTACCAAGGAATCCACTGGTGATTTAAATGTTTCTCATCTAAGGGATAAATTACAGCTGCTTTTCTGAGAAAAACTGACCTTGCAGTTCTAGATTTATGGATTGCTAGCTTATAGTCTTTAAATAATTTTTTGCCTCCTAAAACATAGTAAACCTGGAGTTTTAGATTGGCATTGAATCTGTTTGAACTAAATTTCAACCCAGAGACACTTGAAAATCCTACCCAAAACTCATTACTTAAAAATGTGATTTGCTGGAATGACAATTGAGGACATTATTATGTAGGCAGGCTATAGTATATTTAGAACAAGCAATTTTTCATTTCAGCAATTTGATGGATTACTTTAATACTGTATTTGGAAGATGTTTGGAAATAAAACATTCCAGAGTAATCATGCCCTTCATTAAGAATAATGTCTTTCCCTTCCAATTTGCCCTTTCATTGTTCCCATCTGGTAGATGGGATTATCATCAGGCTCTGTTTCTTTACTGTGGATCACAGGGATAAGACTTGGTGTAACATTTTTAAAAATAAAGTGCACTAATTATTATAGACAGGTAATAATAACAGCAAAGTCTCTGAAGACTTTTTGATTTTGAATTTTGGGCCCACTGTGTGGCATAGGGCAAATTATTACCTCTCTATTTGAATAATAGCATCTTCCTTATTAGGACTTGTGACAAGTTATTGAATTAATACACCTCTTGGTAATATCAAGTAGCAAATAATAATGCTTAACCTTCTTTTGTACCTCTATGACATTATTGCTTCAATGCATCATCATTTATTAGTTTTGGGATAAAGTTTAAGAGAATTTTAATAAATTGCTAAACTCATTAATTTTTATTGATTACCTACTATTTTATATGCCCTGTGCTATACACCAGGGTTAAGGAAATTTTTAAGAGCAGAAATTGCTTCTTCTCTTTAAAAAATCTTGTCATCCTAGAGAGAGAACTATACATGTGCACAGTAAGCTAAGGGAATGTGAATGAGGGAGAAAGTACTGTGTGTTGGCTGAATATGGAAGAGCTGGTCTTGTCCCACTAGGAAGTTATGCACAAATACGCTGTGTGCAAGTTAAAAAGACTATCAGAAATGGGGTGTTTTAAAAACAAAAATGGCTTTGTAATGGAACATTGGAAAATGGGTCCTTGGATTGTGAGAAATTTAAGCCCAGCCCAAGGTTCATGCCAACCATGAAAGACGCTTTAAGGGAGAGGAGAAAGAGGAAAGCCCCTAAAAATGTAAGAATAGTTTTAACAGTTTTCACTTAACTGTTCAGTTCTTTCTGGGATCTTTTTACTATATTTCTTTTAATCTTTGGGAGTCACATTTTGAATTTGCGTTAAAACATTGATTCTTCCTGGATTATTTTGCTAGTTTTAATGGTGTAGAGGCAGACAATTCTCTGAATCTGATTTACCTTAGCAGTTTCTAGTCCCATTTTTGTAAGCCCTTTCTCCCAACTGATTTTTCAAAACAAGCATTTTAGAACATTCCAGGCTTTCAGTCAACATTATGTTTTGTGCAGATAGTTTTTGTTTCATTTTATACAAAAATTAGAGAGCACCTACTTCAGATTGGCTTTAATAGTAAACACCAAGGATAATAAATATTTGGTTTATCATTCCTTGTTTTTTTAAAAAAAAAAAATTGGGAAGATTTGCCGTCTTTTATTGGGAAATGCATTCAGTTAATTGACTTGGTTGAAATTATTCATCCTCTATCTAATCTATCTAACCTTTCCTAACCTCTATCTGGGTTGAAATTTGGTCCTTATGTGACCACCTTATTCATATAATGCCTGTTTCCAACTTGAAATTTTATTCTGTTAATCCAACCTTGTAAGAGTTTAAAGTCAAAATGTCTGCCAGTATCTACTAAATTAGTTTTTTTTACCATTGTTGGTCTTGGTGAAGCACTTTTCTAACTGGCTGATGGGAAGCATTGAGGAAGTTGCAATTCAGATAGAGAAAGGAAGCCACTCCAGCCACAAGGGGGAGTAAGACACAAATTAATGGTGGCTTTGCCTGCTTCCTTTTTAGAATTTTAAGAATTCTGAGATGATAAAAGGCTCAGTGACTCTACAGAATAAAGTACAAGTTCTTGGAAAATTAAATATTTAAAATAAGCACCTCCCTTATTTCTCTGTGCAGGAGAGATTGTACAAGACTAGAAATGTGAACTCATATATTGGGCTATAGAATTGGGATTAAATTATTTGCTATTAATGATGTAATTATTTAAAATGACGTTTATGGTATATTTTGTGAGTTTTTAACATTGGATAATGAAATTTGAAGTGGACTTTTTTAGGGGTTAAGCATTGGAAATCGTCCATTGTAGCCTTTCATTTTAACAGATCAAGAAACAAGTTCAGTGACTTACATTAGGTCATATAGTAAGCATTACTATTTTTTTTCCTTTGAGTTATATCATCTTATTTGTAGATTGAAACACATTTAATATAAAATGTAAGTTGTTTGAAGTGATGGGGGATTGTCAGAAAAAGTAAGGGGGATCACTTCATTTAATTTCATTAAGAACGATGGCTTAACTGTAGTTATTTGCTTTGTAGCTGAAAGTTGAAAGCTCAACAGCTACAAACAGGAAAATAAAAGGCCATCACTTACAATTAAAAAAAAAAAAAGAACAACGGCTTGGTGTTAGATTGTGTTTAATTGTATTTCAGGTCTTAGACTTACTGAAAATAATAAGGGTCATTTGAAGGCTCTTGTGCCTTAATATCTTGCCATCTTCTCCCTTTTAACCACCAGTATTTTTTGTGCATGATTGTATGAAAGTTGGGAGTGTCTATACCTTCCTAACATCTCTTTTAAAATAGAGGAAGGTTATGGAGGCTTGGTCTTTTCTCCCATCTATGTATTTGGTGAGGCCAAGTCAAAGGAGACTGTTATCTCATCTATATTTTAAAATCTCAGTCCATAAATGTCTCATTAGAGGTTGGTTCATTTGCTTTGCTTTTCTGGAGCTATTTACTATTTGCTAATGACATTTTTTATGCATAATTATCTTTGTGAAAATTAAACTTAATACTTAGAACAGTTGGTAGTATACTCTCTAAGAATATTCCACACTGTCATTTTTTGTTTGCAAATGCATCACTATTTTTGAGCCATTTCTCAATACACAAAAGTAATACAAGCCCAATAAGGAAATTTGAGAAACACAGGTGAGTACAAAAAGGGTATGAAGATTGGAGAGCAAAACTCACTGGAAATCCCATTTTCCAGAAATAGTCACTTTTAAAAAGGTTTTTTCTTTAAAATTTATTTTTCATAATATTTGTATTATTAAATTACCACCAGAGGGGAAGTGGAGCCTTTTTTATTTTTTCCTTTTTCTAGATATAGTAATTAAGTTGTCAGAATAAGGTGGGGGGGGATCACTTCATTTAATTTCATTAAGAACGATGGCTTGGTTTATGTTTACGTGTTATATAACCACAGTATAATTATCAATATCAGGAAATTAATATTGATATAATAAACTGTAGCTTTAAATTTCATTAGTTGGTGCCACTATAATTTTGTATATCTGGTTTAGGATTCAACATGGAATCACACTTTGCATTTTATCATTTTGCCTTTCCTTTAATCTGGATCCATTCTTTAGTCTTTGTCTTTCATGATTTTGGCACTTTTGAAGAATACTGGCTGGTTATTTTATAGAATGTCCTCAATTTGGATTTGTCTAGTGATTCCTCATGATTCAGTTTTGGTGTAAGAATCCTTGGAAATGGAATGTTTTCTGCAGTGCGTCATATTAGGAGGTTCATGTGATGTGCTATGATTTAACTGATTATATTTAGACATAGTTCATTATGTTTTAAAACTTAAAACAGCATGGAGGACTTCTTAAAAAATCTTGTGTGAAAGTATCAATTGAATTTCTTAAAAATATTCTCCCCATAACTGATTATTTTGCCAAGGTTATGAACTAAATGTATTTTTGCCAAATTGCTTTCCAAGTGAATTATATCACATTATAATGATTGGATTACTTCTTGAAAGGAGAAAAGATGAGGGATAAAATTGGAAGGGAGACTTGGAAGTTAATGTAGAGGACAACAGTGGGACTGTGGGGTCATTCCAAACAAAACTGCCAAACAAGTTGATTCTGTCTTGCTGCCTCACCTTATCCTCCCACCCTATTTCTGGTGGAGTTGTCTCCCTTATGCCCCCCTCCTTCATTGTCATTTCATAGAAACCTGAGGGTGCTGGAAGCATATTAGAAGGTTGCTATTTCTGAATATGTGCACTTAGTATAACACCCAAATATTTGTCATTTTAAATGAGAGCATTTTCTTAGTTCTCCAGAGAAGCAGAATTTTTTTCTCTTTGAGCAAAATATTCATTATATAATATGTAGAATCAACCTCTAATTTTTGTTTTTTTCTTAATTATTTAGAAGTTGAAAAGATGAACTCTCTTGATACAGTCTTCAGAATATTCAGCTAATAAAATTTCCTCTTTTAGTATCAGAAATTGGCCTAAGCTTTGTCTATTTAAATGAAGCCATTCAACTTCCTGTCTATGAATTTGCATATTCTAGGCATTCCATACAAGTGGCAATCATAACAGTATTTGTCATGGTTCTTCCATGTTGTAGCATGTCAGAACTTCATTCCTTTTATAACTGAATAATATTCCGTTTTATGTATGTACCACGTTTGTTAATCCATTAATCTATTGGACACTTGGGTAGTTTCTACCTTATGGTTATTTGTGAATATGCTGCGATGGACATTGATGTACAAATACCTCTCTTCTAGTCCCTGTTTTCAGTTATTTGGGTTATATATCTGGAAGTATATATGGTATACTTGTCAGGTCATATGGTAATTCTGTGTTTAACTTTCTGAGGAACTGCCAAACAGTTTTCCACAGTGACTGCTCTGTTTTGCATTCCAACCAACAAGTACGAAGTTTCCTGTTTCTCTGCATTCTCACCAACACTTGATAGTTTCCTTTTTTTTTTTTTAAAGCCATCCTTCTGGGTGTGAGATAGTACCATTGTGGTTGTGATTTGCATTTCCCTGATGACCAATGATGAAAGTGTTCCTGTGTCCTCAATCTTTAAGAATATAAAAAGTCTTGCCCAAAAAGTTTTAAACCGTAAGTATAAAGCATTCACTGATGCTAAACTATTTAAGCATACCTGTTTGAAAGATCATAAGTACCACACTTGAGGGAGGGATAGGTGGTAGTTTTTAAACATGAGGAAATCAGCTCACTTAAGATGAAGTCCAGAGTTAAGGTGGTTTCTGAATTGGTTGGTTCAAGTTGGTTTGTTTTTTTATTTTTTGTGGTAACAAATACACAACACAAAAATTTCCATTTTAAGCACTGTCGTGTGTTAGGGTGTCATTTTAAAGTTACTGTAAAACAAACATTTTCTTAGGATAATTTTCTTCATTAGCTTAGACATTACTGAAAGAAAAGCAAATATGTTGGTTAGGGAATGTGGTTCAGAATTAGACTGTTGAATCTTCCAAAATGATAATTAATGCTGCTTCTTTGCTTACTCTGTGCCAGACTCTGTTTTGAATGCTTTCTGTATATTAATTCATTTAATCTTTCCAGTAACTCTGTGATTCAACTACTAATATCCCCCTTTACAGAAAAAGAAACCTAAGGCCCAGGGAGATTTTGGAACTCTGTCCCAGCAGTGAACTGGGATTTTTGAACTAGGGCAGTAGGAAGTCTTTCTCCATAATTAGTGCTCATAACCAGTGTGCAGTTAAAAAAAAAAACAAAAAAATGCTAAAGGAAAAAGTTTCTCCTTTATCTTTTGCCCTTTGATGGCCTTAATCCTGTGTTTTTAAATTAAAGCTTTTTGCATGTTATTTTACCACACCTAGTTAGACAAATTTTAGATTACTGAATCCAAAGTAAAGTACTAAAATTGAAAGTTCAGGAGCACTAAAGCAGATTCTTGAATGTCAACATCCATATATCTTATACTGAGCAGCAACCAGTGAGAAGGAAAGGGACTAAACTAATATTTGAGTGCTGACTGTTGGATGATGTGATGGGCACGTCAGTTTATACCAATTTAAACCTCATAGCAGCCTTTTTTAAAATTCAAGTTTAATAAGCATTTATTGGAATGAGTGAGGTGAGATTTTTGTTTAAAATTAGTTTTGAGGATTACCTGAAGATTTGTTTATTTCTTAATTCAACAAATACTCATTTCCCACACTGTGCCAGACATGTTTCTCAATGTTGGGGTACACCTTGTGAGCTTACCTTGAGGTTGGGGAGACTCACAGTAAACAAATAAGCAAATACACATGTATTAATCATGTCAGTTAATGGTATATTCATAGCAGCCTTTTGAAGTAGATTTTTTTTTAATCTGTATTTTATAGATGAAAACTCAAGGCTTTGAGAGATTAATTTCCCTGAAGTCTTGAAATTAATGATTGAGGGTGGGATTCAAAGTCTGCTTGATTTTAGAGTTTATGCTATTTCTAGGAGACTGTGCTGTTGCTCCAAGAAGTGTTTGGATGCCCAGAGATTAAGGTTTTGCCCCCAGCTCTGGCAACAGTTTTAGTGGTCTCTGTTAGCTAAATAAAGGATATATACTTACTCCTCAGTTTCAGGCTATAATCATACTAAAGGACCAGTGAGCAGTCTATCACTAGAATCGAGATGAATTTTCAGTTTATAAGCCTTTTCTTTGAAATATTTGACCACAATTAAGATTGAATGTTTGTTAAATATGGGTTAAGCCTAAATCATGTGTTTAGCTCTGGGTTATGAGCCTAGTTCTGGGTTATGAATCATTTACTAAGAAGAGGTTGGATATGTGCTTCTCCAGCATTGACGAAACAGATGATAATTTATTCTGGTGATATCTTGCTGCTGAGTGAATGATTTCTCAACCCACTTAACGTTACGGGGACTGTGTATAAAGTCACAGTATGCATTAACTCTTATTCACCAAATTAATCCTAGATATTTTTGAAAATGTTAGCCATGATAATCTTTAAAAGATGGTGGCTATTATAAAGAACAAAGTTAACTGGAAAAAAAAGATATTTATCTTGAAATAAGTTGTTTCAGGAAATGTGAATTTCTAAGCCATATTTCAACAAGACTCTTACGGATTAGCATTGTACAAAGTAGCCAAGTGATCCTCTGGTTTCTTGTTAAGTCTCTATTAGTGGAACCCACTGTCTGACAAGGTAGTCTATTCCAGTTGTGGACCACTGTTGAATGAAATCTGCCTTTTGCTAAATTTTGCCTATTGGTACTTGGTTTTGCCTTCTGGACCATTCATTCATGTCATACCCAAATTCCTGATTTTCTTCTTTCCTCATGACAGTTTGTTTCCTCACTGTTCTTGCTTACTCTTCTGTATGTTCTCCAGTTTATCGATGTCTGTCTGGATACATTTTAAAATAAATAATATATTCTAGATTTGGTCTCATCAGCATAGTGTGGAACTGAATCATTTTTCTTTTCTTTGATTCTTAATTGTATCAATGTATTTTGGAGTCACATCCATCTTAGTAGATATATCACGCTTTTGAGGCAGAGAAAATGTAGCATAATGTTAGGATATAACTTTTTGCAGATGAGATTGCCTAGTTGGAGTTGTACCTTCACAAGCTTAGCTGTGGTTTTAAGCAAATTACATTACATTGCTCATTCTTATTGTCCTTTAGAAAATGAGGATAATTGTAATTTCTACCTAATGGTAGATAGGTCTACCTCATGATAGATAAGGTTATGGAAGGATGAAATTAAATAATCCACATAAAGTGCTTGATCTAAGTGTCTGAAAATGTTGACTATCAAAATTGCAAGCATCCTTGCCTCAGTTATCTATTGCTCTATAACAAACCATCCAAAACTTAGTGGCTTTAAAACAACGATTTATTTTTGTGATTCCCTTGGCATGGCTGACTATTTTGGACAGTTCTTCACATGGTCGTTGACTGGGGTCACTGATTGCTGCATTAATCTTGGGAATTCTGCTGGGGCTGAGATATTCAAGATGGCTTCACTTACGTGTTCAACAGTGGAAGTCTGGGTTGTCCTTTCTCTCCAGTAGGTTGTTTGACTTCTTCCGTGATGGTTGAGGGCTGTAAGACAGCAAAAGGGGCAGCTGCTGGGACAGCAGTCACTTCCATCACATTCTGTTCAAAGTCACAAGGCTAGCCCAGACTCAAGGAGAAAGAAAATAAATTCCACCTCTTGATGGAATGGCATACATGAACAATTTTCTTCTTTCAAATGGTTTGCTTTTTGAACCAAAGTGTGTGTTAATCTTTAATGCAATTTTCATTTAAAAAAATCCTAAGTGTTTCTTAGCCTTATGTCATCTGAAAATTTGATAGACAAAAGTATGCCATTTATGCCTTTCTCAGCTTCTTAAAGTCAGCAATCATCAGAAAGGTTTGCCACTGTTGACATTTAGCACTCTGAGGTTATCCTTAGGCCAACAAGGGGCCTGATTGCTGTTAACCAGCCCTGCTATTCTGGTTAATAGCTTTAAAGTTGACTCATCTATGAATATGGAGATTTATCTTGTTCGCTGTTACATTCTCAGTACCTAGCATGGTGGAACTAAAGTATTTGGAGGATTAAGTGAATGTAAAAATTGTGTTGAAGCAGTAAAATACAAAATAGGGATTCATAGGTGGAGAATTGCTTTCATGTCTACTCTTATATAGTTGTCAACTCTTTATTTGAAATTATTCGTGGTGTGATCTTAAATATATGTAAATCAACCAGAGAGCAGTTTTCAATTGACTTGAATTGTTTACGGAGCCTTCTGTAAATGTATATATTTTCTTTTGCTATTTAATTTGAAGTTATTTGTGAATTCTGGTTAATCATATTAGACCCTTTTTCAGCTAGACTTGAAAGCTCATTCAGTCTTAACCTTTTGGCTAGCCAATCAGAAACCGAATCTATCCCTTCTCACCAAAATTGCAGAGAGATTTCTTACAGATGTCTCACTGATAAGGTCGTGTTTATAGTATTTTATGTAACAGGGAACCAGAGAGGTTTTTACTTATCTCTACAACTAGATTATGAAGTACTAACATTTTATTGTGCTTCCACCTTCTAGCATTGATGTCTCCTATGTAGAGATAATAATAGTTAATGCTTTACTGTTACTTAAGTGCTTTACCTGTATTTTGTGTCCACAACCCTTGGAAGTAGGTGTTATAATCCTTTACAGATAAGAATCAGAGATTAAGTAGGTCACACAGTGTGGGGAGCTACAGTTTAAACCCAGACTGACCCCAAAGCTACTATCCTCTCTCCCATGGTTGAATGAATAATGAATTTTGTATATTGTGTAAAGACAAAACTTGAAGCCTGGTTATTTGTTTCTTAAGGCCATTGTTCATAAGTGGAAAAAAAAAAAAAAAGCCTGATTACTATTTTAAATGGAAAAATCTTGGGCTGTTGTAAAAAAGGGGGTGGTGGTAAGAAGCGGGATTAAAGATTGTATGTGGGCCCACCACTGGGACATAATAATAAGGTAAACAAAGTTAAAGTTACTATTTAAAAGCTTTTTTCAGACTATATTTTGCATCTAAGTAAGGGCTATATAGATTCACAGTACTCAGTGAATGCCTTCTAGAATAGAAACCAAGAATTAGACACTTTTTGCCTTGAAGAGTTGATTTGATTTAAGGTTCAACCCAGTTAAAAATTTACTTCATCTTGGTTCCCAGAGTATCCTTTTTATTTAGGAGGAAAGGAGGTAGGGGTGACAATAAGTTTTTTCCTTTAATCTTTGCCTAATTGTACTACTGGAATTTTTAATGAAAGTTAAGGTCTGTTGGTCTATTCTCATAATTCTACCACTATGTTAATTGGTTAGAAAAAAAGAATTTTTGCTTTGAACAATTTTTACCTGTTCTGAAGGTATTATTTGAATTGTGCTCTTTAAATGGAGTCAGTTTTGTTCTACTTCTTCTGGCATGGACTCTGGTTATGTCTATTACAGTATTGATTTCTGCTTCAGTAATATTCCAGAAAGTCCCAAAAGGTTGATCTTTTATGTTTTTCTGTCTTTCCATTCTAATGTTATGGCTATATTTAAATGAAAAGCTTGCCAGCTTTTAAAAAATCTTCCTGAATATGAGCTATTTTGCTTCTCATCCATTGGAACATTCAGACTTTACCAGCCTGTAACTACTGCCAGGAACCAATACTCAAATGTATCTGTCATCCTTAATTAATAAACTGAACACTGACTTCAGATTTTAACATCTTCTTGACCAAAAGGGGGGTGTAAAATGAAATGAAGTAAGTTTCAGTGGCTGAGAGATTCCAAAAGGAGCCGAGAAGTCACTGTGGTGGGCATGCTTATGCACAATATAGATAACCCTTTTGAGGTTTTAATGAGTTGGAATAGCTAGCAGTGAATACCTGAAACTATCAAACTACAACCCAGAACCCTTGAATCTTGAGGATGATTGTATAAAAATGTAGCTTGTGAAGGGTGAGAGTGTGATTGGGAAAGCCATGTGGATCACACTCCCCTTTGTCCAGTGTGTGGATGGATGAGGTGAAAAACGGGTGGGGGGGGGTGGAGCACCCAGTGTTCTTATTATTATTACTTTTGTGTGTGTGGTAATGAAAATGTTCAAAAATTAATAAAAAAATTAAGTATTGCTGCCTAAGCATTTTGCTTTTAAATCATAAATTCATCAGCTTACTACTGTGTTATTGGCAGTGCTTGGGTATTAAAGTTCTGTAAGTTAGGTTCTAGGATGATCTTAAGAAATGCAGATTCTTTGAGATTGTTGTTTTTTTCCCCTTTGAGCTTTTATAAATGTCTTATTTTTTACTACAACTTTGTTTCTTTTCTTCTCAAGTCTCTTTTGGAAAAGTTCTTGATCCCCAATGCCTCACAAGCAGAGAGCAAAGTCTTCTATTTGAAAATGAAAGGAGACTACTATCGCTACTTGGCTGAGGTTGCTGCTGGTGATGACAAGAAAGGTATGCTATTTTTTAAACCTGTTTTTTTGAACTTTTATTCAGTAACATAATATGCAAGTAGTTTTACATGAAGTGTAGATTTTTTCGGTGTGTTTTTAAATTGTAGCGCTGAATAAGGAACTGTAATGATCTTTTGGGAGGGATGGTGGGGGTCTTGAGAATATATTTCTGCTGCCTAATATTGGTATTGTAAAATGTGTGTCTTCTGAAAAGCCAGATGTGTGAAGAGGGATGTTCCTACATGATTTTAAGATACACTGGTCAGAGCATAACTTAATTATTAAAAATATAACAATGCTGAGATGATTATGAAGTTATTTTGGTCTGGACATTGACCAGTGGCTATTGTAATGTTCAAGAAATCTCCTATTTTTAGTTAAAGTGTCTCATTTAATTAAGGATGGTACCAGCATAATATTTCAGAGGATACTGTTGGATGTTAAAGATTTGGTTTGAAGGGTGAAGGTGAAGTATAAATCCTCATCAATACATTTTTGTGTTTTTATTATCCAGGGATTGTGGATCAGTCACAACAAGCATACCAAGAAGCATTTGAAATCAGCAAAAAGGAAATGCAGCCTACGCATCCTATCAGATTGGGTCTAGCCCTTAACTTTTCTGTGTTCTATTATGAGATTCTGAACTCCCCAGAGAAAGCCTGCTCTCTTGCAAAGACAGTATGTATATTATCTGTTGGGTGAAAATTTAGTAATTCTTACTATTTGAGCACTAAAATATACTTTTTTACCACAGGCTTTTGATGAAGCCATTGCTGAACTTGATACATTAAGTGAAGAGTCATACAAAGACAGCACGCTAATAATGCAATTACTGAGAGACAACTTGACAGTAAGTACACAACAGTATCATTAAATAAATGGTTTTATTAATCGAAGGATTTAAGATAAACTTTTAAAAGTGAAGAGTTTACTTAAGATATGTGACTAAAGAAAATGGGTCGTTATTTTTGGTTTTCTAATATATCTAACATGATTGTTCTGTGTTAGTTATCTTGAAACTGAAGATCTCAAGCAAAGCAATTTAAAATATCTTCTAAATAATGTTTCATAAACTTAGAGAATATTGAACTCATAGACCATGTTTAAAATTGCGCTGTGAATTTAATTCACTATTAATGAATTTGTATAATACTTGGTTAATGAGGTTGAAGAGAATGTTTTATATAGATTAGTAAAAGGATTATTTCTGGGCTTTTTTGTTAGATGTGATATCCTGTCTTAAAACCATGTGAAGGAAACCTTACGTTACAGAAACAAATATTGGATCAGTACAAAACACTTTCAGATGTTATATGCCTATTGTTAAAACTTTAATTTTTTAATAGTTTTGTGTTCCATGGTTTTGGATTTTTAATCACGTAGTCCATTTGTTTTCACTTCAATCTGAGTGGTTCCTTTTTTTTTCTGTTTTAGTCACAGAACAGTTTAGGTTTAGTGTCAAATTTGCTGAGGTTCTCTTTGCCTCAGTGTTTAAAGTCCATTAAAAAAAGGTATATAAATGTTTTCTTGCCTGTAAATTGCCTCCATATTTATGTAGATACAGTACAGCATTAATAGCTTGCTAGTAAATTTCAGATACTCTACAGAATCCAAATGGAAACCTATTTTGCCTAGATTTGTCATGGTTGTCCTCATGGTATACTCCAGATTAAAAAAACCACAATATCATTATAACATTTTAAATATCTTAATAGTGTTCAAATCCACATCTCTCTCTCTCTCTAATTGTTTATTTGAATCGGATCCAGATAAGGTCTACATACTGCGCAGTTGGTTGATACGTCTCCTTGGTTGCTTAGGTTTTCCTGTTGTTATCTTTCAAATTAAATTTGAAGTTTTGAGGCTTAGGTGAACAAATAACCAAGCATTTGCTATGTGGCTGGTAAAAAAGGGTAGATTTTGGAGATGCAAGCCCTCTAGGAGTTTGTAGTCTATTGTTACTACTTCCTACTGGCTTTAGGGCCATTTCTCTTGGAAACTGGATCAACATTTTATATACTTCACTTTTCCCAGCCTTATTCTACTCCACTTCTGATTTTCTGCAAACCATTTCTTCGGTCTAGTGCTGAATATTCTTAGTGAAGAGCTTTTCAAACAATGTTATGTAATTGTTTTTATTAAACATAAGAATATTTTTAGAAAGTATAATTGGGGGCTATCTACAAACTTGTAAGGTTTTTTTTTTTCATCAAGAGAATAAGCTACAATTAAGATAGAGTGAAAGGAACTTTTTAATCGACACCAATTGAAAGAATGAGATTAATTCCATTTTAGTTAATTTTAATATTAAGACTTTTTCTTAGTTTTCTGGTTTGAATTGATGAAATAGTTACTGAATTGTCATTTTAACAGGTGGAACCTGGGACCTAGTTATTATGTTGTGTTGTCATCACTTTTTGTTCTTCAAAACCCCTAGGTAATTTGACTAGCTGTGTAATCTTGGAAGACATCTCCTTTCTAGGCCAAAGATATATTTGATTAATAAATAAAATGGATGACTTAGGAGTTAGAAAAAATAATTAGGTGGAATTTCTGTTCTCCCCCTCGTTTTTCAGTGTATTAGCAATATAAAATTTAAGATCATCTTGAACCAATCTTTTTTGTAATTACCTTTAAAAATCTCTATATAGTGATACAACTTCCTCAAATTTTTGATATTGAAGTAGTTGAAAGGGCAATTTTGAAATTTTTTTACCCTGTTGAAAAATTATAATGTTAATGAAAAAATTAAAAATAGAATCCATAATCCTATCACTGTAAGAAAAACTTCATTTTTACCTCTTGGAAGATTTCATTCTAACCATACTATTGCGATCACCCATTTGTTTTGAATCATATGAATTCACAAAGTTATACTTAAAAGCTAAAGTGTTGCAAAGCTAATTCAGCTCAGAGTTGATACTGGCTTTTGGATTTCATGGAGTATAGGATTCTGTTTCAGAATGGGAGTCATAGTCTTTTCTCTCCCAGGGAAGCATAGCAGGCAGTCAAACTTAGCTTCCTGAGTTTGGGCTGAATTAAATGATTATGGTTTAGTTGTACTCAACTGTTGTATTGGGGTTCTTCAGGATTGTTTTGATATCTGATAGCTACTTTCTCTTCACCTTCTTTGAATACACAGGAGTTTCCTGTGTCTGTTATTTGATGTTAACTCTACTGTGTACTTACCATGCTTACAAAATGATTAAGGGCAAAATAAAAATGTGTTACTTTGAGGTGTTTTTTTTTTTTTTTTTTTAATCATCATTTTATTGAGATATATTCACATACCACGCAGTCATACAAAACAAATCGTACTTTCGATTGTTTACAGTACCATTACATAGTTGTACATTCATCACCTAAATCAATCCCTGACACCTTCATTAGCACACACACAAAAATAACAAGAATAATAATTAGAGTGAAAAAGAGCAATTGAAGTAAAAAAGAACACTGGGTACCTTTGTCTGTTTGTTTCCTTCCCCTATTTTTCTACTCATCCATCCATAAACTAGACAAAGTGGAGTGTGGTCCTTATGGCTTTCCCAATCCCATTGTCACCCCTCATAAGCTACATTTTTATACATCTGTCTTCGAGATTCATGGGTTCTGGGTTGTAGTTTGATAGTTTCAGGTATCCACCACCAGCTACCCCAATTCTTTAGAACCTAAAAAGGGTTGTCTAAAGTGTGTGTAAGAGTGCCCACCAGAGTGACCTCTCGGCTCCTTTTGGAATCTCTCTGCCACTGACTTTGAGGTGTTTTCTATCTTAAGGCTGTTTGTCTTCAGTGCTGGTATCTTAACAAAGCTTCCAACTAAAACCATGTTTACATGTTGGTACCATGGCATACATATGAAAAAAATTTTTTCCATCTTTTTCAAACTAAAAAATGCTGAAAAACCTTTCCTTCTCTTACCAGTTGTGGACATCGGATACCCAAGGAGATGAAGCTGAAGCAGGAGAAGGAGGGGAAAATTAACTGGCCTTCCAACTTTTGTCTGCCTCATTCTAAAATTTACACAGTAGACCATTTGTCATCCATGCTGTCCCACAAATAGTTTTTTGTTTACGATTATGACAGGTTTATGTTACTTCTATTTGAATTTCTGTATTTCCCATGTGGTTTTTATGTTTAATATTAGGGGAGTAGAGCCAGTTAACATTAGAGAGTTATCTGTTTTCATCTTGAGGTGGCCAATATGGGGAAGTGGAATTTTTATACAAGTTATAAATGTTTGGCATAGTACTTTTGGTACATTGTGGCTTCACAAGGGCCAGTGTTAAAACTGCTTCCATGTCTAAGCAAAGAAAACTGCCTACATATTGGTTTGTCCTAGTGGGGGATAAAAGGGATAATTGGTTTCAGTCACAAGTGTAGTTATTGTGGGTACTTTAAGGTTTAGAGCACTTTCAAGGCTGTGGTAGAAAAGATACCCCACAGATATTACATGTTGAACCATGTGTATCTGTGGAATACACAGTCTCAATGTGCATACCTTTGACTACAGCTGCAGAAATGTTCCTTTAGACAAAGTTGTGACCCAATTTACTCTGAAGAAGGGCAGAAACGGTTCACATTCCATTATTTGTAAAGTTACCTGCTGTTTGCTTTCATTATTTTTGCTACACTCATTTTATTTGTATTTAATTGTTTTAGGCAACCTAAGAACAAATGTACAAGTAACAATGCAGTAAAAATGAGTTGCTTGATATCCATTACTGTGTGTATATCAAGCACAGCAGTAAAACAAAAAACCCATGTATTTAACTTTTTTTTAGGTTTTTTGCTTTTGTGATTTTTTTTTTTTTTTTTTTTTTGATACTTGCCTAACATGCATGTGCTGTAAAAATAGTTAACAGGGAAATAACTTGATGATGGCTAGCTTTGTTTAATGTCTTATGAAATTTTCTTGAACAATCCAAGCATAATTGTTAAGAACACGTGTATTAAGTTGATGTAAGTGGAATAAAAGTTTTATGAATGGATTTTTCAACTACTTTCTCTACAGCTTTTCATGTAAATTAGTTTTTTGGTTTTAAAACTTCTCTAAAAAAATTGTACATTTTTGGAAATTTATTCCTTATTCCCTTTTGGCAGCTAATGAGCTTTTACCAAGTTTAAATAAGAAATTTATCATAATAACAAAAATACTACTCATGTAACTACTATTCCCAACCATGTCCCATTCTCCTTTCCATTCCTCCTCCCCCCACCCCCCCCAACAATTTCTATTGAGGGGTGGGGGTTGTCAATTGGATAAAAGTAATGTGTTTCATTTAAATTTTTGGATAGGGCATTTTCTAACTTAGGAAGCCACAAGCCACAATGTTCTGGCCTACCATGATGTTGGGTAGCATTAACTGTAAGTTTTGTGCTTCCACTTTTGGTTTTTAAGAACTTCTTGATACTCTTGTAGCCTGCCTTTAGTTTTGATCCTTTATTCCTTCTATTTGTCAGGTGCACAGGATTACCTTCCTTTTTTAGCCTTCTGTCCCGTCACCAACCATTCCTACTTGGTGGCCGTGTACTTGGAAAAAGGCCGCATGATCTTTCTGGCTCCACTCAAATGTCTAAGATACTACCCTCCTTCCTTTGCTTGCATCCCACAGACTATTTTCCCTCATCCTATTTACTGCAGCAAATCTCTCCTTGGTTGATGAGATTGTGTTTATCTCCCTCTAAGCCCTACCTATCTTGAATGGTCTGTCATTGTCTGCCTTTAAGTCCTCCTCCTTCCTCTATTCTCTAAATAATGATGGGGCTAAGTTATACCCAAAACTCACCCTACAGACTTTTTCCTCAGTACCTTGCAGAAAACACCAAACAAAAATACCGTTTTAAAGAGGTGTATTTTTTTTTCTTTTAGAATGTAAGCTCCTCAAGAGCAGAGACAATGTTTTCTGTATGTTCTGTTGTGCCTAGTACACTGTAAATGCTCAATAAATATTGATGATGGGAGGCAGTGAGTCTTAATGATAAGGGTGAGAAACTGAAATCCCAAATACTGTTTTGTTGTTGTTCTATAATGACTTCAGATTAAATTGGGAAATATTGGCCCTTTTGGAAAATTGTCCCAAATATCACATTCAAATAAAAGTGCAATGGAGGCCTTGGGGTCTTTCTTTTAAGGAGAAAAGATATTTCATGTTTGTATTTGGGACAATGTAATAATGCGTCTTCACTTGCAGCTCTTTATTTTTACCTTGCCTATGGATTTCTCCAACCCCCAGGCCAAGGAGGTGAAATAATTATTTCATAGCAAGGAAAACTAAGCTAGACTGAGGAGATGATCTCATTCAATTAAGTTATAAATAAAATCTGAAACTTAATACATTTGCCTATTAGCTATTTCTGTTTGAGTCACCTACTAAATTAGTTTGAATCTGAAATATTGTGTTAAAACTTCACTAATATTACCTGTTAATATAACATGATTTCTATATAGTAGTGCCCAAAAGATAAAGGAAAATGTATATTTTGTGCAGAAAGTATTAGAATTCTTTTAATGGCTATTTTAGGGTTGTCTCATGAAGAGTGGAACTAGCAGCATGGTGAGTAAAAAGGACAGACTTCCTACAGCCCTGACCTCTGGACCAGGCTTTTCCAGTTAATAGCTCTTTGTGTTTTCGAGATCATGGGATCGGGAGGTGAGGGTAAGAGGATTAAAAGAATGGATGTCAAATGGCTTGACTATAGGGGCTCAATTGGGTTTTTCCCCTTCCTGTCTTCCTTACAAAATAGTCGTCAATGCTGCCATGGTCCAAATCATGTTTGAAAACGAGTCAAGGCCAATTTGGAAGCTGCCATCTTCGATTATTTGTGGTTAAACCTCAACTTGACAGCAAAATCTTGAGTAAATGACTGGGTTTTCTGTCAGTGGTGAGGTGTTTAAAAATCTTCCTGTAGGGAAAGGACAAGAAATCTTAAATCATTTCATTGTATTTTGTCATATAAAACTAGATAATTAAAATAGTGGGATTGAAATACTTACAGTTTTGAGGTGGTGGCTGAGACTGGGCACTTACATATGCATAGTGACTAGACTTGGGTCCTTTTAAATATGAACTACATTAATAAAATGCTGTTATCATTAATTTGACTTCTAGCAATCACAATCTGGTTGGTTAATTCCAGCTCTCCTTTTAAAGGCAAGAGACCTAAAAATAAGAGAGCTAGGTTTAGGTAGGTGTTCTTTTTTAGAAACCTCACAGCAGGCCTCTAAGGAATCATATACACTTTAGAATGACAAAACGGAGTTTAAGAACCCATCACTGTAGTAGGTTTGCTTTAAAAATCCAAAAATAATTTGAAAAGATATTGCCTGTGTATATTCAGATTAATTATGCTACTCACCTGGGTCCATTGAAAGGCCATTTTATATACCTAACATAGATGGCTGTCAACTCCCAAATAATTTGGATTAGCTGAGTTTTTGATGATAGGCCAGCTATTTGGAGGACAATTCTGTACCTGTCCCATATTACTATTTACATGAAATTTATGAAAAGTCTGGAAGTGGGAGCTAGGAGGAAGCAGGGAACATATGATATTTGGTAAAATAAGGGCACACAAGACTTGACATTTCAAGCCAAAAAAGGCTATTTCTTAATCAAAAGAAATCTGCAAAGGTAAACTTGTGAAATCAGCTCAGCAGATTGCTTCTATTAGGAGTGTTTCCCAAACAAGAATAAGGATCAGAGTTGCCTATCAGAACAGGTTTTTCATATTGATGATGGTTTAGTTTGGGAACACATACCATTTAGAACTTTTACTGTGTTGAGGGAGAACAAGCATATGCTCTACACCTTATTTTTTTATAGAGAACCTACTTTTTAAAAACGAAATCTGTTTTTCTTCATGCCATGCACAAGTCAACTCAGATGAAGGATTTGAAGGTCAAAAGCAAAACTTTTTAAATGCTCATAGGAAGATATGGGTGAATAACTTGCTGACCTTGAAGTGTAGGGAAGGATCTCTTCAAATGGACAGAAAAGGCCTAACTAGAAAAGAAAAGGAAAAAAAACTCAGAAATATGTGAATCTTAAATGTAAATTCAGCTACATATAAGAGCACTGAAAGTTTTAAGAAAATTGAGGTATTTATAGCATGTATAATTGACAAGAGATTGGTTTCATGAAAGAACTACAAGTCAGTTAAGAAAAGGGACCCTCACCCAGTAGAATAGCCAAGATCTTAAGCACATTTTCATGGGAAGAGGAAATATATGGCAAATCAATACATGAAGAAATGCTTAACCAGGAAAATGCAAACCAAGACTGCAAAGAGATACTGCTGAGTTACCCTTATTTGATTAGTGCTAATTTGAAAGTCTAACCATACCAAATCTTGGATATGATGTACCTCAAGATCTCTTACACATTGCTGGTGGTCTGAGTATAAATTGTTACATCCTTTCGGGAAACAAGTTGGCATTATCTTGTGAAGTTGAACATTAACATCCCCTAAAACCTACCAACTTTTACAAGTGCACACCAGGAGACCATACAAAAATAATTCATTGCTGCACTGTTTGAACTAGCAGGGGGGAAAAATGGTAATCCAAACATCCATCAAAAGGAGAATGGACAAACAGTTATTTGCCCAATGACAGTCTTCTGAGGTTAAATGAGCTATAGCCCACTCAGCAACATGGTTGAATTTTTCTAACAATGTTAAGGGGAAAAAGCCCTAGTATGCTTTTTTTTTTTACAAGGTATGGTATCCTTATAAAATTCAACAATAATAAAATCTTTTGTTTAGTCATACATATATATGCAATAAAATTTTGACTGAGGGAATGAATAAAGTACAAATTTCGGAATAGTTATCGGAGAAGAGGCGTCTAGGGCAGGAGGACACAGGTAGATAGATGTAAGTTGTCAGTAATGTTATAGCTTGAGGGTGGGATGGTGGGTTCACAAATACTTGGTTCCATGTAACGAACAGGAATGAAACGAGTTATGACTAATCCCATTCCAGGCATCAACGGTCACAAAGGAAAAAAGAAAGGAAATGGAAACAGTACAGTGGGCAAAAAATCCCTTAGTCAAAGGCTTGTTCAAATAGTAAAAAAAAAAAAAAAAAAGGGCAAAGAAAATGAGAAACAGTCACCAAACTTATTAAATGACAAGAAAATTTGAACACGCAAAACTACTAGAGACTGAAAAATTGCCACCCAGTTCATTAAACCCTAAAATTTTACCAGCATCATTTTCATGTTCTCTACCCAAAGCCAAGTTAGGCAAAAGGGATTTGGTTAAATAAGGAATGAATCATTCCCTAAAATATACAGGCCATTTGGATAGAATTACAATGTATCTTATAGGAGGGAGTTGTTTTTGTTTTTTCCTGGAAGTTTGTTTTTCATTAGTTGCTGGAAGAGTGGTGTCTGGTTTCAAACTATCTGGGAGACCATGATAGATACAAAATAGCAAATGAGCCTAGCCAGGCCTAAAGTGTAGGTTTTAAGAGTACACACAGGTTGGCAAAGATCAAAAAGTTTGAAAACATACTACGTTGGTGAGGAAAGAGTCCCTCTAAAGCACTGCTGGAGGAGGGGAGAGGGAGAAATCGGTAAACCCTCCTTGGAGGACCTTTTGACAATATCCATTCAATTTCAAAGGCACAACTGTGACCCTGCAACACTATCTCCAAGAAGGTATTCTGCAGATACATACACAGGGTTATTCACTGTAGCATTGTTAGCTAGTGACTGGAAATAACTTAGATCTCCATCAATATATCGAATACTACACAGCCATAAGAAGAAAGAGGAAGTTATTTATGCTCAAATGAAAAAAAAAAACAAAAAAAAACCTATATTGTTAAATGAAAGAAGCCAGTGAGGGTACTAATTGTGTCAAAAACAAAAGGGAAAAATATATTTGCTTACATATGAATTAAATACCTCTGGAAGAATGTATAAGAAACTGATCCTGCCTCTTGGGAGAACTGGATGGTTAGGGGATAGAGGTCAGAGGGTTATCCTTATCTGCTAAAAGTAGTCTAATAAAAGGCGTTGGAATCAGACAAACTGGTAAGGAGTTGGGATTCCAGAGAGAGAGCCGGAGGGCACCAGCGGGTAATGGCTTTCGCTGCTGCTTTTTTGAGCCCTTGTTATTCTCCAGGCATACAAACTGAAGATGTGAATAAAACAAAACAGAACAGCCATCACATATTCATGTCTTCTCTCTAGAACCTCAAAATCTAATGCCTTTCAGTTCAAAGTCTCAGACTGTAAGAAAGAAAAAATCCGCTGTGGATTTATCTGCCAAAGTCCAGGGATACTGTTATTGAACTTTCATGATAAACATGGAAGAGGAAAAAAAGGACCAAAAAGCATTCCTTCGTTTCCACATTTAACACACCTGCAAAATGAGAAAATTATCTAACACCTACAGAGTTTTTACAGAGTTAGCAATCCCATGAATCATATTCCTTCTGAAACATAACGGTGACAGACATTAAAAATCCAAGTTTACATTATGTGCCTGTGTTTGCTAGTTCTCTAATAATAGTATTATGGTCATCCCTTACATTTACGTAGTGCTTTGAAATTTTAGATAGTTTCACACTCAGGATCTCACTGACTTCTCACAACTACCCTGAGAGGTTACTGGGTCCAATATTGATCTACCCATTTTGACATTGAAGAAACTGAAGCTTAAATAAGTTACCTGGCTAGACTTAAATCAGACATCCCAATTGGCTGAGCAGAAGTAGACCCTTAATTTGAAGGGGCCAGGTGAGCAATCCAGGTGAAGGGGAGATCATGAACAAAGGCTCAGCAGTGGAATGGAGAAGGCATTTTTGGATTAAGCCAAGGGTCTATATGCAGGACGGGGATGAGCATGGAGAGGCAGACTGGGAACAGAACTCAGTGTACATGTAGGGTATTGAACGTTTCAAGAGATGAGTGAATAATGATCCTCATGCTTCAGGGAGGGAAGGGCCCAATGTTCTGCCATGTTAGGGGAAGAAGACAGCAGAGTTTAATCTCAGGAACCTCTTGCTGTGGTCCTGTCCTACAGGGTCCTAAGGAGTAAACTGATAAACACTGAGAAGGCTGACGATGCCCATTTTCCCACATATATAGGTATTGTATTAGAGAATTCCTAAAATTAGACAAACCTTTAAGACACAGAGGAATTATTAATGCATCCCAAATAGGATTTCAGGCAGCAGAGGGGAAGATACTCTGTGTCCTCTGCAGCATCTCAGGAATCATGCCACTGAGTGGTTTCTCTCCTCCCCTCATATGTTAAGGCCAGCCTTGTGGTCCGATGGGACAAACAGGAACCACCCTGCATGGAAAAGTTCCAATGTGGCAGAAGCCCCTGCTTCTCCTCTACTCCTCTTTCTTTCAGGAGGAGGCTCCAGAAAGGACATGGAGCCCTGCTTCATAAGCTTCTGGCCATTCTGATCTGAGGAAATGTCAGAACTGTCACCGACGACTCAGCATTTTAGAAGGGGGTCAGATTCTCCTATCCATTACTGGTTCCTTGAACTGTAGTCTCAGGGTTGGAGAAAATGACTTAGTCCAACTATCCATCTGATGTAAGAATCCTATATTCATTTATCCATTCACTCACTCTTCTGATGTGCTTGGTTACTGGAGAAGCCCAGATAAAAGGGCTTCACAGTCTGATCAGGAGACAAGCACGATTATTCAACAATATACAGGTAGTCGGGTAATTTAAACAAGGAAGCACAGAGGATGGGGCTTAGCTTCTACATGTAGCATTTCTTCCAGGAGGTCATCTGGCCTTTACCTGGACCTCCAGGGGCCTACATCTCCCTACCTTCTGAGACTGCCCATTGATTTTGCAGAAAGTTCCCATCTTCAGATGGTCTCCCCACTTACACACAGAAATCGACCTCCCTGTAGCTTCTGTCCAACAGATCCCGGTTCCGGGGTACTGTTAATTCAAGTCTCTCATTCTTTAGTTGTTGGGTCCCTGCAGGACATATATCTTTTGGGTCAAGGGAAGGCATATCCAGTTTGGTTTATCCTCATTGATGTATTTAAAAGGACTATTCACAGCTTAATCCCTTGTCTTAATCTAAGCTTTAGTGACTTTTACCTATAGATACTGTAATTTAGCTACAGCTCTTGAAATCAGCAATTGGTGTGCAGTTTCCCCTTCTTTCTTGTCGCACTGCATTTCCTAATTTCCTTCACAAACTCTTGGGGATGCTAACACTGTATTGCTTAAGGTTATCTATAGCAGCTCCAGGAAGCAAGAGATCTGAGAGAAACACTTGTAGACCAAAGAGGAAGGCAGTTGACTGCTTAGGCAGACCTCGAACCCAGGCATGTTTAACTCTTGTCTCCCCACCTACCCAAAAGGAGCAGCCACTTCCTGGCTGGGAAGGCAGCTTCATGTCTGTCCCCTGCCTCTCAGCACCCTCCTACTGCAGAGACGAGCGTGAAAAGAGGAAGACTCTGAAAAGTACCCGAGTGGTTCCAAGAGCGGGTGGCTGCCGTCCCCAAAGGATGCTGCACAAGTGGTAGTTCAGAGAACCATGAGGGGAGCAACCTCAGAGATCTTCGAGTCCAAACCCTGTGAAGAAACAGAACCTGAGAGAAGGGGTGAGATAAGGTGTGCTGAGTACATTCCTAGACCAGGGCTGCCCAACAGAAATAAAATACAAGCCACCTATGTAAATGTAAATTTTCTAGTAGTCATATTAAAAAAATAAAAAGAAACAGGTGAGATTAATTTTAATATATTTTATTTAACCCAATATATCCAAAATATTGTCATTTCAATATGTAATCAATATAAAAATTATTGATGACATATTTTACAATTTTTTTTTTCCATATTAAGTTTTTTAACTCCAGTGTATATTTTACACTTACAGCACATCTCAATCCAGACTAGCCACATTTGAGTGGTCAATAGCCACAGGTGGCTTGTGGCCATTGTATTGGGCTGGGCAATTCTAGACAATCCTTGGTGGCCTTTGACCTGATATGATATGGAAATCATGTGCCATCCACCTTATCTGCCTTTTCTGACAGTATCCAGAACCTCATATCAAATAGGTGGGCTCTGGGGATATCAGGAACAGAAAAGGTGATGTAGTGGATCCAAATGTGGGTTGTGGAGCCAGAGTGGGATCAAATCCTCACAAAGTATTTGGGATGATTCCATAAGACAATATAAGTAGCACCTAGTATAGTGTCTGGCCCATGGGAAGGAAATGCTCAGTGAGTATTAGCCCTCCACACCCACCACATGTTCACACTGCTACACATGGACTAGCTCCTCCGACAAGGGAGAGTCAGATGAGTCATCTGTACACATGGGGCGGCAGTGATTCGCCGGCAAGGCGTAAACTACTGCCGGATAAGAAACTTTTCAGAAACGCCCCACATTTGTAGTGCTTAGTCACGCAGAACTCTCTGCAGCCTCCAATGGGGCTCACTCTGCTCCCTCCTTCCCCTTACTCCCAGAAGGGCTGAGAAAGGGAAAGAGGCTTCTAAACTCCCTCAGGCAGGTCAAGTCCCCTAACACCCCAAATAACAGTCAGAAGGGACACCTGCTATATCCATTCCACAGGCAGCCTGGAGGTAACCCCCAAATGGCCAAACCCCTCGGAGTCAACACTTGGCCTGGAGTCTGAGATCCGTTCATTTGGCAATGGAGGAAGTGAGGCCAAGGAAGGCTGACCAGAGACAACCACACTCTTTGGTAAAAATGCACACAATTGATTTTATAATAAAGGCAGGCCTGACATTCAGGCCTTTCTGCCCTACCAGCTGTTCACAGCTGTTGCCTGTTCTGATTGGCCGGTGCCCACGCCATACCAGTGTTTAAGCATTTTGTGTATTCCAGGGGGACCTGTGGATAAAAGCATCCTTTGCTGAACCTCGCAAGTTTCCTCCAACACACCATATTCTTTCACACTTTCTGGCCTTCACTCATGCTACTCTGTCAGGCATGCCTTCTTCTCCCTTCCATTCCAACTCCTATCTCTTCTCCAGCAGAAAAACAAACACACTCAACACCCCACACCTCTGCAACTGTTTCCCCAAAAGCCTGGCCCACAGCCTTTGGTGGGGGTGGGGGGAAACACCTATACTATATAACTCTACTGATTGGACCAGAGATGGTCACCTGACTGAAAACCAGTTAACCCATTGGCTGACTTGTGTCTTGGGCTATAGAGTTAACTGGCCAATCAGAATGTTCCTCTCAAGAATTTGAACCAATTCTATTAATTGGGTCAAAACAACAACGAAGTAGGAGAAGTTTGACTTTATTTCAGTCTATGCTTGGGACCTATGGCCGCTATGCTGGGACCTTTTACAATCTGATGAGCAAGCAGAAGCTCAACTACAGAGAACAGGAAAAGGAAGAGACTCAGAACCAGAAATGAGAGAGGAGCTGCTGTGGGTCCCCTAGTCTTTCCAGTGTTCTGTTCCATTTCAGTGGCTCTGAGCTTGAGTTCCAGGACTTCTCTCAGTCTTTACAGTAAAGGTTTCTTTCTCACCTTAGCCAATTTGCAGAGATTTCAGTTCCTTGAAAGGAAAAAGCCATAAATGGTCCCTCCTGTGGGGAGCCACCCGCTCTGCCCCCGAGCCCCCATGGCCCTTGCACAACGCCCTGTCCGCAGCCCTCAAACATCACTGCAGTTGTCCCTTCACTTGACTTGTCTTCCCCTTTGGTTCTAGGCTGCCTTAAGGCGGGGACTTCCCTTATTTTTTTTGCATTCCCGGCACCTAGCACAGTGCTTACAAAATATTTGTTGCCCTATATGTGATTGTTGACTGAGAGAATTAAATTTTCAATTTTCAATAAAAATTCCTCACCTTTGCCTAGTTTTTACAGTGTACAAAGCACACTCATCCCCAGGCTTTTAGCTTGTAGGTTACCTGGTCAAAGGAATGATGTTTTTGTACTCTTACAGTGATACAAATTTAGAATTGGCAGCTAGCTTAGAGGCTTTCTGTTGCTACCCCTCAGTTGACAGGTGAGGGAAATCGGGAATAGAGAAGCTCAGTAATTCGCCTGAAGTCGCATAAATGATGGCATGACTGGGATTTGAGTCAGGTCTCCTGACTCTGAATTGGGGTGTTTCCTGTACTCATTATCTGCATTCTTATATTTATCTCCACCTTAATGGAATGGGTTGTGAAGATCCTCCCAAAATGTTAACATAGCATCCTTGAAAAGGGCTTTTAGTCTTCCTTCTGAGAACTCCCACACCGCACCAGGGAATGAGCCACGAATCCAGGCCAAGGTTTTAAAGGACATCATCTCTCTCCAGGAACTAGGGCAGAACTGCTGTTTCAAAGTTTAGCACTAGCCGAGCTGGTGTTCTCCGACTGCTCTCCCTAGCCTGTAACCCCTCACAAAACCATTATTTGGGGACCTAAGTGTGAATGATTGAAGAGATGGTAGAAAAAGTGTGCTCCTCATTTCCTCTGAAGACAGCACAAGAAACAATTTTTAATTTTGGTGAGAAGATCTGTAAAAGATCACTAAATCACTCCCTTAAAGTCCAGTCTCCCCAGAGCAGCCACAATAGAGTCAGGCCACGGTGTCCCCATCCCCCAGCGCCCCCTCAGCTCACCCATCCCAACGCCCTTCTTTTCCCAAAGCATTTCCCAGGGACTCACCCCACTCACCGGTTCTCATAAGCATCAAGGCTGCTAAAGGAAACAAGCTTTAGAAATAAACTGCCATGCAAACATCATTCTTTCCCTGCTCATATTAGCCACTTTGTTCCCCCCAAACATTGTGTGATGTCTGTTTTACAAAATATTATCTTTAATCAATGTGTTCCTAATAAGAGAACAATTCTCTGAAGGATTTTAATTGAAATCCCCAAATTCTAAGTGCTCACACTTGTGGATCCCCCCACACACACTTATAAGGGATTTAAAGTATTGTAAACAAATGTGTGTGTGTATGTGTGTGTTTGTGTATGTATATGTAAAACCAATATTCTGGATACACCCCACAGTGGATTGAATTATGTAACCCAATTTAGACATGTTCTTGGTCTTGATCTACATTCCTGTGGGTGTGAACCCATTGTGAATAGGGCTTCTTGAGGACATTACTTTAGTTGAGGTGTTACTGGACTCCTGGGTTACTGGAGTCTTTTAGAAGCAGGTGAAATTCAGACATAGAGAGAGGAAGCCAGGGGTAGGGGCCAGAAACTGAAGTCAGCAGGAACCCAGAAGAGAAAGGAGAGCACGTCGCCATGTGATGAGAAAGCCAAGGAATCCATGGATGGCCGGCAACCAGCAGCGAGCGCGGCAGACTTCAGGGAGAAAGCCTCGCCTTGCCGATGCCTCCATTTTAGACGTCTCCTGGTCTCAAAACCGTGAGTCAGTAAGTTCCTGTTGTTTAACTCAACCCATTGGGTGGTATTTGTCATGGAAGCCTGGAAACTAAGACACATTCCAATAATTAGTGAGATGAAAATCACTTTAGGATTTTACTAAAATCCAGAAAGCTATCAGGTTTGTCAAAGAAAATGACTCGTTCTATTATTCTGCTCTCAGTTCTCAATTATAGCTTGGGCATGTGTCATTTTGATAAATGCAAAAGGTTCTCTGCGCCCCCATATGAGGGGGAAAATTCCCCAAATTGTAAGTACTTTTTTATGTTCTACAAAGGCAAATCTCTTTATTTTTAAAAACTTGAAATTCAATAGTGAATTGAAACTGCTTCAGGAGAGTCTGACACTTACTCAGACTTACCACCCACAACTGCCAACCCTGTCTTTCCATTTCTGGGGGTGAGTAGGAGCATTAGGGCCCTCACTGTAGGCTGAAAGTACTCTAACCTGCAGCCCCCTTTAAAGCCTCTACAGGTTCTCTCTTGCCACATGCCCACTGCCTCGGACTGTTCCTCTGATCCTGGCATCGGTGTAAACTGCAGCTTCTGGTTGGTAAACATGGCAGGCATTCTGCTGTTTCTGTCACTGTGGCCCCTGAAAAGCCACGAGGGCCAAACCACCCAGGTTGAGGAAGCTCTTGTTTACTTCCTTGCCTTGTTAGCTTGGTCTCCTGTTGGAGCAGGGAGAAGGCCTATGTAAAAGTTTTAAGCAGGCCTGTGGCTGGAGGGACCCACCTCCCTTTAATTAGATACCCTTGGTATATCCTGAAAGGGCATCTAGACCGGAGAATAGAGGCCAGCACACTCTGGCCAACACAGGTGTTCAGGCAATGTCTCCTTCCCACTGGAGCCCATCAAGCTTGGCTTTGGGGCCAAGATGGTAAATGGGGTTCATCTTACCTGACAAAGTTGATAGTTACAAAGGCTCTATAGAAAGCTGTGTTAAGAAGGATTCTGAAGTGGTGTTATACCAGAAGGGTAGGGATCTTTCCCTGGTTTGTTCACTGTAGTATCTCCAGTACCTGGCACATAGTAGGTGCTTAATATACTTAAAAAAAAATAGACCAGCTTTATTAAGATATAATTCACATACCATAGAATTCATCCATTTGGTATACCATTCAATGGTTTTTAGTACATTCATAGAGTTATGCAACAATTACCACCCCCTTGGAGGGGATTAATTAACCACTAGATATAAATAAGTTCCTGAGGATACAGGATAGGCCTGTCGGCTCACAGACTTTGTGTTATTTTATTTAATCATTTAATCCTCACCACAACTATATTTTGAGGTAAATATCATTTACAAATGAAGAAACTGAGGCTCAGAAAGGAAAAAATCACTTGCCAATTTATAAGTTGGCTTTGGATTCCAACTTGTGTCTTCTGCCTCAAATTATAGGGAGGAAAGGAACACAACGGGGGACCCCAAAGGTAACTTCACTTGGTTTATGGAGTTGCCTGGGGCAGTCCCCAGGAAAGTCAAGGATGCTGTAGGCTTTGCTGCTTGGTCCCAATTTTCCAGTTCCAGTTCCTAAACAGATTCATTTCTAATATCAAAATGAGGTTAAAAAAAATAGATCTGCAAAATTGTTCCAGAGCCACTGTTTTCTCCCACTCTAGGGAAGAAATGGCAGGAGTGAGGTGGGGGGCAGTGACAGAGACTGTGGACAGTGAAGAATTAATCCCACGGGGACCACCATGGGCTCCTCATCATCTCAACACCCACGATACATTGGCAGGGAGTTTGTGCTGTAAGAGAAACAGATACCCTCAGAGTCGTCAGTTGACCTCCTCACTCAACATCTGCTAAGTGCTCAGTGCTGCTAGGCACCAAGCTTCATGCTGGATATGCGAAGAGGAGTGGAACCTGGAGGGGATGCAGTGGGAGGAAAGCCTGAGCTGGGTCTCACAAGGCAAGTAGGAGTTCACTAGGCAGCCTCAGATGACAGGCAGGATGGGCAAAGGTGCAAGGTGAAAAATAGCTAGTTTTGTGTTATTATTACTGCCTGTTAATGTACTAGGTAGGGAGATGGGGTTGCAGAAGTAGCCATTTTACTTGTGGACTAAAAAACTGGACTTATTGCAGATGGGCTCAAGATGTAAGTATAGAAAAATAAAACTATAAAAAGCATTGGACAAAATAGAGAATATGATTATGATCTTGGGGTAGAAAAAGCCTTTTTAAGCAAGGCACAAAAAACAAAAGCCAGACAGGGAAAGATTTACTACATCAGAATGAAAGCTGCTTTAGGTCAAATGATACCATCAACAAAGTAAAATAACCAGCTGTTGGCCCGGGAGGAAATGTTCACAACATCTGCATAACAGATCAGGGATTGTTAAATGCAATACAGAACAAATTCATCCTAAATGATAAGAAAAGACAAACAAAACAGTAGAGAAAAGAAGCAAAGGAGATGAACACAGAATTCTAGAAGAGAAACTACAAATATGTAATAAAAAGAAAATAAAGAGAACATGAAAATATGCACAAATTTAGTAATCAGAGGAATCCAGGGTAAAATAAGAATGAGATACCATTTTAACTCATCAGGTTGTAAAAAAAAAAAAAAAAAACCTTGACTGTTGATGATATTAAACGCTAGGGAAGGCATGTGGAAATAGTTCTCCCATGACTGCCAGTGTGCCAGTGGGCATTGAGGTATAACTACTTCACAGGGCAGCCCTGCAAGATCTATTACAATTTGAATCTGTCGACATTGAGCTCACAATGTATGGGTGTGTGCTTATGTCTATGTATGCATGTGCACGTGTGCAGCCTGCAGGTACACAGAATTGAGCTGATCATTTGCCCCAGCTCAGGACACACCATCACCTTCAGTCTGTGCCTGGCCTGCCTCCCTATTTTTCAGTTATATTCTATTATTCTCTCCATCATTTGCAATTCCCAACTCCACTTGCTTCCCATCAAAAGGCATCCAATGTTGTACATTTAATTTAGTTCTTCCTAGCCCAGCTTTTACATCTTGACTTACAAATACATGTTTCTTACATTTTTTTCAATATCACTTTTTAAAAATCTCTCCATGTTACTGGGTGTGGAAGCACTTAATTTCTTCTGGTGGCCACATGGTATTCCACCATAGGTACATATCTCATTTGACTTATCCAGCCTTCAATTGAATCCACCCCTCCTGTGAGGTACATTCTTGTGCGTGTTCCCTTATGGACAAGGTGAACAGTTTCTTGTGTTTTTTTCTTTTTTTCTTTTTCTGAGATCATATACCCTGGAGTGGTAGTGTTGAATCATGGGTATATGCACACTCAAGTTTGCTAAATTACGTCACTAAATTTCACTGCAAGATTAAGCATTTCATTATACACACACAAGCCTTCAGGTTTCCCTGTGAATTGCCTGCTCTCTGCTGGGGGATCTCTCAGCTCTGCTCTCGAGTCGTAGCTTCTCCAATCTATTTAAGGGAGTCCATCTGACAATAAGAAATCCTTATTCCTCCTGCTTGTCTCAGACAGGGTAGGAAGATCAGAATTTATGAAAAATAAGACATTTCCTTGACATTTATTAATTCATGGATCTTTCTATTTAGTCAGCAAATTGACTGAAGATGTTTCTTGCTCCAGGCAGTTTGCTGGGCCCTGAGTGTTCACCAGAGATCAGGGACTTGACCTCTGCCCCCGTAGCATCCAGGAGGAATATGTATCACCATATATCACATGCCTTCCTGCTTGATTTCTGCCTGCCTGTGGAGTCATAGAGCAGAAGAGCTCAGAAATGCCTAGTTCAGTGCATGTTATAGGTGAAGCAAGAAAGTTCCAGAGAGGTTACCTGATTTGCCCCAAGCCTCTCTGCTGGTAAATGAGAGTTGGGCAGGTGCACAGGTCCTTCGAGGACCAGTTTGGTGCTCTGGTGGTTACCCCAAGGAACATTGTACCAAATACACTTCCGTGGTGTTCACTGTCACCCCGACACACCCTCTGTGTGGCTTAGCAATTTAGCCGGGCTGTTTCCTTCCTCCAGAAGCCCACAAAACTGGCTACAGAGATGCAGGGTGCCATGCTGTCCAAGATCCTGGCATTCAGGATCCGGGGTGCTGACCTGAGCAGGTGCCCTGAAGCAGAGCTGGGCACAGATGAGGCGTGAAGCTGGGTTTGGGCCCTGAGGGGCAGAACACAGGGTCTCCCATATCGACGCGGGGGTGGGAGGCAGTGCAAAGCAAGCCAGGTTCTGTGCAAAGGGCTGCAACCTGGTTGGATTAGGATGAAAGAACGGGTGTTTGAGAAATGCCCAGAGCCAGCTCCCGTGTAGAGAGACCTGGAGGGCTGTCCAAGACCTCCAGGGGGTTCACATCTGCATAAAGAACGTCCATTGATGCACAATTCAGGCCAAGGTCTCCTGTGCCCCCAGACCTGGTCAGGGAGAGTCAGGGCCCTTTGAAAGCCCTGACCACCTCACCAACGCCGCCTGAGGGGGCCTCACACATCTCTGTAAATCAGAAGGGGCCTCCACTTTATTGGGGGCATAAGCAATTTAAATTGTTGTCAGCTTGTCTTCCAGCTGTCAGCTTGGGCCATAACATCATATATTTTCCATTAATAATTTAACTACCCCAGGAATTGGAGGCTCCAGGGAGTCCCTGGGGAGCCGACCAGCTCCATTCATTATTAAGTGGGCACTTACTGCCTCGGCCCCTGAGTGCTGGGAGTGAGTCCTGTCCAGGCTGGACACCCTCCCTGCTTTCCCTTCCCTCCTCCCCGCTGCCCTTCATTTCCACCTTCTTTTAATGCTCTTTCTCTGAGGCTGACCCCTTTCACCTGGTGTAGATCTCTCCCTGATTTTGTTGAATCACATAGCTCTAGATCTTGCTAGTCAACCTAAACTGAGATGCAAAAATCTAAGAGGAATACCTGAAGGGCCCAAGTATTTAAGAATTCTTTGAGTGCTTCACCATATTTTAAAGGTTTTGTTTGTGTGTATGAAAATTCATACGTGTTTGTTGTTTATTTTTTCCCAAGACCCTCAGGAATTCTTAAAACAGGGCATCTTGCCTGGGCCGCAGGTGAGAGGGCCAAGCAGTGTTCCATCCCATACGGCTCCTTTGCACTGCTCGTCGCTGGTTGTGAGTGGCTATTGAGGTCAGGGGGGATGCCGTGTAGTAGACACTAGAAAGAAGAAGGGCTGGGGGAATGGATTGATGTCTGACTCCATGAACAGGCCAGAGCTGACAGAACTGGTTTCATGAGACCCTTTGCAAACTCTGGGCTTGTCCCATAGTGCTCTGGCAGACCCAGGATTGGTGGCTGCGGGAGCATCTAGGGACAGCATCCAAGACAAAGCCACAGCCAGCAGCGGTGATGGTGAGACAGCCTGAAGCATCATCTCAGTGGATGCAAATGAGTGAGAGAGCAAAAGAGGAGTCACACAGGGCCAGAGGGACTGCAACTGAAGACTTTGGGGAGCACATGAGACTCCTGGAAAAGTAACAGAGGGCACTGAACAGAGTGATGATGGTAGCAGGGCCTAGGGTGTTACAGTCAACGGGGTGGGGGCTCAGAGCCACTGTAATTTGGACATAGCTATGCTATGTGAGAACATGTGATAAAAATGACTTGTAAAGAAACAACCATCGTCCTCTCTGCAATCTGACAAATGCTCAATGTATATGCCTTGTGTCCCATGGCACACATCAAGCCCATCATCTAATTCATCCCAAACTCTTTGGAGCACAGCACCATCGATGGTTGAAATGACAGTCACGATACATTCTTTCATTTTCTTAAGGCTCTGGGGAAAAGTGGTATAAACATGAAGTTCATGATGCATCACCACTAGAAAATTCTTGCTGAATTTCCTTCTATGCTAATTGTGTTGAGTTAATGAAAAGGCCAAGTTATACATAACATGTTTTGAAGTTCCTAAAGTAATGAATTGACTTTAGAGGTAATTTTGGATATGCTTAGGAGTTTGTGCTTTGGAGTCAAATAAAACAGGGCTCTAGTTCTAGCTCTGCCACTTTTAAATCGTGTGACCTTGGGGGAAGGTCCTTTTCCTCTCTAAACCTCAATAGTACTTACGGTATTGGGTTGGTATCAGGTGTTTTCATTGCTGGGCAGCACGCCACCCCAGAACAGTGACTCAGAGCGGCGATTTTCTTTCTCATGGTTCTCTGAGTCAGGAATTTTGGTAATACTCAGCTGGGTGGTTCTGCTCTGCTGGAGGCCTACATCCGGGTGCTTCGGTGCTCCCTGCCATGGCCTCTTTTTCCTCCTGATCTCTCCTTATCCTGAGCTTCTTACAGTGTGGTTCCTGGATTCCTCAGTGGAACTTGCCAGGTCTCTTAAGAGCTAGACCCGGGACTGGCACCGTGTCACTTCCACCTTGGTCTTTTGGTCAAAGCAAGTCACAGGCCAGCTGGGACCCAAGGGGAAGGGCACACAGGGAACAGAGGACTCTGGCAGCCGTCCCTGGAGACCATCAGCCACATCAGGACCAAAAGATTGATGAATGGAAAATGCTTGGCACAGCGCCTGACATTCAATAAATGTTTGCTAGTAATAATAATAATTTTTAAATATACAAAGAAATTTCCTTTTTCTCAACATGTTTGACCTCCCACTTAGAAAAAATCATCACAGGATGGGTCGTTTTGAATCTCGAATAATAATGCAAATGTGACAGTATTGGAAGCGATTCAATCAAACTTATCTTTATTGAGCATCTGCCGTGTGCACAGTGCAGTCCCTGCCCTGGAGGAATGTGCATGGCTGATGGGAGGACCGCCTGGCAGTGGGGGTGGGTGGAGGGTGAAATGGGGGTGGGGGTGAGGGATGGGGGTGTCTCCATTATGCAGGCAGCTCAGTCTCAGAACGATAAGCACTCCATTACTGGCCACTCTCAAGCCCTTGACAGAGTCTGAGATCAGGTGGTGGCAGAGCTGGGGCCCCCGACAGGCTCTAGGCAGAGTCTGTTCCCGTCTCTTCAAGCTTCCGGTGCCCTGGGAGTTCCTTGGCTTGTGGCCATGCCATCTCCGTGTGAGTGGGATATGGTTGAGCCGCCCTCTGCCATACATGTAGCAACATCTAGGGCCCACCCCAATTACCCAGGATACACTCCTCTCAAGATCCTTGACTTAATCCCATTTTATGCATATGAGATAATAGCCACTCTATTGCCAAATAAGGTCATATTTGCAGGATAGAGCATATCTTGGGGGTGGGAGTGCAGTTTTTCTGCCTCCCTCACAGGTCTTAAAGCATAAGAGAGGTTGCTTTGGTCTAAATTGCATATTTTCAATCCATGCCCTCTTAGAGAGATTTAAAACCACTCACCATTCTCCAGGCTGAAGTGATCTAATGAGGAGATAGCTATGTATAGTTTTTAAATGCCCTCCGTGTTCTTGGTAAAGGCTACTTAATAATTAGCCAGCTACTTATTTTCCCTTTAAACCATATAATTATGTTTCTATGACAGAGGCAGGAGGAGGGCTGGTAGCCAAGCGAAACCAACAGGTGAAAGCAATGTTAGGAAGAGACGGAAGATTAGCCATTCAGAGTGAGGCCAGGAGGCGAGGCAGACTCAGAATCAAGTGCTCCCGAGCCCAGCAGGGCAGGAGGCAGGGCGGGGTGTCGTAAGAGGCACTGGGGATTAGGGAAGTTTAGAGTAATTGGCTTTTTTTGTTAGATGTGATTTAAGTAGAATTCAAGCCTTTTAGTAAAAAGCTCTATAGGAAATATACACTTTCCCGATTTAGTATGTGGAATGTGGAGAAAGTAACGGAATCACTGATGGTTCCCTCCTCTCCTTCAGAAACATACACCGGCCTGCGATTATATTTGTGAGCTTGGTGGAGTAAAGCCTGCCTCCTCCATTGCACTGTGCACTCTGGGAGAACGGGGTCTGGGCCAGTTTTGCTCACTGTGGTATCCCCAGAGCCTAGCATAATGCCTGGTGCATGGCACGCTTTCGGTAAATCTTGGTTGATGGAATGAATAAACAAGTTTATTACAAAAAAAAACACAAAAACCTGATGAGGCATAAGGCTCTTATTCCAAACCTACATTCTTATTGCCCCAGTCCTTGGGTGTGGAAGATACAGGATTTAAGATGTAGGATTTATGGCTTAATTGTGTCCCCCTGAAAGGTATGTTCAAGTCCTAATTCCAGGTCTCATGAATGTGACCTTATTTATTTGGAAATAGGGTCTTTATAGATGTGACTAGTTAAGATGAGGCAGAACTGGACTAGGGTGGGCCCTAATCCAGTATGTCTGTGTCCTTATGAGAAGAGGGAAGTTTGGACACAGACGCAGGGGAGGATGCGTGTGGGGTGGGAGGCAGGGGTCGAAGCACTGCAGCTGCAAGCCAAGAACCCCAAGAATTGTTACCCACCAAAAGCAAGGAAGGAATCCCCCCTACAGGTTTTAGCGGGGCATGAGAAATTTCTGTTGCTTGAAGCCACCCAGTTTGCGGTACTTGCTTAAGGCAGCAGCCCTGCAAACAAATGCACAGAAGATCACAGGCAATTTAGCCTCATGGTTCAGCGCAGCCCTGAGTACTGGGCAGCCGGTATACAAATTCTGGCTTTACTGGCTTCTAACCTCTCGGTGCCTCAATGTCCTCATCTGTACAACAGGGATAATAAAAATGTCCACTTACTGGGTTGCGATGAGGATGAAATGAAACAGTGTATGCACATAGAGCACTTAGAACAGTGTCTGGTAAGTACCAGTAAGTATAAAAATGTTGGCTATCATCATCGTTATCAGTCATTGAGGCTAGAAAATTGTTTTGGATTAATTCCTGGTCTGAGTTTGTGTTGCTTTTGCTTTTTTAAAAAAAGAATTTAGCCTAAGCTTTACATTTCAGCAATGTTTCTTGTTAATTGAGATTTTACTGGAGGCTGTGGGTACAAAGAAGAAGCAGTTTAATACAATCCATAGGATTGTGCTCTTGATTTTGTTTCATTGTATTTATCAGGCTTAACAAGCGTTCTTAATTATGACCTTTTCCACTGGAGTCCTTTTCCGGCTCTGACAAGAAATGATGTGCTTGTAGAATCTGACCAAGTTGTAGGCCTTTATGTATGGCCCTTTCTCTTTTGCCTCCTATGGTGGTTTTAGACTGTGTCCCTTTGGCTAAGCTGGAACTACATTTGTTACAATCCCCTTCCCTATGTGGTTTCACTTAGAGTGTGCCCAAAGAGAAATCTGCAGATTTGGAAGGCCGAAGGAAAGCAGGAGCTTTAAATCTGTGAAGGTCGCCATGATTTAACCGCAGTAAGAAACTGATACGGAGGCACTGGTGGTTTCCAGTCTGTCCCAGCTCTCTCCTGCTCTGTGACCAGTTCTTCTTTTGGCCCCGCTGACCGAGAGCACCCTTGGGCCCACCCCCCGGCACAGAGGCAGCAGACTCCCAGGGGGGCCCCATCCTCCATCCCACTCCAGCAGCACCCCCTGCCTGGTGTCCCAGGTTCCCCCACAAGTCCCTTCTTCTCCAGCTGAGCGGGGCTTCAGCTGATCTTCTGACCCCTCCTTTTGAACCCCTCTTCCTCAGTTTCTATGAAAATTATGTAAGGTCTTAGTTATTCACTGCATCCCTTACTCTGTAACACTCATAGTGGTTCTGTTTCTGGTTTAAACCCTGACTGATAAGGTTGTGGTAACTCGTGTCCAACGATGCCCCTGGTGAGCCACACCTTATGCATCCACATCTTCATGAAGTCCCTCTGCATGGGCTCTGGCTGGCTCTGTGGCTCACTTGAACCAATGCAATGCAGTGGAAGTAACACTATGCTGTTCTGCCCCCAAGTCATGAGAAGAAGGTCTTGGGACACTTTTAGGAGCTCCAAGTCAACTGTGTATGTGAGTTGAGCCACCCTACAGGGAAGACCATGTGGAAATTCCTGGAGAAGATGAGGCCCTGAGGCTAGATGGAGAGAGAGGCCCAGCCATCCCTGGTCCCCGTGTCCCTGCAGAGCCCAGCCTTCCGGCCGTCCTCGCCAAAGAATGAGGTGGGATGACACACGTGTGGAGCCATCTTGGAATCCCTGTCCCAGCCAATACCTGACTGCAGCTAGAAGAAAAACTGACCAGCTCAGCCCTGATGACCCACAGAAACAGGAGAAATAAGAATGCTTTATTGTGACAAAATTACAGACTTACAAAAAAGATGTAAAAAATAGCACAAAGAACTCCCCATACCCTTCACCCAAATTCCCCAAATGATAGCATGTGCCTCTCCTTCTCCCTCAACTGTTTGAGAATAAGTTACAGACATGATACTTCTTTATGCTTAAACACTTCAGTGTGCATTTCCTAAAAACCAGAAACTTCTCTTACATAGTATAATTTTAAAAATCAGAAAACTACATTATCTAATCCACAGACCTTGTTCAAATTGTTCCAATTGTCCCAGTAATGTCCTTTATCACGAAAGGAAATCCTGGCTCACACATTGCATTCACTCTTCACGTCTTTAGGGTCTCCTCAGTCTGGGACAGCTCCTCAGGCTTCCTTTTGCTTTTTATGACATTGACACTTTTAAAGACAACTGACCAATTGGTTTGTAGATTGTTTCACAATTTGGGATTGTCTAGTTTCCTCATGGTTAGATTTAGGTTATACATTTTTGGCAGGAATATAATAGAAGGGGTATTATATTTTTCTCAGTGCATGATATCAGGAGATACAAGATGTTGATATGTCTTATTTCTGATGGTATTAGATTTGAATTTTTGGTTGTGGTAGGATCTGACAGTCCTCCATGTGAAGTTACGATTTTTTTTTTTTTGTAATTAGTAATTATCTTTGAGACTATGTAAGTATCCTGTTTCTCATGATATTTTCACTCACTAGCTTCAGTACACATTGATGACTCAATTAGTAAATTATTATTATGAAGATTGGCCAAATGGTAATTTTCTAATTCCATCATTCCTTCTATAATTATTTGTATTCTTTTGTAAGAAAGAGATTTCCCTTCTCCGTTTATTATTTATTTATAGCAGTTTTAACTCATGCATTCTTAATTTATTCAATGGGCTATAATCTTTTATTCTATAAAAATAATGATTTATCCTGATGCTTAAATTGTCCCAGACTTGGCCTTGGAGAGCTTTTTTCAAACTGGCTCCTATGTCCTTTTCATAAGTTCCCATCATTCTTTGGCCATTTCCTTACTTTTTGGCACAAGATGTTCCAGGCTGTATCTTGTACTTTCCATGCCTAGTCTTGGAATTAACCATTTTTCTGGTTCCTTTTAGTAGTTACGGGTATTCAGAAACCAAGATCTGGTTACTCGATATGCTCATTGCTATTGGAGTATCATTATTTTTTGGCCCTTAGTGGATAGTCTTAAGAAATATGTGTATGTGTATGTACATACACACAAATGTATATACCTGCATTTATATATCTATTTTTTAAATCTATTTCTTTATGTTAGAAGCCATTAGTTCATGCCATGAGTTCATACTGGTACTTTCAATTCTAATCCATCAGCACAGGGCTTCATTAGCTCTCCCCTCCTTCCATATTTGTAACTTCCTTTTCCAATAGTGAAAAACCTGGCTTCTATTATCTGTGATATATTATCTTATTTCCTTAATTCTAAAATATACAGACCGTAGTTTCAAAATTGCTAACCCATACGTCTGCAGAAAAACAAAAGAAAACAAAACTACTGACCTGAGTTCAATGTTTACAGATATTTTTTTTTGTCTCTAGCCTGAGGGTAGATAGTCCAAATACTTCAAAATTTACTTGGGATAGTCATAGTTGTTATTTTAAGCTCCTAAGTTTTGGCGTGGTTTGTTTTGTAGCAACGGACAATTAAAATAGCTCTGATCAGTCCAAATTCAGAGTTTGGAGGGACAGTAGAATGACTTTACAAATTAGCACTTTCAGGTCCAACTTGAAAAAGAAATCAGACTGGACTTAAATGACATCAGGCTGTGGGGAAACAGGTTTGATCTGAGCCATACAGAAATAGACATTATTTTAGGCACCTCTTGGGTGAGTATGGGAAGAGAACACTGGCCTTGGGCCTACTTATGAATCCGGTGAGGTTTGTCTTAGAGGTCCTGTCTCTCCCCCTCTCCATTCTTCCAAATCTCTCTCCCCCGCCGCCCTGCCCCACACTGACTGCCCTCTGGCTGCCCAGAACATCATGCTATGGTTTCCCAGTTTTGCCTAAATCCTCCTCCCAGCCTCTCAGCTGTGAACAACATCTGAGCTCTTAGGACAACTGTTTAATTAAACAAATTTACCCAAAAAAGGGTAAGACTATTAGCCAACTAGCTAGTACCCTCCCCGGGTATGTGTATGATGCACGTGTTAAACCCGGGCCCGAGAAAAGAGAGAAGGGAAGATGTCTTTGGACTGAGCCATTCTTGTCCTGACCCCAGGGGCAGCTGCCTTCTTAACCTGTGGGCAAGAACTGTTCTGCAGGAAGGGCAGGAGGAAACACAGGTCCTGTATGCAGGCTTGAAATCTAGTTCAGATATTTTTTTTATCTACCCCTTGAATGGTTTAATGCATAAGTAACTAAATTGAATTTATATACCATATGTTAATGAACTGGTGAGCTCATGAGCAATCGCTTTCCTGTAACTCCTGAGTCAGTGAATGTTCCTACTACCTGCCCACTTGAGTAATCCATGAAACAATGTGTTAGGTAGAAAAACTAGTCAACAGAAGCTATAACAATAGCGTCCCCCCACCCAAACCACCACCACCACCACCACTAAAGGGTGGGATGATATTGTTTACTATTTTTTGTGGGTGGACTCAGACCAAAAATGGCACTTGGTAGAGGAGCAAGTTTCCCTGTTCCCTGAGGAACTTCTGCAGTTTTGGGGCTGCAAGGAAGAGGACTTCTCATCTTCGGGGGGGGGGGGGGCAGGGGGAACTCAGAAGCAGCTAAAAGAATTGCTCACAGACCATATAACCATTTTCCAGGTTTTTCAGAAATTATTTAGGGGAGGAAAACCCTTGTAATAAGAACAGAGTTTCCATTATAATCAAGATGAGGGCTTAGAGTCGTTTAATTTGAATTTTCAAAGAGTAGTGACTTTATTCTGTACCCCAGGCTGGCAAAGCAGGGCATAACTCCTAATATAATGCCCTGTCAGGTGAGACCCAGTGCCTGCCTATCTGAATTGGTCTCTGCAGCTAATTTCACAAGTGTCTCAGGGGCACAGCATGGTCAGTGAGCATAATGAATTTCAGTATTATGGAGCAAGTCCCAGGAAGTCACATTGCAAATTAATAAGTCAAGACTGAACTTGGAGGGGTGATTAATGTACCCGGCTAGCCGACTTTCTGTTGCAGGTTCTTAACTTGAGGTCCAAGGGTGGACTTCAGGGGAACATGCCACCAGATTATATGGAATTGGTTTAGAATTGGCATGTGCATTTTTCCAAGGAGAGAGCCAGTAGCTTGCTTTAGATTTTCAAGGGGCTCCTTTCCCCTCAAAGGTTAGGACTCTTGATCTAATTAAACACTTCTGTGACTTGTGCCTCCTGAGACTGGGTAGGTAGCCTCCACTTGCAGTATGCACTCCCATGGGTGTGTTTAGATTTTGGCAATGCCCCACTTCCAAATTGTGGCAGGATGTGGAGTACCACGAATGTTCAAAGTGGCCATGGCTATCTCTGCTCCCTCGGTTGGAGTCACTTTCCTACTCAAAAGAGAATAACGAATGCAAGTGAAGGTGGGGGAAAGAGCTAATGGCTCTACTGTATTTTAAAGAATAAATTGGTCCCAAATCAATTATTTCCAACTTACCTCCCATCCAATTGAGACACACTTGAGAATTGATGCTCAGTGGCACAGTGAAGTCTACTCTGGAAGAAGAAGAAGTGTGCATTATGCAGCATTTGTGGTTGGATGAGCATGTGAGCTCAGGAGCAGCCTTCTTGGATTCACCTCTTGGCCCTGCCGCATCCTATCTGTATAATCCTGGCAAAGCACTTCACATCGCTGGGCCTCAGTTTCCTCATCTGTAAAATGGGGATGATAAATAATAGCACTGACTTCATAGGGTTGTTTGTGAGGATTAAATGAGTTAATACTTTATAAGCCTCAGAACAGTGCTCAAAAGGCAACAAATAGCCAATAGATAGCTGTTATATAATCAATTTGATCCACTCTGTAGTCAGATTCTTCAATTAGATCAGTCCATTTAGGATTCAGTTGCAATGATGCAGAGGAGGGTCTAGTTAAATAATAAGTAGGTTTGATTGATTATTTCAGGAAGTATTTACAGCAGGGAGCAAAAGGGCTTACTTCTCAGGGAAACCCAGCATCAGACCTGAGGCCCTGGTTGTAGCATTTCTATCCAGTACAGGGCAGAGATCCAGTCCATGTGATGAAGAAAACAGTAATCATTCTAATAGCCACTTGCTGCATGCCTTCTATACTCTAAGACTCTATAGATAGTATCACACTTATTCTTCCTAGTAACTCTTTGAGGTGAGTCTGATAGACCATTTCACAGATGGGAAAATTGAGACTCAGAAAGGCTGAGTAATTTTCTCAAAGTCACACAGCTGAGCAAGGAGTGCAGCCTTTGTCTGACTGCCTCCAAAACCCATGCTCTGTCTGCTAGACTCAACTTCTTCCTGATTTCACAATTCCAAGCCTTTAAGATGAGAGTAATTTTATAATGCCATCCAGTTCTCTTTTATTAGCTCTGCAACTTGTTTTCAAGGAGTCTGGGGGAAGAAAGTTTCTTCATCTGATCACCTCTCAAATTCAGTGTGTTCTAATTAGCCTCCCTTTCCCCACACATCATATTCAGTGCCCCTCTCTCCCACCAACTCTTCCTCTTCCTGTAGTCCCTGTACCACTTTGCAGCATCACTCTCTGCCTTGACACACAGGTAGGAAACCAGGGAGTCTTTCAACTCCTTCCAGTCTTTCAACTCCTTCAGCCTCAGCTCACACTTTCAATCCTTTTGTTTCAACCCTTAAAATGCCTCTCCGTTCTCACTGCATTTGCCCTAGTTTGCATCTCATCGTTTCTTGACTGAATTATTTAAACAGTTTCCCAAGTGGTCTCCCAGCCTTCAGTTTCTCTCCATTATGATCCATTTTCCATGTTGTCTACAACATTTCTAAAACATAAATTCAATCTGGTGTATTCCTTTCAGTTGCCTACAGGATAAAGTCCAAACTCCTCATCATGGCTTACAAGGCCATGGTAGATGCTTTCTGGGATGCCCACCCAGTCCATGTGTCAAAGAGCCCCCTTTCTTAGGAACCGTTCCTTCTTCCAACCAAGGCTGGGCTACCAGGTGCCATATTTTCAGAATGTGGCCCCACCCCTGTAGCCATCGTTGATTGGACCAGGCATGGTCATCTGACTGGAGCTGCACCAATCAGAGTTCCCTGCCCAAGAATTGGAATTGGGACCACAGAATTATTTTTACTGTGTGTTTGAATCTGTGCTCTGAAATTCTAGACCTATGAACAGGACACATTTTCTGGTACATGGACTGGATTTTGAAAAATTCCTGTGGTGGGGGGGGGGGGTGGTGAGAAGGAGAAGGAGAACCGAAGTATAGGGAAAGCAGGGGAAAAGATGAAAGATGGAGCACAAATACTGCCTGGGATCCTACTGGCCTTTAATTTCCAAGTTTCAGTCCTCCCTGGCACCCTGGGGTGATTCTGCCTTTGGGTTTTGAGAGGTTTCCCTGTTTCTTTACAGCAAATCCCTCTTTTTAGCTTAAACTACCTTCAGTGGGTATATCAGTCAGGGTTTCACCACAGAAACTGAGCCAATAGGAGATACATATTAAGAGATGTGTTATAAGGAATTGGCTTACACAGTTGTTGGGGCTGGGGAGGCAAGGCAGAAATCCATAGGCCACGCCATTGCAAAGGGCAGGCCAGAGCTCCCAGCACAAGTGGAACCTGCTGTCCACAGGTGGAATTTCTTCCTTAGAGGAATCCTCAGTTCTGCTCTTAAGGCCTTTCAACTGATTCAATGAGTCCCACCCAGATTATCTAGGATAATCTTCCTGAAAGGAGATAATCCCTGATTATAAACTTTAATCACATCCACAGAATACTGTCACATCAATACCTAGATTAATGTTGAATGAATAACAGGGGAGTATAGCTTAGCCAAGGTGACAGATAATGACCATCACTGTGGGTTTGCACCTGCCATCAGAGGCCCTGTAGGGGTCTTTTCTTTTCTTTCCAGTATCTCCAACCAGCTCTTCTACTTTCCCTCTGTCCTCTCTGTGTAGATACCTTTTGCTTTAGCCATGAAACCAGTCATTGTTTTCTTAACACTACTGACACTTTCATCACCTTATACCTTAGATCATGCTGTTCCATCTGCCTGAGCCCCCTTCCCTACCACATCTGCCCAGGAGACTCCTACTTCTCCTTTAAGACTCTGTTCATATATTACTCAGTTCTGAAGGTTTTCTTGATTCTCCAGGCAAAATTCATTATTCTTTCTTTAGTTGTTTGAGGACTTTGTACCCCTGTTCTAGACCTTATCCTCTTCCCTTTGTATTTGTGAATTCCTTGAGGGCAGGGATTGGGTTTATTCATTTCCCTAATCCTGTTGTCCAGAGCCTAGTTTGTAGACATTTTTGAATATGTTGGCAAAATTATCATTTGTGGCTCAAAATTCTTGGTCATTCCTCTCAATTATGTATTACCTGTGTACATGGTACATGCGGTTGGAGATGCCTTCAGAAGTGGCCCCAAGACATGTGAAAAAATTGGAACATAGACTGTAAGTTTTATATCAGCGTGAAAGTTCTTGCATTTGATAACTGAACTTACGGTGGTCATAAGTGAAAATGCTTGTTCTTGGGAAATATACATGGAAATATTAATGATGCATAATCTAGAAATGTTTGGAAAATAGATGATTGGTAGATGGGTAGATGGATAGAACGATGTGGCAAATGTGGCAAAATATGAAAACTTGGTGGATCTGGGTATTTGGGTAGAGGATATGTTGGCGTGCTCTCTCTGGGTTTGGATTATTTTTGCAACTGTCCTATAAATTGTAATTATTTCAGAATAAAAAGTTTAATAGTAAAAACATGGCCCCGAGTTGGGACTCTTATGGAAGAGGAAGATAGATGGCCTTGCGTCAAACCTGAGTCCCCTCATCTGGACTTGGCAGTGGGGGGGGCTTGTCATGGCTGTTTCTTCTCCCTTCTTTCAGTGTCCTCTCTCGGGCGCCCAGTAGTCCCACGTTGTCTCCTGGCTGTCCCTTCCTCTTCTCTCCTTTCCCTTACCACCTCCCACCCCACCCCTTAAGTTCCCTATCCCCTGGCCATTCCACTCCAGAAAAATTCTCCTTCAGGACCCATATTTTGATTAAGAATTATTAAGCATGTGTTACAGACTGTGCCAGGCAATGAGCTAAATACTTCCTGAGCGCTTGAGCTGACTAGAATGAAGAGATTCTGCACCAGGCTCTGGTGCTAGGCTCCCTGGGCTTGAATCCTAGCTAGCGGTAGGACTCATAGGGGTTCCTGCCCCACAGGACTGTTGTGAAGAGGAATGCGTGTGAAGCCCTCAGAACAGCAGCCAGCACACGGGAGGTGCCCAGTGAGTTACCATTCACGGGTGAACATAACATCCCTCCAACGTGAAGACACGTGAACATCCCAGGGAGGCTAACAATTTGGTGCCCCCTTCAAACCAGTATTATGAAATGTCTGTTCAAACTTTATTTAGAGGAGTAGTAATCAAACTTTGGCATGCATTGGAATCATGTGAAGGGCTCAAAAAAACTGATAGTTGAATGTTCGGCCTGCTAAAGCTGCTGAAATGCAATATACCAGAAATGGATTGGCTTTTACAATGGGGGTTAATTAGTTCACAAATTTACAGTTCTAAAGCCATGAAAATGTCCCAGTTAGGACATCAACAGGACAATACCTTCTCTGAAGAAAGGCTGATGGCATCTGGGGTTCCTCTGTCACATGGGAAGGCACATGGCCAGAGTCTGCTGGGCTTCTCTCGGGTTTTGCTTGTGGTTTCCATGGCTTTCTCCAAAATGTCTCTGGTATTCTGTCTTAGCTTCTTTCTTAGCTTCTCCCAGAGGCAGACTCTGGATGACATCTCTTAGCTTCTCTTCAAAATGTCTCTCTCAGTTTCTCTGAGCTCTCTCTCTCTATGAGTTCTCTTAAAGGACTCCAGTAAAGGATTAAGACCCACTGTGAATGGGCGGGGACACACCTCCATGGAAACAACCTAATCAAAAGATCCCACCCACAATAAATCTGCCCCCACAAGAGTGGATTAAAAGAACATAGTCTTTTATAGGGTACATAACAGATTCAAACCAGCACACTGAGTCTACCCCCAAAGTTTCTGATTCAGTAGGTCTGAGCACTGCCCAAGAAGTTGCATTTCTAACAAGTTCTCACCTTGGCTGTACATTAGAACCTCCCGGGGAGCTTTTAAAACTCCTGTTGCCCAGGCTGCACCCAGACCAATTGAACTAGAATCTCTGGGGGCAGGACCTGGGCTTCAGTATTTTTTAAAACTCCCTCAACGGTTCCCCTGAGAGCAAGGTTGAGAATCAGGATTTTGAGGGAGAGACTGAGCACTCTGCAGGCAGTGGGTGGAGAGGGAGGAGAGATGGTGGGGGAGCACTCTTCCTCTCCCTCCTCTCCCCGGGAACAAATCCCCCTGCGATGAAGGCATCCACCCTCCCAACAATGCAGGTGAGTGGTCATCTTATGTGCCATGTCAGTACACCCAGAGGATGGGTTCCCCCTTCCAGGACAGAAGCTCATCGGAAATATTACAAATGGCAGCATTCCCCCTGAGAGGAATTCTTTCCCCACCTCATTAACCTCTCACTGCTCTTTTAGTAGCTCTTATAGATTGGCTTCCCATTGAAATTAGAATAAAAAGGCAAGCTCCTTTCTGGAGCCTGCAAAGCCCCTGCCAACCCTACTACCCCAGCTCCCGTGGGCTCCATACATCCTCTTTACTGCCCTCTGCTCAGTCAGTTCCTGCCACTGCGAGTACGGTCCTGTCCATCCACCGGCTCTTCTCTCAGGTTTTCCCCTGACTTGTCCATTCTCATCGTTCACACCTGAGAGAACCTTCCTTGCCCACCCTTGCCAGGACACGTCTCTCCTTCTCTCTCCGGCACTTCATATCCTATTACTCTATTTTATTTTCTTCATAGCACTTAACGCGATGTGGAATTTGTCAGTTTGTGTGTTTATTGTCCATCTTCTCCAACAGCAGTATAAGCTCCCTGGAGGCAGCAATTTTGTCTGTCAGGAAGATACAGCTGTATTTTCAGTGCTTGAAGCATAGTAGGTGCTCAGTAAACATTTGTTGAGTGGATGCAGGGGATCAGGGCCGCTCCCTTAATCGAGTTCTCCCACCTCTGTAATTTACTTACCCTGTGACCTTGGGTCAGTACTTCAGCCTCTTTGAGACTAAATTTTCCTGTCTGCAAGTGGGGAAATGACACCTTCCCAGGCTTTTTTCCAGGGAAATTTTGATGGATTTAAGCTGAAATGTGTTCTGCAACGTGGGGACGACTAGCATCACATCTGCATTTCAAACAGGCCTTGACCCACCATAATGGCTTATGCATGCAAAAGTAGGTCTAGTGAGGGTGGGGATAATTTGAGGTGATTGAGCACCAGGGTCTTCAAATTCTACCACATAAGCAGGAACTGTCTCTGGATACACCCAGAATCAGCCAACAGAATCTATTTTGCCCATGACAAAAGTGTTGCAATTTCTTGGGGTCTTTTGGGTAAAATCTACATCAACTGAACCGAGAGTGGAGGTGTGGCAACCAAGGAGGTGCTTCCTTCCCATTTCCCTTCAAAAGAACATGCAGGGAGCCTAGGTAACTGACAGCTTCCAGCTGCACACGTTTGTCTCCACCACTGCATTCATGTCAAGACCACGCTTTCTTGGGGCTTCTCCCAGATAATGACTAAGCATTACAGAGGTTCTAGAGCTGGGCCATTCCTGCACAGCGTGACACTCCACCAACTGACAACCTTCATGTGGGGGCTTCCCAATGGCCTGGCCACAGCTTTTTCAGAGCTGCATTGCAGTCTAAGGTTATTCCCCTCCAGGCCTCCTTCCTTCCCTCTCTCCTCTCACAGGGGTCAGACTGTCATTGTGGTCTAAACCCTCTCCCTGCCTCTCCCTGCCTCCTCCTGATTCCTTCCCTTTAGCCTTTACAGGTGATGCCCTCAATAAATCTCTGGTACGTCTAATCCTGTCTTGCTGTATTGCTTCTCAGAAGACTCAAACTGATGTTGAAGAGTTGGAGATTCCCCTTGTGACCATAACCTCCTTGTTTCGATTTAGGCCCTATAACAGCTTGCAAAGTATACAATTTTAATAAAGGCATCATCGATTAGGACACACCCTGTCTCCTCCTCCTCTTTTAATGGAGTCTGGAGCAAGCTCCTCTGATGGAATAGATGTTGCTCTCCTAGTTCAGCGCTGAGTAAGGTGGCCCAAGGGCCCCTGGAAATCACAGAAATGCATACTTTGGGAAATCCCCCTTTCTAGAATCTCCAGTGGAAATACGCGTCATCGTCCTTGAGGACAGTTCATCCTACAAGAGAAAAGGAACTTGACAGAGAGGATTGGAAATTAAGACAAACCTGACAAGTAGAGCTAATCAATAATAGAATGTAAGAGGAAGTGGGGGAAGGAAGTAGCAGTGTGCTTAGGAGGAAAATGCACCTAATGGACAGGATCCAGAAACAATTCCCACTCCCACTTGTCTCTGAAAGTATTCTGTAAGCCCCTAACCGCAGAAGGTACTGCTTGGAGAGGTTGTCCAGAGGAAGGGAGAGACCAGACGGGAGGATGGGGGAAGGGACTCCCCTAAGGAGATGGGTCTCCTTGTCTCCCCAAAAACCTCCACCATTAAGGTTCTGCCTCTCAAAACCAAGTCTGGAAACCACTCATTTAGTCTCATCTGTTCCTTTTGTCTACAGAGAAACAAGGGGCCAGAGAAGTTGTGTGACTTGCTCAAGGTCACACAGCAAGTTAGCAGCAAAGGTGGATGGAATTAGAAACCAGTGCCCTTGCCCCTAGACCTGTTCCCTTTCTGCTACCCAATGTCACCCCTACCCCACCAAAGAATTTATCAATTCTATGTCAGTTTAGTGTCTATGTCAGCTCAAATATAAGCCATTAAGTTCACGTAGAAAAAATAACCCCATCAAGCAGATGTCTGGGCCAGGGTTGGGTAGATGTTTAAAACTTCCTGTTCAAAGAGGGTGGGACCAAGGAGACTTCTCTGTTTTTCTCTGAAGTCATCATCTATACATATTATTATTATTTGTATTTACTTGTGGGTATTTAAATCTGTCATTTGACAAATGTTTACCACAGAGGCAACAGAGAGAGGTAGAAAATGCATGAATTTTGGAGCCAGACAAATCTGGGATTGAACCCTGGATCCTACAGCAGGATCTTGGACAAGTTTACAGAATCTTTTGGCACCTCAGTTTCTTCATGTGTGAAATGTGGATAGCACCAACTTCATAGGTTGCTCTGAGGATGAGAAATGGTATAAGTGAAGCACCTGGGCAGTGCCTGGCACGTAGTTGGTGCTCAATAATTGCTGAAAAGTGTGATAGAAGGGCAAAAATACTTTCCCCTAGGACACTTAAGGATTTACAATGCTTGCGGCAATGAGGAAACAATGAACTGCTAAATCGTCTCTGCCAATGGTAAGGAAATCAGAAGAGGGAGAAATAAGTGTGTGCAGAATTAATCCCCAAAGACATTTCAGGGGCTGGGGGACTTGCCTTGAAACTTAAAGGATGAGGGGTCGACCAGGAAGATGGGAGGGAGATGATATATGAGGAGGGGGTACCATGTGAGCAATGGAGCAGAAGTGGGAATAAGAATTAGGGACGCTGAGCTGTGTGGGGGGTGGACTTTTTGGGAGGAGTATTAGGTAAGTAGGAGGTAACTTCCCGGAGTGGCAGAAGATTTGAAACCAGTTTTATTAGATAGACTTTTAGTCTCCAACAAGGAAGGAATTATGTGGAGATACAGTTTCTGTTTGCTTTATGGCAGTGAATTCTGGCAAATGGTTACTTATTCTTGATGTGAACTCTCAGCTGGTTTAAGAACTCAGGAGAGAGTCAACCTCGGGTTTTCCCATTTTCATATCCCTGGGCTCTTACGTCAGATTTTTAGAGGTGAAGAAACTGAGAACCAAATTAATTAAGTGACTTCCCCAAGAGTAGACAGTATGAGAGTTGGAATTTGAGCTCCAATCTTTTGAAACCCAAAAGTCTTTGCTCTTTCTAGTTTCATATTTCTTTTGTTTCTCTATAATGCTCAACCAAGGACTGAGCAGATAGATAATAAGATCTTTGAAAATGCAATTCAAATAAATTGCAAGAGGCACAACGGTGGTTCTTCAACACTAAGTGCACATTCAAATCATCCGGGGAGCTTTAGGAAAGAAATATTGGTCCCCAGGCTCCAATCCACCAGTTAAGTCAGAATCTCAGGAAGCTGGACCTGGGCGTCAGCATTTGTTAAAACTCTCCAGGTGACTCCAGTGTGCAGCCAGGATTATGACTCATGGAACCAGGTGCACTGAGCACACCTGGCCCAGCCCTGCATCGGCATCTCCTGGAAGCGCTCTCCAATGACACACCACCTGCCCAAGCCACAGGCCCTTCTGCGCCGGCCTCCTCAGCAGGCAGTTTCCCTTCACTCTTTCTCTGCCGTATTGCCTCTTGATTTGGTCTTCATGCCCATGGCAGTGACTAATTAATCTTCTTGGAACAATCAAAGAAGACCTAACTATGGGTGAGCCATCTGAAGTTCTTCTTTGGTTGACTTGGACTTTTGGGAGGATGAGGGAAAGAAAGTGGGAAATGACTAATACGTCAGATGAAACGCAAGCATTGTATTTATTCAAGTAGATTTGTGTTATTTGGGGCTGTAACTTTTCCTCCTCCTTTTCATCAGTTCCAGATGGTCCATTTTCTTTTTCCATCTCCCTCCGCCCTCCCCCCCTACACACACAATGTCTACACTCACCCCCGTATACAGTGAGGCATGGACTCTCTGTGCTACTCCTGCTCCAGTTCTTAAAATGAACTTGGTGTTTCATCAACAATGTGTGTCTGTAAAATGCTTATGTAGGATAAAGAGCTGATGCACACAGCACAGCAACCCATGGAGAAGTGCGCTTTTCTACCCTTTCTGCAGATGAGGGCGTAGAAGGATCCAATCAATCACCAAATATTTATTGAATACCTGTTTTGTATAAGACAGAGCCACTGTCAGAGCCCTGCCCACACCCCTTTCCTGGGTCAGGGCACCGTCCCACAGCTGTGATGAGCTGTGGCTGTGGATGGCTCACAGCTGCCGCCGTCTGAGGAGCACCTTCCACCAAAGGAGGCCCCTTCACTAGGATGTGGTGGCCCTTGGCCCCGGGCTGACGGACCTGGAGTACAAAATGCCAGTGCCCTTGCCTCCTATGGGTGTGGTGTATGCTTCTCCAAACCAAGGCTAGAATTTACCCGAGCCACATCCTTGCCCAGCATTTCCCCTTCTTTCTGCCTCCCTTCTTTTTCCTGCTTCCCCACAAGGTGGCTGCCTCAAAAAGCCCCAAGCGGTTGAGACCCTTTCTCAGAATCCCTTCTGCAGAACTGACCCAAAGACAGAAAGTTTGCTGGGTGATGTGAGAGCTGCAAAGATGTTAAAAACACAATTCTTATTTTTAAAATGCTTCTTGGGCCATTACAGAGAGAAACCATTTACAAGCAAAAAATTGAAAAGAGGCAAGTAACAGTGAAGATAATTTGGAACATGTCACAAGGTGCTACACAATTTTCAGATGGTTTTAGAGGAAGAGTGTTTTGAAGGAGGATAGCAGAAACCCATGAGAAACATTCTGAGAGGAAATAGCCTGAACAAAAATATCAAGGCCAGAAAAACAAGAAGCATGTAAAGCTGTAGGCCAGTGGTTCTCAATCGCAGTGCACATCAGAAGCCCCCAGAGGGTTTGTTAAAAAAAAGAAATGGGGATGGCCAGACCCCCCTGGAGTTTCTGGTCCAGTGGGTGTGGAGTGGGGCCCAAGCTCCTGGGGGTGCCAGTGCTGCTGGTCTGGGGACCACACTTTGAGAACCACTGCTGCAGTGGGACAAGGCGCTGAGAAAACAAAATTTGCTTCCCGTGCTTCCTTGTAACAGGGACTCTTCTCACCACTCAGGTAGCAGATTTCAGGGGAGAGGACAGATTCTTAAAGGACAAGGAGTCAAATTCTTGGCTTCTGACCTTTAAAGGACACTTTCATAAATCTCTGTCAGAAAAGCAGTAACCTGAAAAGCTGTAGCTAATAACTATTGCAAGGACCAGGACCGGAGGGAGAGAAACGTGGCTCTAAATATCAACAGCTTCCCAGACTGAGATCACAGGGTATGTACCGTAAACCAAGAGTCAGCAAACGCGGGCCAGCTGCCTGTTTTTGTAAATAAAGTTTTGTCGAGAAACTGCCACATCTTTAATTTATGTATTGTCTAGGCTGCTTTTTGCTACAACAGCAGAGTTGACCAGTTGCAACAGAGATCTTATGTACTGCAAAACCAAAAACAATAGAGTAAGAAAATGGGGGGTGATGATGGAAGATCTGTTCTCCCCACTCTGAGAAAGGAGATGAATGTCCTACCAGCTGGTGGGAAAGAAGAAACTCATTAAGATTACGGTTAATTTATCTCCTAGCACAGAAATGAGGATATAACAAAGTTATGTTCAGTTATAGGGAAATAAAATTCCATTTTTGCATTTCTGAGTTATATATAAAAGCCACATCTGCTGGAAGTAATTTAGCAGGAGCATGAGGGGCAGTGGGGACCAAAATGAGAAGGAAGGAATATGTGGGTCCAGTTGCAGAGGCCTTTACTCTTGGAGGGCAGGGACCGTGTCTGACCCCGTGTGTCTAGCTCTTGTGCAGAGCTGGGTTTTAGCGTGTGCCAGTTGCTTAAAGAAGGTTTGCTATTATTATCTAAGTTATTGGGTTTTTTAAAAAGAATTAAGAACTTCCTCTGTGTAAAACACTACTATGGGCTATATCCATGTATCTCTCTGTATATTTAATTTCAAATTCAATCAACAGGTCCATTTCACAGATGCTAACCTGAGACTCAGAACCGCCAGGGGACCAGCATGTGGCTAGTAAGCAGATTATCAGAGAACGGAAGGCAAGTCCAGCTGAATAAACACCAGGGTAAGCATTTAGGCCTTTCTCCGCCAAGTAATGGTAAGCTGTTGGAGGCTTTGAAAAGAGGACTATCCATGATTGAAAGAGTGTGAAGTCTGAGTAGAGAGGATTGAAATTATTTTGTTTATATAGCTGTCTTTTCCAAACAGGCCATGCTCTTAAAAATGAAGAGCAATGTTTTATTCCTCTGTAACCTGGGTCACCTCCTGGCCCATATAACCACTGGGTCATTCAAAAGAAACATAGTCTGATGTAATTTTAAAAAATATATATCTCTCTGGAGGTTTCTTGACAAAATGGAATTCCTAAACTTCTAAAAATCCTACCTCCTTAAAACTCCCACTTAGGACACAGCAAGGCAGCTTCCATTTTTCCTGTGGTTTTTCTCCCCAAACTCCCCAAAAATTTGCTGTGAAATTCAATGCTAGTTGGGTCTTTGTCTCTACTTTCTTGTTCCAACTTGTTCTGCCCTTTCCTCTGTAAATCGATCTGGCCTTTATAGGCTTCCTTCCCCTTCCCCCCCGACCCCAGCCTCCCACCCTGCCCCTGCCCCCACCCCAGCCCTTGCCGTTCACTTCCTGGGCATCACCCTGCTCAATTTAACAAAAGTCCTAAGGTCTGAGAAGGAAAACTTGGACACCTCCTTGGTGTGTGCAGGTGGAGACAGTGAATACTTGGAACACTGAAATTTGTGTGTGTGTCTGACCTATTCTTTTGTATCCCCAGTGCCTAGTGGGGATGCCTGGTGTATAGCAGGTATTCAATAAATGTGTGTTGGATAATAAATGGAGGGAGGGAAGGAGCCTGGGAGTAGGACAGCCAGTTAGGGTCCGTCAGTCATCTGTGGGCGAGACAATGAGGTTTGGATGGTGTATAGAGAAGTAGGAATCAAAGGAAGTGGCTGAAATGGGGTGGGGGTGTTAGGAAGAAAAGACTTGCATGGGACCTGATCACTGATTGGCTCGGGAAGATGAGGAAGTGGGAGAAGTCAAAGATTCCTGACTACAACTCTAGGCCAGAACAACATGGGGGAGATGGAACAATCACAACGGGGCGGTGGAGACAGGGCTGCCAACACAGCTGTAAGGACTGTGCCACACACAACTCCAGGGGGTGCTCCTCACACTGACAAGGGTGCACTTCCTAGAGCTGTGCTGTGCTTCACCTGCACAGCCATTTACAGCAGCTGAACATGGGGGACGGTCCGGGGGGAAGTGGGTACAGCCCACAGCACCAAAGAAAACTCCCCAACCGGGCATCCTTCTGAGACCCCCCCGAGAAAGGCCTTCGAGGGGCAGCAGTCACTGGCTGCCTGGGTCCCTGAGCATCTCTGCAGTAAAATATGCTACTGGCTTTCCCAAGAGATCCGAGCCCAGTGGTCCTCCTGCAGAGGCGTTTCTCAAGCGGAGACAACTAACTGCAGAGTGAAACACGCTAAGTCAACATTGGACCGGATGGGCCTCCCTCACTCACAAAGCCTCTGTTGAGGGGCAGCAGCCCCCATCACAGCCCTAAGGGACAGTGTGGTGTGTAGGCCAGGTCCAGCCCTGCACTCAGAAAGCCCCTGGGTCAATATGAATGGAAAGTTCCAGTGCCTATGCAACTCAGGTGCCAATAAGGGGAAATTGCCCAGGAATGACACTGCAAGAATTTCAAGGCCTGGAACCTCAGTGTTTACATGTGACTTGGTGACATGGCTCTCCAAGGAGCAAAATTACTGCTTGATAAGGTAGTTTAAGTTGTTTCTGGGTGCTGATATGGCTGAGGGTATTAAAAAGGCAGCCCACGGTTCTATGTTTCTCCAATCTAACTGGCATCTTATTTAACCTGGGCTGCCAAGACTACCAAACCTTGGATGGACCTTCTTGGAGTTCAAGGGTGGTAATGGAGAACCTTCTCCAGCCATCTGCATCAGCATTGCATTTAGATCCTTCACACTTACTTTGGAAGTAAACCAATGCAGAAGGAACTTCCGCTGAGTCTATCATCATTCCCATCCACCCTTGAACTGGAACATATTCCATGGTCTAGCCTAGGGGTAGGGTGCTGGCCAGGAGGAGGGCACTAGAAGAAGATGTACGTGGGCTGTGTGCTAGTCCCCCTGTGTTCTAGCAGTATGACCTTGAGTTAGTTATTTAACCTCTCAGTGCCTCAACTGAAGGATGGGATTAACATAATACCTATACCATATGTTGCTATGGAGATTATATGAGATAAAGTGCTTGGGACAGTGGTCAGTAGTACATTTTGGCGGCTATTATTACTGGGTATTGTAACTCAGGACGGGCTGTGTATGACACTGGTGATCGGTGGGGAGGGAGAATGGAGGTAGAGGTGCGGTCGGGTGGAGACAGCACTGTCATGGATCAGGCTGCAGGGTCCAGCCTAAGGGGTGATGCTACAGGAGTTGTACTGGGTGTCTGGGCCCCAGCCGGTGAGCCGAGCCACAGCCCAGGGCTCCAGCCCAGTTGGGCAGGCTCCATAGGGCACATCAGGAAAGCACCCTCAGTAGGGTGTGTTGTGGGAGATGAGACCATCCTCTCAGAATGTAGAAGATTGTAACAGACTCTCAGTGCTCTGCCCATTTCCCTATAGTACTCCAGTAGCCAGCAGCTATGTCTCTTTGTTGGAGGACTACTCCAGGCTGCCTGAGAATTTTACCTCCCGGCACCCCCAAGCCTGCCTGGACCAGTGACTGACCGTGAGGTACAAAGGCTCCAGTTTCCTCATCCCTGCCTGAGCCAGCTATGAAGTGTGACTTACACTGTCTCTAGAGCTTCCCTGGGGGCTGAGCCAAGGTACCCTCTGTGCCATACTGGATACTCCCCCTCACTCCTGTAACAGCAGCCTGCGGGGGCGTCTGGCCCCTTTGAGGTGGGGACGCTCTCCAGCAGTCTGAGTCTTAGTTAGGAGGTCAGGACCGGGTCTGAAGACAGAGCTCTCACTCTGGCTGATGGGAACCCACGCCTGGTCATCGTTCTAGGGTTGCCAGCCACAAGAACAGACTCTGGAGAATTTAATTGTAAAGGGAATTTATTGGGAGGATATGAGGAAGCTTGCAGAACTGACAGGAAGGCAGGAAAACTGGGCTGGGGAAGGAGGGAAACCCAGGAACTGAGCGGGCAGGAGGGTCTCTCTTGGGGCAGGGCTGATGAGATGAGTAAGGGCCAACTGTTTTCCACTTCTTTCTTTCTGCTCGAGATTCAAGTGCCAGAGAGAGAGAACATTCGGAAGGTGAGGTTCCTTAATTAACTCCCCCACCAGCCGGTGCTCAGTGTGGAGAGGTAATTCCCTCGAATGAAAGCGGAGTGTTGGGTGTTGTTTTGTTTTACAGACATACAGGATAACACATCAGATGCGCCCACGTATCCCAGGCTCGGCAGCTGCAGGGCCCGGTCCACAGCTCGGCGGCCCAGCTCGGCACCCCTGGCTGTGCAGCTCCGGCCTCCTCCTCCGTCTTCCAGGGCCTGAAGGCCTGAGCCCCGGGGTCTCAGGGCTTCTGATGGAAAAGGCTCTGTCACTGGGGAGTGTTTTGGGCCCGGGCTGTGGAGAGAAGACATAGAACCGTCATCACTGTGCAGCTGCCCCCGTGAGGCTGCACCTCACGCTTATCAAGCTGCCTTTAGTCACTTCACGTCATTGTAGCCTCACAACGCCGACGGGGCACATCTTGCTTCATTTTAGACCGGAGGCACCTGAAGCGCTGCAAGTCCGACTGGCTTGCCCTGGGACTCAACAATCAGGTTTCTAACTCCCTGTTCAGGGCTCTTCCCCTAGACTGCCTAGGACAGCGAGGGGCTGAAACACTCCTCAAGGAGTGGCGCCAGAGTTGCCCCATCAACTGGGTTTGAGAGAAGACAGGAAGTACAGAGGAGGCTGCAAAGGCTGTTTCTATTTGTAATAAAGGAAACATATAGAGGGAGATAAAAATGCATATCTGTTTATTTGTTTTCCAGGCCCAGAGGGCACATTCCTCACTGTCTGCTGAGGAGAAATGCATTTTGGTTTTATTTTATTTCAAAGTCCTTACATCCCTAAAAGTCACTGATCCACCTTGGCAGCTATCCAGTCACATTTGTTTAGTAAAGCAGCACAGCAGAGAAAAGAAAGTGTAAGGCTCTACAGTCAGATGGCTTTGGGTTTGAATTCTAGTTATATCATTTAACCAAGTGACTGGCACAAGTCATTTTACCTCTCTGTATCTCAGTTTTCTCCTCTGTAAATTAGGGTTAATAGGGCCTGCCTCCTAGCCTTCAGTGGGTAATGCATGTAGGAGGAAAGACAAGTAGGATTGTTTGCTGAGTTAGCCCAGGCACAAGCTCGAGGTTGCCTGGCACTGAGCCAGCTGGGCCCTGCGGCTTCCTGTCCTCCAGCAAGAGGGGCTGTGCATGGCCCCACCTTCCCACAGTGCTGTTAGCACTGGCATGTACCTCCTTAGGCAGCTGATGTCCCAATGCAAGCAGCTTCTCTCTGCTAGCAAGACTACTCTCCTAACTGCAGAAACTCACATTTTTACATGTCCCCAGCCTGAGTCCCTACAAGAAGGGAAAGCAGCAGGGCGTAGGGTCCCTCTCCTGGAGCACATGACTCCTTTAGCCAAGCCTGGCCCTAGCAGACCTCACCATGGAGTAGCAGGAGACTGGGTCTGCAGTTTGGTCTGTGTTCCCTGGAGAGACCCTCCCCCCTGGGCTTCCTTTCAAATAGGGTAAGCTTAGGAAAGCAGCTCTGCAGTGGGGGAATACCCGGGCAGCTTGAGCCAGACAGTTTGGATTTGGGGGGGCCAATGAGTTCACAGTGAATGTGTTTTTTGGCTTAAGGAGCCACAGTAGCCCCCAGGCTAGCCCTTACCTTTCCTCTAGACCTGGAGAGCCACAGTGGATGTGACTCTGCAAGTCCATCTCTACACAATATTTACAAAAAACTACAACCAAGTCTTCAACACTTGACCTGGGCCCCCGGTGTCTTCCTAAGGAGGAGGGAGAGGCTAACATCAAATAAAACAAAGCCCAGGGCTTCTAGAAACCTTCACAAAACAGAGTTGGCTTCTAGAAGAAACAAGGATTTCATTTCAGGATCCAGTAGACATTTCCCTTCCTGAGAAGTAAGTTGAACTAGGAATGCTTTATTTTGCCGCAGGTGATAGAGTGACAAGCCCAGGTGAGATCAGGTGATTGCAGGGGGGCACACAGAAGGATTTTTATTTAATTCTTATCCTTGGCCTGAAGCTGTGGGTCTCTGCAGTCCTTGGGCATTGCAGGTGACACTGCAGACATGGCGAGCTACTGTGCAAGGCCCAGCTGTGATCACAGAGGTTAGCGTCCACAAGTCCCAGGCTGAGTGCAGGTAAACTGTTGGGTCTATTGCAATAAAATGACTGAACAGTAAGATCCAAGCCTTGTTTTGAAAGGAACAATTCAAAAATAAACTTTTGCCTGGGAAGAAAAGAAAAGGCAAGCCACTCACACATCTAGTGATGACTTCTAGATAAAAATCTGGGTTGTAAGTGAAGACAGTTAGACCCAGAATGGGCTACACGAGGTGGTGGCATCTCCAGCTCTGGAACCCTTCAGTACTAGGATAAATTCTCATCAGTCTGAGATGATTTAAATATAGTCCTGCCTAAAGGCAAGCAATTGAACAAAATTAATAAAAGAGAAATCCTATGGGTCAAATGATGGTGTCTTCAGCTGAAATCTCATTTGATATGATACAGACAATTTAAGGAGCAACAATAGCCTCCAGTTATAACTCCACGAGGTCAGTTGAATCCCAGTTGTAACTCTGTGAGGTAGATAGTAATATTATCTTCCAATTTTGCAGGGGAAAAATCTGTGACAGGCATTTATTGCCATCGATGCTCCCCCTGCCACACCTGCCACCACTGTTTACGCCATGCCTGACATGGAGGGCTCGAGAAATATTTGTTGAATGATCAGAATAAGTGCCTGCTAACAGAAACTCATTTTTATTCAGTTAGCAGATGGACATTTCTTTTATCCCAGGGAAGGCAGCCCCCAGGAATGAATCATGAGTAGTTCAAACCAGTGATGGCAATCCCACCTCGCTCTGCAGAGATTAGTTTAGGAGTGGGTGTGTGACCCAGTTCCGGCCAATGAGATGTAGGAGCAGCTCTAACATACCAGAATGTTAAAATACTGAAATACCTTTGTACTAGATGGTAAATACTGTTTCCCCGGTCACCCCTCCCTTTGCCTTGGGCTCCCTGCATCTTCCCACAATCCAGCATGTACAAGGTTACATCTGGCATAGGAGGGTGTGCCAGTTTGAATGTATTATGTCCCCCCAAATGCCATTATCTTTGATGCAATCTTTTGTGGGCAGACATATTAGTGTTGATCAGATTGTAATTCCTTGATTGAATGTTTCCATGGAGATGCAACCCACCCAACTGTAGGTGATAACTCTAATTGGATAATTTCCATGGAGGTGTGGCCCTGCCCATTAGCTTGGGCCTTGATTAGTTTACTAGAGCACTATATAAGCTCAGACAGAAGGAGCGAGCTTGCTACAGCCAAGAGGGACACTTTGAAGAACACACAGGAGCTGAGAGTGGAGCTGTAGCTAAGACAGACATTTTGAAGATGGCCATTGGAAGCTAATGCAGACACTTTGGAGAATGTCATTTTGAAACACAACTTGGGAGCAAGGCAGACACCAGCCACATGCCTTCCCAGCTAACAGAGGTTTTCCAGACACCACTGGCCATCCTCCAATGAAGGTACCTGATTGTCAGTGCATTGCCTTGGACACTTTATGACCTTAAGACTGTAACTGTGTAACCAAATAAACCCCCTCTTATAAAAACCAATCCATCTCTGGTATTTTGCATTGTGGCAGCATTAGCAAACAGGGACAAAGGGCGTCTCAAAGACTTTGCTCCAGCATTTGCTCCCTTCTGATTGCCCAGTGCTCATGTCATATTGGTTGTTAAAGGTCTTGAACTTTACCCCTGAATAAGAGGAAATCTGTAGGGAGTTGTCTAAGAACAATTTCCTCTCTGGATAAAAAGATACTCATGGCCTTTTGCCTCTACCCCTTCTTCCTGCCTTAAGGCTGTTGTGTGCCACTGTGGCAGCCCTCTTGTGACCATGAGGCAGCAAGTCAACCAGAAGATAAACAGACCCTGAGTCCTTGTTGGGACTATGGAGCCACTGCACCAAACCAGGAGCTGTCCTTCCTCTGGATGTTTTATTAATGAGACAGTTAAATAATTTTTCATGCATATGCCTTAATTAATTAGACTTTCTGTTACTTGCAGCTGAACACATCATAACTGATAGAGACTCAGTTTCAGAGGGTTAAGTAATAATAATGATGATGACATTGAGTGTTATATGTATGTCCAGCACTGTGCTAAGCAATTTGGGTTCATGTTTCCCTTTGTGCTTCTCAATAACCTGAGGAGGAGGTACTCATGCTATCTTCACTTTTTAGATAAGGAAACCAAGGTGTGCCACTTTGGGTATATTATGTCCCCCAGGAAAAGCCATGTTCTTTAATATAATCTTGTGGGGGCAGAGTTATTAATCTTTTTGATTAGGGTGTGACTTCTTGACTGAAGGTCTCCATGGAGATCTGACCCTGCCCATTCAGGGTAGGTCTTGATGAGATCACTGGAGTCCTTTAAAGGGGGCTCACACAGAGAGCAGCTGAGACAGACATTTGGAGAGACACTTGGGAGCTGACTCAGAGACGCTTAGAGTTGCAGACAGAGGACATTTGGAGATGCTAAGCTAAGGACGCACAGGAGCTGAAACACAACCCGGGAGCAGCAGATGCCAGCCACATGCCTTCCCAGCTGACACGTGTTCCGGATGCCATTGACCGTTCTTCACTGAAGGTATACTCTTGTTGATGCTTTAGTTTGGACACTTTTATGGCCATAGAATTGTAAAATTGTGGCCAAATAAACCCCCCTTAAGAAAGCCAGTCCATTTCTGGTATTTTGCATAATGACAGCACTAGCAAACCAGAACACAAAGTTTGGGAAATTTAAATAACTTATTCAAGCTCACAAAACCAGTAAATAGTAAAGCTAGGATTTAAGCCCAGTTCAGGCCTGGAGCCTGGACTAAAATACAAAGTTTTTCATTCTTTGTCTTAGCTTTGTATTAATCCTGACTGTTGACTACTGCTTGTGGTCCCTCTATAGCAGGTAAAACCACCAAGGACATTTGGGAAAGCTCTAATGCTTTCTATCATTCCAAACGCAAAAGGTGGGAATACCTGGATTCCCTAAAAATCCAGAATGGATCCACCACCCAATAATGTATCTAAACCTTTACTAAAAGCTATTTATATTTTAAGCCTGTTTACCCCCTTATGAAAATTAGTTTCACAATCCACTGATTTGCTTTAAATCTTTACTGAAGCAATATGTAAAGGCAGTGGAGTATAATGGAAAGGCTTTGGAGTCTGACCAGCCTGGATTAAAATCCCAGCTCTGCCACTTCCAACCATGTAAATCAGACTCTCAGCCTCAGTTTCTCCATCCATAAAATGGGAAAAATAATATTGGCCTTATATGGTTGTAGTTTCTGGAGTTTGTCTTCAATAAATGGTAGTGTCTATTATTATTTCTATTAATTAGTCTTTAAGATGATGTTAATACATCTTCTGGGGGGGTGCTCCTTAGAACTGCTGTTCTGGGCTGTGATGACAAAATCAAGCTCACTCTATTGGCCACTTGATGATTGTATACAGTTTCCCAAATCGTCCTTACCCAGACCACCAGAATCCACCTACAAAGATTCCTTTCCCCACCCCAAGTTTAATTCATATCTTTTAAAGGAACGAAATGACACCTGTACAGTTGAAGTTTCTCCATATTTCTCCCTAGTGCCATTTCCCTCCTTCCTGTATCAGAAGTAACTATTAACTCCGTGATTGTTTGTACACATTGGTAACATTGCCGTGATTCTGCAAGCAATAGATGCTATTGTTTTGTGTGTTTTAGAAATTTACTTGAATGATCCTCCTATACAACATTTTTTGGCTTTTAATCTGTTTTCATTCAGAAGTCTGACAATGCCATATCAATTTTTGTTTCATTCATTACCCCTTTCTCTGGGCCATTACAGCTTCCTGGACACATGGTGCCCCTCAGGATATACTGCCCCTTCGCTGGTGGGGGAACTGTGGGTTGATTTTGCTATGTATATTTTTCCTTAAGGCAGTCAGCATTTTATGGATCTTTTGGGCTGTAGCAGCAGATTAAAATCTAAACTCGGCTAACATGTATAAAGCACCTCTAATGTGCCAGGCTCTGTGCTGATCCTTTTACAAATATTATCTCATTTAACCACTATTGAAAAATAGGTATTATTTGTTAGTGTCAAACTCTAATATCTAGGAGCACTCAAAGATTCTTCTGTTCTTTCTACCTCACAGATGACTCCAAAGGGCTCTGGGTCAAGGGCACTTTTGAAAGAATGGTGGTGGTGGGGAGAGGTCAGAGCTTTTGGGGGAGTTAAAATTCCATAATGAGTTCCATAATGGGGATCTAGGCTCAGGTACAATTTTCAGGTGCTAATACCTATAGTCAATGCCTTAGGTTTTGTGACAGCCTGGTAGTCCCAGATGCTTCCAGCGTGGTTAGATTTTACCACTTCAGGTACTCATCACTGATTCTCCTTTAAATCTCTGCTTCTTGGACTTGCATGTAAAGAAAAATGGGAAAATATATATTTTCTATAGATATATATATATAGAGAGAGAGAAAGTGGAAGGAGCACGTGAGTAGGGATGGGAGATTGCAACAAAATGAACTTTTTTAATCTTCATTTTATTGAGATATATTCACATACCACGCAGTCATACAAAACAAATCGTACATTCAATTGTTCACAGTACCATTACATAGTTGTACATTCATCACCTAAATCAATCCCTGACACCTTCATTAGCACACACACAAAAATAACAAGAATAATAATTAAAGTGAAAAAGAGCAGTTGAAGTAAAAAAGAACACTGGGTACCTTTGTCTGTCTGTTTGTTTGTTTCCTTCCCCTATTTTTCTACTCATCCATCCATAAACTAGACAAAGTGGAGTGTGGTCCTTATGGCTTTCCCAATCCCATTGTCACCCCTCATAAGCTACATTTTTATACAATTGTCTTCGAGATTCATTGGTTCTGGATTCTAGTTTGATAGTTTCAGGTATCCACCACCAGCTACCCCAATTCTTTAGAACCTAAAAAGGGTTGTCTATATTGTGCGTAAGAGTGCCCACCAGAGTGATCTCTCGGCTCCTTTTGGAATCTCTCTGCCACTGAAGCTTATTTCATTTCCTTTCACATCCCCCTTTTGGTCACGAAGATGTTCTCCATCCCACGATGCCGGGTCTACATTCCTCCCTGGGAGTCATATTCCACGTTGCCAGGGAGATTCACTCCCCTGGGTGTCTGATCCCACATAGGGGGGAGGGCAGTGATTTCACCTTTCAAGTTGGCTTAGCTAGAGAGAGAGAGGGCCACATCTGAGCAACAAAGAGGCATTCGGGAGGAGGCTCTTAGGCACAATTATAGGGAGGCCTAGCCTCTCCTTTGCAGCAACAGTCTTCCCAAGGGTAAAACCTATGGTAGAGGGCTCAACCCATCAAACCACCAGTCCCCTATGTCTGTGGTCATGTTAGCAACCATTGAGGTGGGGTAGGCCAATACCCCTGCATTCTCCACAGGCTCCTCAAGGGGGCACTACATATTTTTTTCCTTGTTTTTTTTTGGTTGTTGTTGTTAACTATTCCTTCTTTTTTAAATCAACTGTATGAAAAAAAAAATTTTAAAAAAAACAAAAACATACAATAAAAGAACATTTCAAAGAGACCATAACAAGGGAGTAAGAAAAAGACAACTAACCTAAGATAACTGCTTTATTTCCAACATGTTCCTACTTTACCCCAAGAAAGTTACCTAATATAGCAACATTTCTGTGAACTTGTTCCTACTATATCCATCAGAAATTAACAGACCATAGTCATTTCTGGGCATCCCCAGAACGTTAAATAGCTTATCTGTTCTTCTTGGATTATTGTTCCCCCTTCCTTAATTGCTCTCTATTGCTAGTTCCCCTACATTCTACATTATAAACCATTTGTTTTACATTTTTCAAAGTTCACATTACTGGTAGCATATAATATTTCTCTTTTTGTGCCTGGCTTATTTCACTCAGCATTATGTCTTCAAGGTTCATCCATGCTGTCTTATATTTCACAACAGCATTCCTTCTTACTGCCGTGTAGTATTCCATCGTGTGTATATACCACATTTTCTTTATCCACTCATCTGTTGAAGGACATTTGGGTTGTTTCCATCTCTTGGCAATTGTGAATAATGCTGCTATGAACACTGGCGTGCAGATATCTGTTCATGTCACTGCCTTCCAATCTTCCGGGTGTATACCGAGAAGTGCAATCGCTGGATCGAATGGTAGCTCTATATCTAGTTTTCTAAGGAACTGCCAGACTGACTTCCAGAGTGGCTGAACCATTATACAGTCCCACCAACAATGAATAAGAGTTCCAATTTCTCCACATCCCCTCCAGCATTTGTAGTTTCCTGTTTGTTTAACGGCAGCCACTCTAATCGGTGTTAGATGGTATATCATTGTGGTCTTAATTTGCATCTCTGTAATAGCTAGTGAAGCTGAACATTTTTTCATGTGTTTCTTGACCATTTGTATTTCCTCTTCAGAGAACTGTCTTTTCATGTCTTTTGCCCATTTTATAATTGGGCTGTCTGTACTATTGTCATTGAGTTGTAGGATTTCTTTATATATGCAAGATATCAGTCTTTTGTCAGATACATGGTTTCCAAAAATTTTTTCCCATTGAGTTGGCTGCCTCTTTACCTTTTTGAGAAATTCCTTTGAGGTGCAGAAACTTCTAAGCTTGAGGAGTTCCCATTTATCTATTTTTTCTTTTCTTGCTTGTGCTTTGGGTGTAAAGTCTAGGAAGTGGCCGCCTAATACAAGGTCTTGAAGATGTTTCCCTACATTATCTTCTGGGAGTTTTATGGTACTGTCTTTTATATTGAGATCTTTGATCCACTGTGAGTTAATTTTTGTGTCGAGTGTGAGGTAGGGGTCCTCTTTTATTCTTCTGGATATGGATATCCAACTCTCCCAGCCCCATTTGTTGAAAAGACCATTATGACTCAGTTCAGTGACTTTGGAGGCCTTACCAAAGATCAGTTGGCCATAGATCTGAGGGTCTATCTCTGAATTCTCAATTCGATTCCATTGATCTATATGTCTATCTTTGTGCCAGTACCATGCTGTTTTGACAACTGTGGCTTTATAATAAGCTTCAAAGTCAGGGAGTGTAAGTCCTCCCACTTCGTTTTTCTTTTTTAGAGTGTCTTTAGCAATTCGAGGCATCTTCCCTTTCCAAATAAACTTGATAACTAGCTTTTCCAAGTCTGCAAAGTAGGTTGTTGGAATTTTGATTGGGATTGCATTGAATCTGTAGATGAGTTTGGGTAGAATTGACATCTTAATGACATTTAGCCTTCCTATCCATGAACATGGAATATTTTTCCATCTTTTACAGTCCCCTTCTATTTCTTTTAGTAGAGTTATGTAGTTTTCTTTGTATAGGTCTTTTACATCTTTGGTTAAGTTTATTCCTAGGTACTTGATTTTTTTAGTCGCTATTGAAAATGGTATCTTTTTCTTGAGTGTCTCTTCAGTTTGTTCATTTCTAGCATATAGAAACATTACTGACTTATGTGCATTAATCTTGTATCCCGCTACTTTGCTAAATTTGTTTATTAGCTCTAGTAGCTGTATCGTCGATTTCTCAGGGTTTTCCAGATATAAGATCATATCATCTGCAAACAATGACAGTTTTACTTCTTCTTTTCCAATTTGGATGCCTTTTATTTCTTTGTCTTGCCAGATTGCCCTGGCTAGCACTTCCAGCACAATGTTGAATAACAGCGGTGATAGCGGGCATCCTTGTCTTGCTCCTGATCTTAGAGGGAAGGCTTTCAGTCTCTCACCATTGAGTATTATGCTGGCTGTGGGTTTTTCATATATGCTCTTTATCATATTGAGGAAGTTTCCTTCAATTCCTACCTTTTGAAGTGTTTTTATCAAAAACGGATGTTGGATTTTGTCAAATGCTTTTTCAGCATCTATTGAGATGATCATTTGATTTTTCCCTTTCGAATTTTTAATGTGTTGTAATACATTGATTGATTTTCTTATGTTGAACCATCCTTGCATGCCTGGAATGAACCCCACTTGGTCATGGTGTATGATTTTTTTAATGTGTCTTTGGCTTCGATTTGCAAGTATTTTGTTGAGGATTTTTGCATCTGTATTCATTAGGGAGATTGGCCGGTAGTTTTCCTTTTTTGTAGCATCTTTGCCTGGTTTTGGTTTTAGATTGATGTTAGCTTCATAAAATGAGTTAGGTAGTGTTCCATTTTCTTCAATGTTTTGGAAGAGTTTGAGTAAGATTGGTGTCAGTTCTTTCTGGAAAGTTCTGTAGAATTCCCCTGTGAAGCCATCTGGCCCTGGGCATTTATTTGGGGGAAGATTTTTGATGACTGATCGGATCTCTTTGCTTGTGATGGGTTGGGTGAGGTCTTCTGTTTCTTCTCTGGTCAGTCTAGGTTGTTCATATGTTTCCAGGAAATTGTCCATTTCCTCTACATTATCCAGTTTGTTGCCATATAGTTGTTCATAGTAACCTCTTATAATTTTTTTAATTTCTTCAAGATCTGCAGTTACGTCACCTTTTTCATTCATTATTTCGTTTATATGGGTCTTCTCTCTTTTTGATTTTGTCAGTCTAGCTAGGGGCTTGTCAATCTTGTTGATCTTCTCAAAGAACCAACTTTTGGTGATATTTATCCTCTCTATTGTTTTTTGTTCTCTATGTCATTTATTTCTGCTTTAATCCTTGTTATTTCTTTTCTTCTACTTGGTTTAGGATTGGTTTGCTGTTCATTTTCTAGCTTCTTCAGTTGATCCATTAGTTCTTTGATTTTGGCTCTTTCTTCGTTTTTAATACATGAGTTTAGTGCTATAAATTTCCCCCTTAGCACTGCTTTTGCTGCATCCCATTGGTTTTGGTATGTTGTGTTCTCATTTTCATTCGTCTCTATATATTTAGCAATTTCTCTTGCTATTTCTTCTTTAACCCACTGATTGTTTAGGAGTGTGTTGTTTAACCTCCAGGTATTTGTGAATTTTCTAAGTCTCTGATGGTTATTGACTTCTAATTGTATTCCATTGTGGTCAGAGAATGTGCTTTGAATAATTGCAATCTTTTTAAATTTATTGAGGCTTGTTTTATGTCCCAGAATATGATCTATTCTGGAGAAAGTTCCGTGAGCACTAGAAAAGTATGTGTATCCTGGTGATTTGGGATGTAATGTTCTGTATATGTCTGTTAAATCTAATTCATTTATCAGATTGTTTAGGTTTTCAATTTCCTTATTGGTCTTCTGTCTGGTTGATCTATCTATAGGAGAGAGTGATGTGTTGAAGTCTCCCACAATTATTGTGGAAACATCAATTGCTTCCTTTAGTTTTGCCAGTGTTTCTCTCATGTATTTTGTGGCACCTTGATTGGGTGCATAGACATTTACGATTGTTATTTCTTCTTGCTGAATTGCCCCTTTATTAGTATGTAGTGGCCTTCTTTGTCTCTCAAAACATCCCTGCATTTAAAGTCTATTTTATCTGAGATTAATATTGCTATACCTGCTTCCTTTTGGCTGTAGCTTGCTTGAAATATTTTTTTCCATCTTTTCACTTTCAATTTCTTTGTGTCCCTGTGTCTAAGATGACTCTCTTGTATGCAACATATTGATGGTTCATTTTCTTTGATCCTTTCTGCGAATCTATATCTTTTAATTGGGGAGTTTAATCCATTTACATTCAACTTTATAACTGTGAAGGCATTTCTTGAATCAGCCATCTTATCCTTTGGTTTATGTTTGTCATATATATTTTTCCCCCTCTCTATTAATATCCTTTATTGTACCCATACCGAATCTCTTTAGTACTGAACCTTTCTCCAAATCTCTCTCTCCTTTCTTTGTTTCTCTGTCTGTAGGGCTCCCTTTAGTATCTCCAGTAGGGCATGTCTCTTGTTAGCAAATTCTCTCAGCATTTGTTTGTCTGTGAAAAATTTAAGCTCTCCCTCAAATTTGAAGGAGAGCTTTGCTGGATAAAGTATTCTTGGTTGGAAATTTTTCTCACTCAGAATTTTAAATATATCGTGCCACTGCCTTCTTGCCTCCATGGTGGCTGCTGAGTAGTCACTACTTAGTCTTATGCTGTTTCCTTTGTATGTGGTGAATTGCTTTTCTCTTGCTGCTTTCAGAACTTGCTCCTTCTCTTCCGTGTTTGACAGTGTGATCAGAATATGTCTTGGAGTGGGTTTATTTGGATTTATTCTATTTGGAATTCGCTGAGCATTTATGATTTGTGTATTTATGTTGTTTAGAAGATTTGGGAAGTTTTCCCCAACAATTTCTTTGAATACTCTTCCTAGACCTTTACCCTTTTCTTCCCCTTCTGGAACACCGATGAGTCTTATATTCGGACATTTTATATTATCTATCATATCCCTGAGGTCCGTTTTGATTTTTTCAATTTTTTTCCCCATTCTTTCTTTTGTGCTTTCATTTTCGATTCTGTCATCTTCCAGGTCACTGATTCATTGTTCAACTTCCTCTAGTCTTGTACTATGAGTGTCCAGAATCTTTTTTTTTTTAATCTTCATTTCAGAATCTTTTTAATTTGGTCAACAGTTTCTTTAATTTCCATAAGATTATCTATTTTTTTTATTTAGTCTTGCAATGTCTTCTTTATGCTCTTCTAGGGTTTTCTTGATATCCTTTGTATCCCGTACTATGGTCTCATTGTTCATCTTTAGTTCTTTGAGTAGCTGCTCTAGGTGCTGTGTCTCTTCTGATCTTTTGATTTGGGTGCTTGGGCTTGGGTTATCCATATCGTCTGGTTTTTTCATATGCTTTATACTTTTCTGTTGTTTTTGGCCTCGTGGCATTTGCTGAACTTGATAGGGTTCTTTTAGGATTTGTAGACCAATTGAGTCCTTATCTCTAATTTATCAGATCTACAGCTTCGTGGAGTACACTTTCTCTAACTGACCAGCAGGTGGCGTCCACGAGCCACCTGTTCTCCACAAGCCAGTTCTCCCCTGGTTTGCCTTTGTGGTGAGTGGGGGAGTGAGTCTTGTGGGGTCCAATTGGTGTACCAAGCTTGCGTGTGTAGTTGGTGTTGCCTGCCCTGTATATGGGGCGTGTTTCTGGGCAGTCAGGGAGGGGTGGTGGTGCTAAGAATCAAATCTCCCTGGTGATCCTGGAGTTTTAAAGCTGCTGCAATAGTCTAATCCTTCAGTTCAGTCCTGCCACAGTTTGTCTCTGCCACCGACCCACAAGTCCTTGGTATTGGCGTATGGCTCCTGAGACTTGCAAGTGGGTCCCTCTTCCAGGCGGTGCACCCCCTGGTTCTCTGTTGAGGGATGACTGTGCTATGTCACAGGTGACTGCTGTCCCCCCAGGGCGGTTCTGGGCTTCTGGGCTGTGTAGGGAGGCTCCCAGTCTGCTGAAATGATGGCTGAATGGGGCTTTGTTAATTCACACTGCTCCACCTTCCCAACTCTGGGACAATCAGCTGAGGTTGCAGAGAAGGCTAATGTCCACGCCCAGTTTTGTGGTGTGTGCCTGTTATTTGAAGCGCTTCCATCACACTGGGTTGTCTGGGGCAGCTCTGGGCTGTGGGGCTGGTGATGGGCAGGAGTGTTTCCTGTCCACCAGGATGATGGCTGTGAGAGGATGCCCCCCTTTTCTTGGGAAGTTGTGGTGTTTAGTGAATTTTCTCAGCCACTGGATTATTGCCTTTTGTCTCAGAGCTCTCTTAGTTCTGCTCTTGTCTTGACCTGACCAAATTGCAAGTCTTTGAAGCTTTCTGTATTGGGCTTGTTAGAGTAATTGTTTTAGAAAAAGAAAACAGGATTAAAGAAAAGAAAAGGGCCCTCCTCACAGATCTAATGGGTTATTGAAATGCTAAGAGACAAAGCAATTAGGGCCATTAAGGAAAGGTCCACAGGGCAGAGAGATCAGCTTTTCTTCGGGATTTGCATATGAGCCTCAGGGCCTGAGCTCTGCCCTTCCCCTTTCTATGTTCACCAGAACTCCAAAAATCCTCTGCTTTTATTTTGGAATTTTTTGTGCTGTTTTTTTCTATGCCTTTCTCCTCTCTGCTGGGCTGGCTGCTCTCAGATTCTCTGGTGTCTGGTCTCAGTCTATCTATGGTTGGGGTTTGGATCCGTAGAATGAGTTTCCGTGAAGAGCTGCCACTGCAGTTCTCCCTTCTCCTTCCCGGAGCTGACAGCCCCTCCTCCCATGGGACTGAGCCTGGCAGGGAGGGGCGCGGGTCCCCTGGCCGCAAAAACTTACAGATTTCGCTGATCTCAGCAGTTCCATGCTTTCATGAGTGTTGTATGACGTATGCCCAAAGTCAGATTGCTCTGTGGTGTCCAGTCCATGCAGTTCCTGGCTTTCTACCTACTTTCCTGGAGGAGTAACTAAAACATACAGCTCACCAGTCTGCCATCTTGCCCCACCTCCCAAAAATGAACTTTTGATACTAAGAAAGAAAAGACAATAGTAACTGAAAGAGAAGGGGTGGAGGGGCACAGAAAAGAGACAGAAAAGCTAAGCCAACTGCAGGGGTGTATCAGAAATTGCAGATTACCTAATCTTACATTGGTCGTTTTTTGAACACTGGCACCCCTAATTTTTTGTTGGGCATGTGGCTTTACAGAGTGAAGACTTCATTTCCCAGCCACCTTTGCAGCTAGATGTGGTCATGCGAGTATTGCTGGCCAATGAAATGTAAGGAAAGTTTTGCCTGAGAACTTCCTGGAAACCTCCATAAAAGAGAGAGGCTGATCATCCTTTGCCTCTTTTCTTCTTCTCAGACCCTTCTTCCTTCCTGCTGCCTGGAATGACAGTGAGATAGCTGGAATTTGACCAATTTTTTTCAACCATGAGATGTAAACCAGTACTGAGACTGGTCCTTCAATTGATGATAGTCCTTCAATTCTCTGAACTCTCCCACGCAGTACCTCAGTTATGCAAGTCAATAAATTCCTTTTTTTTTTTTTTTTTTTACTTCAGATAGTTTTTATCCCTTGTAACCAAGAGATTCTGTTCCTTTGTAAACAAGAAACTTTATCAGTACATGCTGTGTTCAACTAAAAATAGTGACCAGAGTGGAGGGAAAATTCTTTACCAGACCCCCAAAGATGAGCTGATCTAAGCCTTCCATTATAATACCAAGATAAATATGAATTAGGCACCTTAGATTTCTCTAGTAAATTCAGTTTACAAAGCATATCCGAATACACTGTATTTTAAATTATCTTTAAATTTATTTTTGATAGTGTGAAATCTGATTTTTTTTTCCCTTCTAAAGTCAGGGTTTACCCTATTCTTTTACACTTTAAAGGATTTCTTATAAATAAAAAATGAGGAAATGACAGGTTCAGTAGAGTTGATCAGTCCCTGCTTTGGGTCCCTATAGCTCACATCATAGCCCTGCTATGGAGCTAACACATGCTTTTGCTTTGTTTTGCTTTATTTCCAGTCTGTCTCTTCTCCAGCTTGTGGTTCCTAGAGGGGGAGAGGTACGGGGCAGATGTGTCTTTTCATCATGGTGTCCCAAGTCCTCCTACGGTACCCCGCACATTCGACGTTTATTGAAAGAATAACTAAAAAATAATTATGCCTGGGACTTTTTTTTTTTTTCATTCTGAATACTACAGAGGCCACCAATAAGCAAGTTGTTCAAATTCATAAGAATTCATTGTGGGGAGATTGCTGGGGGGAGGGAAGGAATCACCCATTGCCCCCTCTCCTAAGAGATCCCTGCCAAGTGGCAGCTCCTTGACCTGGTCCCACATTCCAGGTCTGGCCCCTTTTGTACAGCCTGAGAAATTCATTCGTTAGTCCCCTTCTTGCTAAGCAGGTTTTGGAGCCTGCCTCCCATCAAACTCAAAAAGAGAGTGATGAATAAAAAACAAAAAAACTGATAAAAAGAAACAGAGCTATCAAGCAGATCAGATGCTTATATTTGTTTGTTGGTGAGCACTTGATTGTCCATGAGGCTCAGAGAAGCAGGTACATGGAAAACTAGATTACAGCAGGAGGCTGCCTGCTGGGCATAGACTCTGAGGTGGGCAGTGAACAGTGGACCAATCGCACAGTCACCAAACTGTGCTCCTGCCCAAATTCTAGAGTACCTGGCAAACAGGCATAAAATCAAACAGGTTTTATGGGCCAGGGTACCCCCTTTCCAGACACTTCACTAGGCTTCCTTGGCAGAACATTCCCTTTCCAATTTACGTCTTCTTCCTTTGAACTTGTGAATACCTTCAGGCGGTTCACTGTCACTTCTGTCTAAAAGAAAGTCTTTCTCTTTAATGGTGACTTTGCCTATGTCTGTGCACAGTTCTTATGATTTTTATTTCATAATTAAACTCTCTGGGGCAATCTTTTTTCGTAATCATTTGTCCTCATTTGCTCGCTCATTCAAAATAAATCTAATGCCCCAAACAGCTGCTCTTACTGGAGTTTCATTCAAATAAGCCTGCCCTGAGCCCCAAAGCAAATTAAGAGAAATTCCAATTTTTGTTTGTGTGTCTCAAAGAACACTAAAGGGAATAATAACCCACAGCAAGACGTCTCCGAGACCTTTTCCTCTGGTCCCTAGTCCTCACCTTCCTGCAGTTACACCAGGGGTCCTGGCATCCTGCACCACAGACCCCCGAGGCCCAGCCCAGGTGGCTTTTCCCCCTTTCTTTCTCCTTCCCACTTTTCAGCTCTTTATTGTGTAACTGACTTGGCCTTTCCCCTTTCCTTCCACCTGTTCTTGCTTCTATCTACTCAGGCTGCATCGTAAACCCCACCCCTGTAGGGGATGGAGAGGGTGAAAAGGGAGGACTGGGGACGCATGAAAGGGGTGTTAACGAGTTTGTACCCAGCAGACACAGTGTGGCCCTGAGGATAAAAGGGTGCCTGAGGCAGGACCCCTCAGAGCTTCCACGTTCTTGAAATAGATACAAGTCGCTGGGGGAACCCTGAGGAGAGATGGGTTCAGGTAGACGCAGAGGTAGAGATGGAGTTTGGGGTGTATGTTGATGGTGGTGTGGATATATTACACATCCTTCTTGGCTGCACAGCTGTATCAGGAATTGCTCAGCTTCACCTGGGAGTCAGGGCAGATAGGGACCTCAGAGAGGAAGAGGAGCTAATTCTGAGGGTGTGAGTAGAAGTTGAGGTGCTTCTGGGTGGAAGGAGGGCAGCTACACCACAGTCAGGGGGAGAGATCTAGGACTCATACCGCCTTTCTGGCTATGGCAATAATGAAAGGAGACAAAGGAATGAGGGGCCACAGCTGCTGGCCATGGAGGGGTGGGGGGCAGCAAATTGGCAGGAGTTACCGCCAGCCTCTTTGTCAGATGGGGCTGGCGAGATGAAGAGATGTAGCAGGCTCTGCGGGAGGGGAGGTGCAAGCCCCCAGGGTCTGGCTTGAGAGGGCGAAGGGGTCTCCCTGCCAAGCAGAGGCTCAGCCTGCACCCACCTCCTCAGTATACTGAGCTCTGGCACAGATGTGTCGTAATTTACTCTGCACCCTCTACTCTAAGCCACCAGGTTTTTGCCATATTGATAATGTGGCTATAAACATTCTGTATGTTAGCCTTGATGCTTCAGCTTCCATGGGGTAGATCCCCAGGAGCAGAATTGCTGAGTCAAAAATTAAAAAAAAATTTCATTGTAATAGTTGTTGTCAGAGTGCTTTCCAAAATACTTATAATCATTTGCAGTTCTACCAATAATGTGCAAGAGTTCCTTTTTTCTCTCCATCTCTACCAATAGAGGTGTTACAGCTATTTTAATTCTTTCTAGTCTGGCAGTTATAAAGTTAGAGCTCATGGTTACTTTAACTGGCATTTCCCTGATCTGTGATGAGTTTGGGTATCTTTTTAGATGTGTGTTATGATACAGACTGCTCATTTTATTTTCTCTTCTCCTTTCTCTTCTCTTCTTTCTTCCTCCCTCCCTCCCTCTTTCCTTCTTTCCTTCCTTCCTTCCTTCCTTCCTTGGGCAGGTTTGGATATATTATGTCGCCCATGAAAAGCCATGTTCTTTAATGCAATCTTGAGGGGGCAGACATTAATCTTTTTGATTATGGTGGAACCTGTTGATTGAGTGTTTCCATGGAGAAGTGACTTACCCAACTGTGGGTGATAACTTTGATTAAATTATTTCCATGGAGGTGTGGACCCTGCCTACTCAGAGTGGCTCTTGATTGGTTCACTGAATTACTTAAGAGAACTCAAGAGCCTATACAGATGCTTGCAAATAGAGACACTTGGAGTTGGGGACAGAAGGACATTTGGAGATGCTAAACCAAGAGATGAAGCCCAGTTTGCCCCGGAGAAGCTAAGGGAGGACCCCCAGATGCCTAGAGACAAATGCCCTGGGAGAAAGAAGCAAGGACACACAGAAGCTGAAAGAGAGGAGTGAAGACAGAAGGCCAGAGACATTTTGGAGAAAGCCATTTTGAAACACAACCCGGGAACAAAGGATCAGCAGACACCAGTCACATGCCTTCCCAGCTGACAGAGATGTTCCAGACACCATCAGCCATTCTTCAGTGGAGGTATCCTCTTGTAGATGCTTTAGTGTGGACACTTTTATGGCCTTAGAACTGTAAATATGTAACCTAATAAATCCCCTTTATAAAAGCCAATCTGTTTCTGGTATCTTGCATAATGGCAGCTCTAGCAAACCAGAACAAATAGAAAGAGCTCTTTGTATAATATAAATATTAACACTGTTCTTTGCATTTCAGGTATTTTTTCAAACTGATTTATTTCTTTTAAAAATTAAACTTTTCAAAGAAATTAATACACATGCTTAAATAAATCAGCAGTAAAGAAGGGCTTATAATGAAGAGGCTCTGCCTCCCCTTTCCCTTCTCAGCTCCCAAAGGATCTTCTCTGACAATCTTTTGCTCATTTGTTTTCGTTTCCTAGGTTGCTCAAGCAAATACCATGAAATAAGTTGTGTTTAAACAATGGAAATGTATTCACTCACAGTTTTGAGCCTGTGAAAATGTCCAAATCGAGGCATCATCAAGGTGAAGCTTTCTCCCTGAAGACTGTGGTGTTCTGGGGCTGGCTGCTGGTGATCTTTGGCTCCTCTGTCACATGGCAAGGCAGATGGCAGCATCTCCTGATCTCTTCTTTCTCTTCCAGGTTCCATTTCAACTTCTTGCATCTGTGGCTTTCTCTCTATACATCTGAATTTCCTTCTCTTATAAAGAACTCCAGTAATAGGATTAAGACCCATCCTGATTGAGGTGGGCCACACCTTCTTAACTGAAGTGCCCTCATCAAACGGTCCTACTCACAATGGGTTTGCACTCAAAGGCATGGATTAAATTTAAGAACATGTTTTTCTGGGGTACATACAGCTTCAGACCACCACAGTCATTTCTTTAGGTGATTACTTCCATATTTCTAAGTGATTTGTTTATTCCGCTATCCTGAGTTTATTCATTTCAGGAATTATCTGTTGAGCTCATGCTGTAATAGATGAGGATTTAGGTCACTTCTCCCATCTCTGTCCCCATTTTAGTATAATTTTTCACTATTTTTAGATCCTTTGTTGGCTATCTTTGTAAATTTAAGTTATATACTTTACTTCTTTTAGTAAGTACCAACTAATAGACAGGGTTCTTGGCTTCCGACTTGGTAAGTGGAGGTCCTCACTACCCCTGCCTTTTGCTTTGGCTTTCCTTTACTTTTTTCCTTCAAAGTTTTCCCATCTTCACTTTCACTTTTATTTTGTCAAGTAAACTATACATTCTCTTCTGTAACCATAGTTAAGTCACCTCTACTTTGTCTACAGATTCTAAGAGTTGAAAATTAGCAACTTTTCAAAAGGCTAAAATGATAAAATAAAAAATCTTATTGTTTATGAGAGCAAACATTATTACAAATGAATGAACTAAGAAACCTAAAATAAAAAGAAAATAAATGTGTAAATTTTTATTCATCAGATAGTATGGTATAATGTTTAAGAGTGAGGGGAGACAAAGTGCGTGTGTCCACTCCCAGCTCTGCCAGTCACTTAGTTGTGTGACCCTGGGCAGGCTGTTTAACCTGCCTGAGCCTCAGTTTCTTCATCTGTAAAGGGAAATAATAATAATACATAGTCAAGGACTGCCTTGAGGAAGAAATGGGCCTGGAATACAATAATACAATACAGTAGGTACTGGATAAATATTAGTACTAGTATGTAAATATTGTTCTTTGCAGCATTATTATTAAATTTTCCCTTTCTTGGAGTTTTTTAATGACTTTCTCCCTCCCCACCCCCTTTTTTCTTTCCTTCCTTTCTTTGGCATTGTCTACCTTTACTTCATCCTTATGTTGCCCCAGCATTTCAAGGATAGTGTTGAATCTGTGGAGTCCTTTTTCCCTGGATGAACTCTGCTGGGGACTCCATACTTGTCTGGGCTGGTTGCTCCTTGGCCATGGCACAAATGCTGCCCTGGGGCCACTCCCTCTCTGTGTGAACCCACAGTCTCTCCTAATCTCACAGCTGCCATATTCTTGTTCTACATTTTAATGAAGAACATTTTCAAGTGACTTTCTCAGAAAACTTTTTTTTCTTTTTTGAGACCTAAATGTTGAAGGCATTGCCTGTCTGAAATGTCTTTACTTTGCCCTCAGGCTAGAATGATAATTTGGTTGGGTAGAGAATTCCACGCTGAAAATCTTTTTTCCCTCACAAATGTAGAAGTGTTCCTCCTTTGCCTTCGAGTGTATAGGTTGCTGATAAGATGTGGTGAAAGTCCTATTCTTGTTTCTCTCCCTTTTGTTCCTCTCATTTTATACTTGTTCTGAAATTTCACCATGATATGCTAGGATATGGGTCTTTTGCACGGTATTGTTGTACTGGCCACTTGGAGGACTCTTTCATTATGAAGATTTATGTTTTTCACCTTGAGAAAGTTACTTTCTATGATTCATTTAATAATTTTCTACCCTTATTGTCCTGGATTTCTGGAACTCTTATTGGTCACCTTGAAACCCACAGGGCAGGCAGGCAGGAAGGGAGGACAGAGATCAAGCGGAGAAGAGAAAGGAGAAGCTGGAACCACAAGCACGAACTGGAGCCCCCAGCGACAGAGGGAAACCTGTGCCAGTTCTTGCTGCCTCTGACCTTGGGAGCATGGGCGCTGGCAGAAACCAGGGCCTTGGTCACGGGGCTAAACCTGGCCCAGGAGTCAGAGAAGCTGAACGGGGATTTAGGGGAAAGTGGAGCAGTTGCAGGCCCAGCCACTGCCTCATGCCGCAAGATGAGCCAGGAGATAAGTGGCAATGTGTGAGCAGCAGAATTGCTGCACTTCACTTCCACTTTCCAAGTGGCTCACAGGGATCTCTCTTGTGGCCTGTGCTAACATACAGGGAAGGGAGTTCTGGGAAACATAGTTCATCCTAGCCAAGCTGACACATTACAAAGCCATCATAGCTTCCATTTTTTATTTTACAAAGATTCAAATAGCACTATGTGCCTGTTGCTGTTCTAAGCACTTTCCATATATTAACTCATTTAATTTTTACAATACCCCTATGCGATAGCTATTATTATTAGCCCTCTTTTAGAGGAGAAACTGAGAACAGAGAGGTTAAGTAACCTTCCTAAGGTCACACAGCTAGTAAGTGGCAGAGCCAAGATTCAAACCCAGAGAGTCCTTGACTCCAACACTACTGTGCAAGGGCAGGATTGCCCTGGCCAAACGGATATTGAAAAGTGAAAACTGGCGAGCTTTAGAGCTTTATGTGGGAGTTGTTTGTTTATTTGATTGGTTGTATTTTTTATATTTGGTCTGTCCTAATGGAAACGAGTCAATGAATATTTTGTTCTAAGGAATCTAAGCTCCTATAAATAGAGAGTCAAGATTAAAACTAACTGCTTGAAGAACTTGCATTTTCACTCCCTTGGCGTCTCTGCTTTAACCTCCGAAGCACAGCCACTGCCAGCAGAGCAGACAGGCCCCCAGGAGGAGGGGTGGGTGTTACTATGGCCTCCTCCCGCTTCTCTGCAGGCTCTGGGCTCCCGGGGACTGAATGCCCCAGGCTGAGTGTATTGACAGACAGTGCTGTCTCTGTACATTAGCTTACAAACATTAGCTGGTAAAATGTGCTTTGTCCCCTGGATTTCTCCCGTGGCTTACAGTTGAAAGCACAGGGTGCCTTCATGCTTCGCCATAGCCTAGGGGTCTACACCAATGATCATTAATACTGCCTCAGCCACCAGGGAGTCACAGAAAGACCAGGCCACCTTCCTGTCCCTTGGACCATGCAGTAAGTCAGCCGTCGAGGGGTGAGGGAAGCCAGCTCACCTCCCAGTGTTTTTGGCCCTTTGGCCCTCCTCGCCCTTATCCCCTGAAGCTCTGGTTGCTCCCCAGAACTTAAGCAGGGGTGGGGAGTCACCCTAGCCTCCTCAGTCCCACCCAGTACCCAGGGCCAGAGCTCTCCCAGGGCACACAGCCTTTCCCCTGCTTTACTGGTCCCACCACTGAGGGCTGCTCAGAAGGTGCAGGACTAACCAGGGATGTTTTGTCCTGAAGCAGATCAGCAGTTTTTGGCACAATCCCCAGGACCAAATTCTGAGGAGGAGAAGGAGAGTGTTGGAACAGCACAACCTAACCCAGGAATTCCTCTCAGACCCCTGCCTGCCCATCTGCCTGTGCCCAGGAACCCCGAAGGCCATGGAAAGGCAGAGTAGGAGATGACTGTGGGTCCCCCTGTCGGTGGGTCACAAACTCGAGCAGGCATCAGGATCACCTGGAGAGCTTACTACAACCCACATTTCTGGACCCACCCCCAGAGCTCCTGATTCAGTGGGACGGGCTGAGGCCTGAGAATGTACATTTCTTAGAAATTCCTAGAGGATGCCCAACTCCTGCTAAGAGTGCTTTGAGAACTGCTGCTTTGTTTAACATTACCGTTCCTCTGAGGCCCAAGAGAGCAGCATAACGCAGATCCAAAAGTGACTGTTGGGATTTTTGCTTCCAGCCAGGCCCAGGAGCAAGCTGGAGCTGTCCTTTCCTGCACCGGCCAGGCACTGAGTTGGTCAGCAACAGTAAAAGGCTGCCTGGCAGCCAGGAGACAGATGCCCTGCGGAGGCCCCAGCCCTCTGTCTATCCTGATTCTCTACACAAAGCATTTGCTGTGGCACAAACTTGCTGACAAGCATGACCCTGGGATTGGGGGATAAAGCAAATCATCAGAACTGTTGGGTCCCTGTATTCCTGGCTCTGGAGACATGCAAAAAGGCCCCCTGCTCCCCTGGCCACCCCACGGCCACCCTTGCAGGCCTGCAGAGTGGAGAGTCCTCAAATGGGGCATGGCCTGGCAGGAGGTGCAGGGCTGCTTCCTGTGCCAGCTGATAGCAGGACTCCAGGGGCCCGGCCGATGAGGCGAGAATGAAGATGCTCCAAGCTTCCTCAGGGTGCTCTACTCTTGCTGTGCCCTCCCTGGCATTCAAAACCCGAGCCAAGTGCCCCTACTGGCAGGGAGGAGCAGCTCAAGCCCGGGCCTTCAAGGTTGTCAGCATTTGGGAGACCACGTGGAGGCGCAGGGCCGCTCCATTTGACACAGGCTCCCTTCTCACAGCCTCCCTGGGCTCCTCATGGTTTCTCCAGCCTTGGCTTTCACGTAGGGCCACAATGTTCCACTGTTCTCTCTCCCTCCTTGTGCCACCACCTCCTCCCACCACCATGGACTTCCAAGGAAGAGTGAGGCATTTGCATATGCCAAGAGCTAACAATGGCCCCCTTGGTGTTTAGACCTCGGCACATGTCTTGACCTGAGTCCCTGAACCACATATGGATGAAAGGGTGGGCAGGCAGCCGATGAGATATTCATCTATTAAGTGTCCCCAAACAGCACTGAAGTAAATCAGAAAGAAGGTGCTAGTTAACTCGGGTTTCCTCATGCAACTCCTTGCCTAAGAGGATAAACCTAAATCACCCTTGCCCTCAGCCTTCAGTTAAAGAAAAGATTCCTCACTGGGGCTATTTCTGTTGAGTATTTTTGCCTCTGCCTAGCTAGGGGACAGCCACTAGAAGTTGGCAGTCAATGGAAAAATTCAGGTTGTGCTGCCTACGAGAAATTAGTATTTATTTAACTAAATTTTAAATAGTTTCATATACCTACAAGAAGTTCAGAAAACTCAAGTAAGGGGTTAAGGAGAAGGTAGGGGGCAGCCAGTATTCTGAAGGTTAGCATGATGACTGCCCACAGGCTGATTATTGCATCTGCTTCACGTGCTACAGGGTCATGATGGTCGTGTCCTTCCTGGCTCATTTATTCCCCTGACCAACCCTAAGAGGAAAGTACTGTTGTTGTCCCCACTTTACAGGTGAGCAAACAAAAGGCCTAGAGAGTTTAGATAAGTTGTCCAAGTTGCATGCAGGAGGGTTTTCAACCAGCAGCGTTGTTGCCTCGGACCTTGACTCTTAACCACAATTAAGCCCCTGATACCCACAAGGCGCTAAGGGGGCTGTATTAACTCAGTCTCCAGCAAACCTCTGAAATAAGTATTATTATTGTTCCCATTTACAGAAGCCAAAATGGAGATAGAGATTCAATCAGTTGCCCAGAGTCACCCAGAGTGGGGATTTAACCCAGACAATACTACCTACTCCAGGGTTCACACACTAACTGCTTTACTGAAATCAACAGGATTTAAGGAACTACCTAAATTAGCCTCCACACAACCACTCTGGGGCCACCTGGAACATTTAAAGGCAATTTCTGTTGTTGGAGGAGTTGAGATTTTTCTTTTTTTTTAGATCCAAAACCCGCGTTAATAATTACATTAGCCTTTCTGCCACTCTCCATTACCACACAATTGTTTAAACAGACAGTCACGGTGGACTGCCTGTGTGTAAAGCCTTGGCTGGGCGCTGTAGGAGCCACGGGGATGAACCAGAAGTGGACGTGCCCTTCCGCAGTGCATTTCTTGGCGGTAAACAGGCGCGCACATAAACACACCAGAGAACGCGCTGGCCTGGCGCTGTGCTGCGGGAGCCTGCGGAGGATTCGAGAATTCCGAGGCTTTTGCTGGCTGGTGGGTTCCCTGAGGGGCAGGTGCGACTGCGTGGCGGGCGGTAAGTGGCGCCTGCGGGGAGGGGAGACGGGGGTGCAGGGCTGAGATATGACCCGCCCCCTAGCTCCTCGGCTGTTTCCAAACTGTAAGAAAGAGGATGAGCTGGTCCCCGCAGCCAGCTGGCCCCAGGCCACAGGAAGCTCTTTGTTTTCCCTGTCGTTCGCTGCCCTCTGCACGGAGGAGGGGCCGCCGGGTCACCCAGGGTCAGACTCTTCTCTCAGCACTTGCAGCGCCGTGTTGGGGGCATCCGGTCCTTGGGGTTCCCGCCGCCCATCTCCCAGCTGACGAGTGACTGTAGCTGACGACCCAGCGTTACATAAGAGGATTATGAAACCCTGGAACGGGAAGGTGGGTGATCAGTGTGTATAAATAGACAAGAACCTCATTCCTGGGCTACTCTAAGACTCAGAGACATCTAGTGGCAGAAAAGTATATCTGCAGTCCTGAAAGAGTACAAATAAGACTTTTAAGAAGTTGTAATTTGTGAAACTTTTGTACATACCCAAATTGGGAGGCTTTTGGTTAAATGACTTCGAAAGCAAATGAATGCCCAGGTTTTTCATTTTTAGGAGTATAGCTTTGTCTTCAGTGAAAAGCACGGTAAGCCTGACTTTCCCCCCAATCTTAAGTGTGCACAATGGCAAATAGTGTGTGAAAGAGAAAATTAGAATACGACTCTATTAACGTCCTCTCACACTCACTTCTCAGGATGTTGACTTTTTTTTATGTGATTAGGTTTTTCACCAATATCATAATTATTGCTATCAAATTGGTTTCATGGGTGAACATACATTGATGAGCACAATAATATCCTAAAAAAATGAACCAGTGTTCCACTGCTACCACATCACTCACATCCTATTTTCTTTTGCCCTTTGCTCCATTCAATTAGCGAGGATGTTCCAGGCTCATTTCTTCAGAGAAGAAAAATTACACAGAGGAAAAAAGAGTCTCTCTCTGGCTTCTGAGTTTCAAAATAACTTGATCTTAAGGGAATATAAAAGGACTTAGGACCAAAATCACATATGTATTTTTTTAAATCAACTTTCCATTGACGCACATAAAATAGTTTCAGAGAAGGGTAGAAGTCGTCAGCATGGTGTGCCACCTATATACCTGTATACCTGTATTTCTGTAGACAAAAATCAGGTCAAGAACATCCCAGCCTCCTCAGACCCCTCCCTTCTCCCCACTGGTAACATCCTGACTTCTAATGCTGCAGATGAGCTTCTTCTGTTTTTTTTTTTTTTTTCCACATGTTTTATATCACTCGAGTTATGCTATGTATCCTGTTTACATCTTTTGCTTAACGTTGTGTTCATGAGATTCATCCGTGTTTTGCATGCAGCAGTAACTCATTCATTTTCATTGGTGTATAAACTCCATTGTATGAGTGTACAATACAGGATTCTACTCTTGATGGACATTTGAGTTGTTTACAGTTTGTGGCTGTTAAGCATAATGTTGTCATGAACTGTTCTCTCTTTGTACATATGTATTCATTTCTTAGAGTATATAACTAGGGGTAGAATTGTTGGGTCATAGGGGATATGTTTGTTTAACTTTAGTTGATACTGACAAACGGTTTTCCAAAGAAGCTAGATCTATAATTTATGCTTCCATCAGAGTGTGAGGGTTGCAGTTGTTCTACAGTCCTGCCAGCATTTGGTATTGGCAATATTTTACATACTTACTCTAATTGGTGTGGAGTATTTTCATGTTGTAGTTTTAATTGCATTTCCCAGGTGTAACGAGATTAAGCACCCTTTCATATGTTACTAGTTATTTGGAAATCTTTTGTAAAGTAGCTGTTCAAGTCTTTTGCCCGTTTTTCTGTTGGGTTGCCTGTTGTTTTCTTATTGATTTGTAGGGGTTCTTTCTATATTCTGGATATGAGTCCTTTTTATGTGCTACAAATATTTTCTCTCATTCTTGGTTTTTTGTTCTCTAGTGGTATCATTTGATGAGAAGAATCTCCTGATTTTTAGCAGTCCTATTAAAATTTTTTAGATCTGTGGTCAGGAAGATTTTCTCCTATGGTATATTTTAGAAACTTTTTTGTTTGACATTTAGATTTATGATCAACCTGAAATTGATTTTGTGTATGGCGTAAGATAGGGATCAATTTTCTTTTTTTTTTCCCATTTAGATATTTCTTTAACCCGGTACCGTTTGTTGAAAAGATTGTCCTTTCCCCGCTGCTCAGCCATGCCACTATTGTCAGAAATCGAGAATTCATAAATGTGTGGGTCTGTTCCTGGACTCTTTATTTTGTGCCATTGGTCTACTTATCTATTCTTGTATTAACGTTAAACTGTCAAAAATTACTGTAGCTTTGTAATAAGCTTTTCTATCTGATAGAATTTCTTCCAACTTTCTTCTTTTTAATATTGTCTGGGATATTCTTGGCCTTTTGCATTTCTGTGTAAATTTTAGAGTCAGTTTTTTACTTTCCACAAAAAACATGCCAGAATATTCAATGTATTGGGGAATGCATTGAATCAATATGTCAATTTGGGGAAATTTTACATCTTTTAACTATTGAGTTTCCCAATCAAAGCATATATATTTCCTTCCATTTATTTAGGTCTTTAAAAGTTTCTCTCAGTAATGTTTCTTAGAAAATACATAAAAATGTAAAAAAGAAAGTAAAAATCATCTTGATCCCACTACCCAGAGATGACCAACTCTTAATGCTTTGATCTATATCCCTTTATATGTCTTTTCTATGCATGTCTGTATATGTATTTAAGAAAAGATTTGTAACTTGTAAAGATGTTTTACAGCCTATTTTCCCACTCAGTAAATTGTATAACCTTTTCCATGTTAATAAGGATATATATCATCAGTTTTAAAGGTGCTTATTATTCTATTTTATGAGTGAACCATAACAACCATAACAAGTTACTTTTTTTGAGGGACATTATTCTGTCTGCCACAGAAGGGTTAGGGTAATGCTAGTTGCCAAAGCTATTTTTTGTGTATCTGGGAAGTCCATTCATTTAATAGAGACCAAAACTAAAGCCAACTGTTTTTTAAAGGAAACAATGCGTTCACACCACAAAAAGATATTTCAGGTTTGAACAGTGTGCCAGTTTGAATGTATTATGTCCCCCCAAATGCCATTATCTTTGATGTAATCTTGTGTGAGCAGACCTATCAGTGTTAATTAGACTGTAATTCTTTGAGTGTTTCCATGGAGATGCACCCCACCCAACTGTGGGTGATGACTCTACTTGGATAATTTCCATGGAAGTGTTGCCCCACCCATTCAGGGTGGATCTGAATTAAATTACTGGAGCACTATATAAGATCAGACAGAAGGATCAAGCTGCTACAGCCAAGAGGGACACTTTGAAGAAAGCTCAGTTGCTGCAGATGAGAGACAGTTTGAAGACGGCCGTTGAAAGCAGACTCTTGCTCTGGAGAAGCTAAGAGAGGAGAAATACCCTAAGTGCAACTAAGAGTGACATTTTTGAGGAACTGCAGCCTAGAGAGGAACGTCCTGGGAGAAAGCCATTTTGAAACCAGAACTTTGGAGCAGACGCCAGCCACGTGCCTTCCCAGCTAACAGAGATTTTCCAGACGCCATTGGCCATCCTCCAGTGAAGGTACCCTATTGCTGATGTGTTACCTTGGGCACCTTATGGCCTTAAGTCTGTAACTGTGTAACCAAATAAACCACCTTTTATAAAAGCCAATCCGTCTCTGATGTTTTGTATTCCGGCAGCATTAGCAAACTAGAACAAACGGCATACACTGTATAGCAGTTTACACTATGAAGTGCTCATTTGTGTACTTACGACTTTCACATTCCTTTGAACCCTAAAGTTATTTGAGTCTCAAAACAGATGAAAAAACAAAAAAAAAAACAAAAAACAACCCCACCCAGGGAAGAAACCTACTTAGATATTTGAACATTTAAATAGCTTCATCTATTAAGGCCCCTCCTGAGGTCAGCAAGAGTCCACCAACAGTGTCCTGCTAAGGCCAGCACGCAACATCTGTGCCTGGGAATGAGATATGTTTGTTTCTTATTGCTTCTGTAACAAATTATCACAAACTCAGTGGCTCAAAACAACACAAATTTATTATCTTATAGTTCTGGAGTCAGAACTCCCCAATCATTGGGCTAAAATCAAGGTGTCAGCAGCTCTGTCTTCTTCCTGGAGGCTTTAGGGGATGTTTCAATCCCTAAAGCTGCCGGAATGCAATATCAGAGAAATGGGATAAATCCCATTGAAAATCCCTTTAAATAGGGCTTTATTAGTTTACAAATTTACAGTTCTAAGACCATGAAAATGACTACATTAAGACATCAAGAGGAAGATGCCTCCTCTGAGGAAAGGCTGCTGGCATCTGGGGTTCCTCTGCCACATGGGAAGGCACATGGTGACTTCTGCTGGCCCTTCTCTCCTGGTTCTGGTTTCAGCTCCTGTGGGTCCTTGCTTATTTCCCCTGGGCATTTCTCTCTCAGCTCTCGGGGCTTTTACTGTCCTTTATCCTCTCATAAAGGATTCAGGTACAGGATTAAGACCGTCCTTGAATGGGCTGGGTCACATCTCAATTGAACCAAAAGGTCCCGCCCATAATGGATTTGTCCCCACAGGGATGGATTAAAAGAACATATTCTTCTCTGGGGTACATAATAGTTCCAAACCAGCACAGGGGAGAATCCGTTCCCTTGTGTCTTCCAGCTGCTAAAGGCCACCTGCATTTCTTGGCTCGTGGCTCCTTCCTTGCATCACTCCAACCTTTGCTTCTGTCATCACGTCTCCTTCTCATACTCTGAGACTCCTGCCTCCCTCTAGTGAGAACCCTTATCGGATCCACCTGGATAATCCAGAATTATCTCCCAATCTCAAGATCCTTAATTTAATCACACCTGCAAAGTTCCTTTTGCCATGAAGGGTAGTATGTTCACAACTTCTGGGATTTAAAATGTGGGCAACTCCTCCCCCCTATGTGGGATCAGACACCCAGGGGAGTGAATCTCCCTGGCAACGTAGAATATGACTCCCGGGGAGGAATGTAGACCCGGCATCGTGGGACGGAGAACATCTTCTTGACCAAAAGGGGGATGTGAAAGGAAATGAAATAAGCTTCAGTGGCAGAGAGATTCCAAAACGAGCCAAGAGGTCACTCTGGAGGGCACTCTTACGCACACTTTAGACAACCCTTTTTAGGTTCTAAAGAATTGGGGTAGCTGGTGGTGGATACCTGAAACTATCAAACTACAACCCAGAACCCATGAATCTCGAAGACAGTTGTATAAAAATGTAGCTTATGAGGGGTGACAATGGGATTGGGAAAGCCATAAGGACCACACTCCACTTTGTCTAGTTTATGGATGGATGAGTAGAAAAATAGGGGAAGGAAACAAACAGACAAAGGTACCCAGTGTTCTTTTTTACTTCAATTGCTCTTTTTCACTCTAATTATTATTCTTGTTATTTTTGTGTGTGTGCTAATGAAGGTGTCAGGGATTGATTTAGGTGATGAATGTACAACTATGTAATGGTACTGTAAACAATCAAAAGTACGATTTGTTTTGTATGACTGCGTGGTATGTGAATATATCTCAATAAAATGATGATAAAAGAAAAAAATGTGGGCAACTGTATGGGGCATTATTGCATCTACCACGGAAGGGTTGGAGTAAAACTTCAAACTGCAAAAGGGCAAGTTCTAAATGTGAAAATGGACTTGATAAGTAATAGTTACAGACAATATGGTATAAAATACATTAATAATTATAAAGTAATACAATGAATATTTGTAATGATATAATAAATCAGTATTTATAAAATAATTCTAATGATTAAATACATTAGGTGGATTACATTTCCTTTTTAATCCAATAAGTCTTTCATAAGCCTCTACTTTGTGCTGTCACCCTCTGTTCCCAGTGTCTAAAACGTGTCTGGCTACAAAACAAATTATTGTGATGCAAATAATCTAGGGACTTAGTACAAATTTTTTGAGTTAATACATAAATATATGTGTTGTGTATATTGTATGATAGTACAGGATGCATTTTAATTAATGCCATGAAAGCAGTTTCCTTACTTCATGTTCAAACCTTGAAAATGAGCAGCTTCTAATCCACAAATGTGTTGAGTCTCAAAAATTTGTTTCTAAATCAGTTGTTCACAACTCAGAATTCATGACTATAAAACTTAGATTTTAAGTAGTGGTTAGGACCCAGCCTAGCTGTATAGGTTTCTGTTTGGTTAAAATTATATGCATTTTCTATGAGATATAGTCAAAATTATGTGCATTTATTATGAGGAATACTTTTCAAATTAACTAGTAATTAAAAGAGAAAAGCAGTACAACTTAATAAGACATGGTTTATTTATCTGGAATGATATTCCTTATGGAAGTTGAAAGTTTAGTGCAAAGAGAATGCCTTCTGTGGGAATTCAGGTAAGGTTTGGGGAATTCTTTCAAGCTGTTAGAGGTGGAGGTTACAAGGTCTGAACTGTATCAACATTGCAGTTCTCCTTGTCTTTAATGCAGTACATTGTCCCACTGTTCATGCTTATCTGCCATATTTAGGGCTATGTTTTGATTAATAAGAAGACTTCTGCTGAGAAGCCAGGAGAGGGGTGGATTGAATAAGGAGTGGGCACAGCATTGGTGAGATCGCCCTTGAGGGGAAGAAGGAGATGGTAGGAAAAAGACCCCGGAGGCAGTGGCTGAATTGGTCCCAAGACTGTGTCCTTGGCCCAAGAGAGCTCAGGTGAGGTCAGCAAGGGCTGAAAGGAGGGTGGCCCTTGTCACTGCTGCCTCTGCCTTTCCTACTCACCCTCGCAGGTGAGTTCTCAGAGGACTCCCCTCTTCCCGGGTCCCATTCTCCAGTCTTTGCTGCCAAGTGGACTGGAGGGCAGATTGGGCTCCCTGGTAGCCCAGTAAGAGAGGGGATCAGGTGTGGTTGTTAACCGCAGGGGTTTTGGAGCCAGCCAGAGCTACATTGGAATTCCAGCTTTGTCACCTACCAGCTTTGTGATCTTTAGCCTTACGTCTCATCATCCGTAAATGGAAATATTATATCTAGTCTGCTTGGGTTTTGTAAGGATTAAATGTATGTTGGACACTAGCACAGAGTCGGGCATGCAGTAAGCACTCATCCCTGGCCATAGGTAAACAGAAATGATAAGACCCGGTTCCTGCCCTCAGGGGACTCGCAGTGTCCTGGGGTAGATGGACTTCTAAGCTGAGAGTGATAATTTAGTGTGATAAGCACTAGGATGTCTATGTGTGTGTGTGTGTACATATATATGTATATATAAATGCTGTGAGAGCCCATAAAAGGTGTGGAGGAACGGGAGGCCTTCAGAAGGAGGAGACACCTTAGCCGAGTCTTGAAGGTCAGGACTCAGCCATATGGTTTGGGCAGAGTTTAAGGGGACTGGGCAGAAAGATATTACAGATGAAGGGACAGCATAAGTGAAGGCTTATTGGTGTAAAACAGCCTGATGTATGAAGGAATGAAACCATTTTAGAGTATACGTCCAGTGCAAGTAAAAGATGGAGCAGTATGAGAGGACAATGCTTGTGGCCTGGCCATGGAGGGCCTCATTGGCAGGCTAAAGTGCTTGCCTTTTATCTTACAGGATATTTGGATCCATTGAAGGGTTTCGAGAATGTCAGAGAGGTAGCCGGCTTTCCTTTCTGGAAAGAGCAGTTCTAAGGATTGTGGAGGAGGAATTTAGTGGATGAGGCCCTGCCCGGTGCCAGGGGCAGGTTGCCATCCGGAAACCCCATACAGCAGGGTATATTTTCCAAAGTCGCCTCAACACAGTCTCCCATCTCACACACTCTCCTTACGATGTGATCTTGGCACCCCTCCCTTGAACCTGAGTGGGCATTTGTGATTGCCCCAACCAGCCGAGTCTAATGGAAGTCATGTGAAGTGACTTCTGAAGCTACATCAGAAAAGATGCCATGTACTTGTGCTTTCCTCTCTTGAGACACTCATACTTGGAACCCAGCCTCCATGCTGAGGGGGCCCACGAAGCCCATGGAGAAGCCCACTTGGAGAGGAATTGAGCTCCCCAGCCCACAGACCCAGCTGAGCTCCAGCCAACAGCGAGGACAAACTTGCCACCATGTGAGGGAGCCTGGGGGATCCTGGGATCCTCCCACCCCCAGTCCAGATTCTCCATTTGATGCCTTGTGGGGCAGAGGTAAGCCAGCCCCTCTGATCTCTGCTAAATTACAAATGTGTAAGCAACATAAATGGTTGTCGTATAAGCCATTAAGTTTTGGGGTGAAATAGATAACTGGAACACCCCAATCCATTGTGGAAAATCCTGCTGAGGTTGTATGCACTTCCCCAAATAATGATCGTGGCCTGGGGTCTCTGCTGCTGTGTTCTCTTCCCCTAACTGGTGACTCTGGCATTAAGTGTTGCCGGAATTAGGTCAGAGACTATTGCTCTCCTGTGGCTTCTATGCCTGAACCCTCTTGCTGCCTTTTCTGGAGTCATCTGTGACCTGGTCAGTATACTCCAGAACTGCCCATTTCCCACGGGCATCCACACCCCATCAGCCTCCTGTTGTTGAGGCTCCATCATGTCTTGGCTAAATGTAAGGCACAGAGAAGGTGCGTGTTGGCCCTTTCATAAGTGTACTTCGCTTTGCCTACTCTTTGCCTGGCCCTATGATCAGTACTGGAAGTAGTTGAGAGAAATTTCATGCATTTTATCTGAGACCTTACCTGTAGTCTATGGTGCCATTTACAAAGGCTTTCAGCTAGAAGTACAGACGCCCTGTCTAGAGAGGTTTAAAGGAATAGCAGGGTTTTTTTTCCTCTCACGTGGCAAGAAAACAACCTAGAGATTGTTGTGTCAGTGGCTCAGGTTCTTCCTGCTCCTTCATCCTTAGTGTGCCAACTTTCATCCTTACGCTTTTTGTCTCATGGTTGCAAGATGGCTGCTGTATCCCAAGATATCATACCTTCATTCCAGGCAGGAAAAATATGGAAAGATCACAAGGAAATGCAAGCTGCACCTGTCCCCTTTATTAATAAAGTAAAGGTTTTCCTGTAAGCTCTTGCTGCAGATTTCCCCTTGACTCTTGTCTTACTATTCCAGGGCTGCTATCACAAATACCATATAATGAGTTGGCTTTAACAATAGGAATTTATTGGCTCACAGTGGCAGAAGCTAGAAGGGTTGCATCTTCTGGAGGTTGGTAGAGTTCTGGTGCTGCCTTGTTACAATCCTTGGGGTACCTTGGCTTGAATCCATGCCTCATGTCACACAGCAATGTCCTCTTCTTTCTGCCTGTTTTTCTGGTTTAGGCTGACATCTGGCTTCTGGCTCCTCCCTGTTACCTTCTCTTTATAAAACTTCAGTAATCTGGATTAAGGCCCACACTGGTCCATTCACCACACTTTAAGTAAAAATAACATCTTCAAAAGGTCCTATTTACAGGGGATTCACACCCACAGGGACACAGGTTAAGAACATTTGTTTGTTGGGGTACGTAGTTCAACCAACCACAACTCTCACTGCCAGAATGTGTCACCTGCCCATCCTAAGCTGCAAAGGAGATTGAAAAACAAGGGTTCTTATCTGGTCACTTTGTCAGCTTTGCCAGTGTTCTCTGAGCAAAGAAGAAAAGGAACCCCCTGTGGACAAATTGTAGTCAAAATATCAACACAACGATAACATCTCATATCTGTCCACAGCCCTGTTCTGTCATCCTACTCACACCTGCAGGCCAGGAAAGCAGGTACTCATAAAGCAGAGCCCCGGAAGACCTAAACCTCTGCTTTGTAATTGCCAGGGTCATCTCAGGGCTTGGTACCCAGTCAGCCTTCACCAAGTAAGAAATGTTGGTACCCTCTTCTTAAATGAGGGCCCCCTTTCTCCCCCCAGAAAGGCATCTTATGGCTTGTCTGTGCTGGCAGGGAAGCCTCCCAAAAGAAAAATGACCAAATTGTGGACATGAAAAAAAAAAAAAAAAAAAAAAGAAGGGACCTACTCTAGGTGTTGAGGAGAAGCAAAGTAAGGAGAAGACACAGGCTATGCCCTGAAGGACATATACATATACTTAGTAACAATACAGGGTATCTGTGTTAGGATTCTTTTGGTTGCAAGTGACAGAAATCAAATGCAAAGTGTCTTAAGTAAAAAGGATAATTTATTGTCTTGGCCAGGGCCAGGACTAGGGTAAGGTAAGTAAGGCGCCTAAAGTACAAAATTTAAGAAGGCACTTGTGTTTGTGCAATAGTGCCAACCCTGCACTCACACAAACCTGAGAGTGCGTGCCTACTTAGAGTTTGTTCCTGAAGTGCCTCACTTGCCTCACCCTAGTTCCAGTCCTGGTCTTGGCCCATGAAACTGAAAACTACAAGGCCATGGCTTGATGCAGATGATCATACGGTATCACCAGGGTCTAGTCTCTCTCCTTCTCTTGACTCTGCCTTCCTTTGCATCACCTTCATTCTCAGGCCAGCTCACCCCTTGCTGGAGCAGGAAGTCCACTGGACATGCAGAGTTTACATCCAGCTAGTTTAGCAAGTCCAGGGGAGAAAAACCTCCAGGAGTCCTGTGGAGAGCTCTCAGGGCTGAGCTTGGATTGCATCCCTCTTCCGAACCAGCCCTTGGCAGGGCTACGCGGCTCTTTGATTGATCAGGCCCAGATCATATCTATATTCTTGCTGACCTTATTCTGTAAATTCTTGCTGACCTTATTCTGTAAATTCAACAGTCTGTAAGAGGCTTGACTTTACTGATTGGTGAGAGAGTACCAAGATATTTTCTCTTGATTTTTCTCTCTATTGGTCTGTTTGTGATAACCTAATGACTCTTAAGATATTTATTTATAAAAAGGAATAAAAAGGAAAGTTTGATTAGCTGTTCGGTATCATTATTCCTCAAAACAGCCCTGTGTGAGGTAAGTGTTGGATAGCTGACAAAAACTTAGTTCAGGGGATTCCTTAAAAGCTACCCAGCCGATTAGCGGTACAGCTGGAATTCACATGGAGTTCTGTTTGGATCTTGATCTGTGGTCCTTGTGAGACATTGATTTTTCTTCTTCCCAGTACGCTGCTACTTGATGAAGAAATAATTTTATCATGATATTTATGATCTATATAATTGGCCTCAACTTTTACCAAGAAAACCAATGACAGCCATCTGTGTTGACGCATATGTCAATCTCTGCCCCCTTTAGAAACCCCAGGACTAGAGTGAGGTAAGTGAGGTGCCTAGGGTGATAAGATTTATCTCATAATAATGTATGGGGGAGTGGGTAGGGAAGAGATTCAACAAGATTGGCCATGGGTTCATAAATGTTGAAGCTGGGTAATGGATACATCATGGGAGCTCATTATGCTACTCCCTCTATTTGTGTATATGAGATTTCCTATAATAAATTAATTTTTAAAAGATGAAGAAGAACCTAGACCACACCCCCACCCTGATCCATTTAACCACCCTGGCAGAAGACTGAAGGTTTACATTCTGAAAGGGTAAAACAAGGGCTCTGGGCTGAGGCATGGCAGGCCCATTGGAGGACGGAGCTACCTTACTAAGAACGGAGAGAGGAAAGGAATGTTTCATACTGAATGTTGAGGTTCCCAGCCCTCTGCCCTTACCTAGCTTCCGGAACATTGTGACCACCAGGTGGAAGCCTCGAGGAGCGTCTCTGAGAATCTGATCGGCCCAAGAGAAGACACCAGACTTCACCCATGAGACATTTCAGCCAGGTCACCTGAGAGTGAAGCCCGCAGAGAACAGTCTCCACCTGTGTGCACCGAGACTCCATTTAGCCCCACGTCAAATATCAGCAAACTTCCAAGGATCACCAGACATTTGAAAATAAAAGTCATGTAAAAAACAGAGGCCAAAACAGACAAAGGAAAAGCATCCTGGGGGAAAATGAGGGTAGAAGAAAAAATAAAATGTAAAACAAATTAAAAAAAAGTTCGATTAATATCTTCAGAGTGATAAGAGATATTATATAGCATATAGGATGCTATAAAAAACAGAACATTCAGAGAACAACAATGACAAAAAAAAACACAGCTCTTGGAAATTGGAAATATGGTAGCAGAATAAAATAGGTTGGAAGATAAAGTTAAGGAAATCACACAGATAGTAGAGCAAGAAGTCAATAAGGAGAACAGGTTAAAAAAAAAAGTTAAAGGGCCAGTTCAGGATGTCCAAGAGCTAAATAATAGTAGTTCCTGAATGGAAGTAGAGATAAAAAGGAAGGGAAGAATTCATCAAAGTAATACTTCAGAAAATTTTTCCGTATCTAAAAAATATGAGTTTCCAGATTGAAAGGGATCTCCAGTTTCCTACCTAGCATAATAAAAATAGATTCACCATGAAAGTTCAAATGCTGGGAATGAAGAACAGGCCCTAGAAGCTTTCAGAAAGGAAAACACAGATTTCATACAAAGTATCAATAATCCAAATGGCATTAAATTTCTGAATGCAACACTGAAATCTAGAAGTTAATAGGGCAATCGATGCCTTCAAACCTCAAAAGGAAAATGATTTCCAACCTAAAACTCTATATTCAGACAAACAATGAATTGAGGGTGAAGGAAGAAGAAAACCATTTTCAGACAGACAAGCTTCAAAAAATTTTCTGTCCTTTCTTCTGAAGCTAATGGAAGATGGGCTTCTCAAAACATGGGGGTAAAGCAAGAAAGAGGATACAAGAAGGAGGAGATAATCCAACATAAGGGGGAGGTAAAGAACACCAGAGAGGTGTTTTCTGCTGCGGGTCCCAACCATGGCTTTCTGCCCACCTGCACCCTGGAAGGTGTTTCCTTCTTGTCCAGTGACTGTGGACCATCTCTGATCTGGGGTGACTTAGCAAACTTCTCCACCATCACAGCCTTAGGGAGCTCTGGAGTGTTCTTTAGAGTTCTCTTTCTCCCATCAATAGAAAATCATGTATTGTACTGAATAATTCTTTATATTAAACTTTCCCTGTCCAAATAACTGTGTGGTTTCTGTCTCTTGATTGAACCTCGACCAATGCAACACTGAATATTGATGTAATTATTTGGGGAGGATGGGGAATTGGGGAATGTGAATGATGTGCTTGCATGCATGCGTGTGTGTGTGTGTGTGTGTGTGTGTGTGTGTGTGAGGGTGTGTGAAAGAGAGCTAAATCCTCGACTAACATAGTAGGAAGTTGATAAGACCTAAAACTGAAAAGTCATAGAATACAACATAAGATTTTTATTTGGAAATTTGAAAGTAGTTGTATTTGGAAATCAGGAAATGGAGTGAGAGAGATGTGCTATTTTTTTATTCAGCTTTTTTTTTTTTCATTTTTCTTGAGATTGTTCAGATACCACACAATTATCCAAAGATCCAAAGCGTACAATCACTTGCCCCTGGGTACCCTCATACAGCTGTGCATCCATCACACTTAATTTTTGTTCAATTTTTAGAAACTTTTCATTACTCCAGACAAGAAATAAAATGAAAGATGAAAAAAGAAAAAAGAAAAGGAAACTCTAATCCTCCCCTATCCCTAACCAACCCCCTCAATTGTTGACTCCTAGTATTGATATAGTACGTTTGTTACTGTTTATGAAAAAATGTTGAAATACTACTAACTGTAGTATATAGTTTGTAATAGGTATATAGTTCTTCCCTATATGCCCCTCTATTATTAACTTCTAATTGTATTGTCATACATTTGTTCTGGTTCATGAAGTGATTTCTAGTACTTGTACAGTTGATTATGGACATTGCCCACCATAGGATTCAGTTTTATACATTTCCATCTTTTGACCTCCACCTTTCCTTCTGGTGACATATATGACTCTGAGCTTCCCCTTTCCACCTCATTCACACACAATTCGGCACTGTTAGTTATTCTCCCATCTTGCTACCAACACCCCTGTTCATTTCCAAACATTTGAGTTCATCCTAATTGAACATTCTGTTCATACTAAGCAGCCACTCCCCATTCTTAAGCCTCGTCCTATATCTTGGTACCTTATATTTCATGTCTATGAGTTTACATATTGTAATTAGTTCCTATCAGTGAGACCCTGCAATAATTGTCCTAACGTGTCTGGCTTATTTCACTCAGTATATTGCCCTCGAGGTTTTGTCATCAACCCATTTTTTTTTTAATATGGTTTTGTTCACTCACCATACATTCCATCCCAAGTAAATAATCGATGGTTTTCTGCATGGTCATACATTTATGTGTTCACCACCTTCACCACTATCTATATAAGAGCATCTACATTTCTTCCACAAGGCAGGAGGGAGAGTCAAAGAAGGTAGAGAGGCAAAAGAAAGAGGAAAAAAAATGACAGCTAGGAAGCAGCAAAAGGAAAAATAACCTTAAATCAAAGTAAAATAAAGAATCAGATAATACCACCAATGTCAAGTGGCTAACATGCCTCCCCTATCCCCCCCTCTTATCTGCATTCACCTTGGTATATCACCTTTGTTACATTAAAGGAAGCATAATACAATGATTCTATTAGTTACAGTCTCTAGTTTATGCTGATTGCATCCCTCCCCCAATGCCTCCCCATTTTTAACACCTTGCAAGGTTGACATTTGCTTGTTCTCCCTCGTAAAAGAACATATTTGTACATTTTATCACAATTGTTGAATACTCTAGATTTCACCAAGTTACACAGTCCCAGTCGTTATCTTTCCTCCTTTCTTGTGGTGACTCACATGCTCCCCATCTTCCTCTCTCAACTGTATTCATAGTTACCTTTGTTCAGTGTACTTACATTGCTGTGCTACCATCTCCCAAAATTGTGTTCCAAACCACGCACTCCTGTCTTCTATCACCCTGTAGTGTTCCCTTTAGTATTTCCTGTAGGGCAGGTGTCTTGTTCACAAAGTCTCTCATTGTCTGTCTGTCAGAAAATATTTTGAGCTCTCCCTCATATTTGAAGGACAGCTTTGCTGGATACAGGATTCTTGGTTGGTGGTTTTTCTCTTTCAGTATCTTAAATATATCACACCACTTCCTTCTTGCCTCCATGGTTTCTGCTGAGAGATCCGCACATAGTCTTATTAAGCTTCCTTTGTATGTAATGGATCGCTTTTCTCTTGCTGCTTTCAGGATTCTCTCTTTGTCTTTGACATTTGATAATCTGATTATTAAGTGTCTTGGCGTAGGCCTATTCATATCTCTTCTGTTTGGAGTACGCTGCGCTTCTTGGATCTGTAATTTTATGTCTTTCTTAAGAGATGGGAAATTTTCATTAATTATTTCCTCTATTATTGCTTCTGCCCCCTTTCCCTTCTCTTCTCCTTCTGGGACACCAATGATACGTACATTATTGTACTTTGTTTCATCCTTGAGTTCCCGGAGACGTTGCTCATATTTTTTCATTCTTTTCTCCATCTGCTCCTTTGCGTGTAGGCTTTCAGGTGTTTTGTTCTCCAGTTCCTGAGTGTTTTCTTCTGCCTCTTGAGATCTGCTGTTGTATGTTTCCATTGTGTCTTTCATCTTTTGTGTTGTGCCTTTCATTTCCATAGATTCTACTAGTAGGTTTTTTTGAACTTTTGATTTCTGCCGTATACATGTCCAGTGCTTCCTTTACAGCCTCTATCTCTTGCAATATCTTCTCTAAACTTTTTGAATTGATTTAGCATTAGTTGTTTAAATTCCTGTATCTCAGTTGAAGTGTACTTTTGTTCCTTTGACTGGGCCATAACTTTGTTTTTCTTAGTGTAGGTTGTAATTTTCTGTTGTCTAGGCATGGTTTCCTTGGTTATCCAAATCAGGTTTTCCCAGACCAGAACAGGCTCAGGTCCCAGAGGGAAGAAATATTCAGTATCTGGTTTCCCTGAGGGTGTGTCTTAGAAAATTGCTCCACCCTTTGATGCCTCAGGTCACTGTGCTTTTCTGCCCAGCAGGTGACGCCTGTTAGCCTATAATTCTTGACTGGTGTGAGGAGGTATGGCCGTGTTCCCCCAGGCTCTGGGGTCTGGTTCTGAATGGAAAGGGCCCCACCCCTTTCCTCCTAGAGAAGACAGACCCCTCAGGTGGAGGTCATTAGCATTTCAATGGTCTCACTCTCTGCTTGTGCTGTCTCCACCCTTCCCAGAGTCACAGCCCCGGAAACTGAAAATGACTGGGGCTTTCTCCACTGAGCCAAAAAAGAAACAGATAGTCCCCTTCAGACCCAGTCCAAGGCAACCCTCCGGCTCTTCCAGGTCGGTCGTCACCCAAAGCCTCTTTCTGTTTTTTGGGGCTGCATACCTGTAGTGAGCAGTTCACACTGGCTACTTAAAACCCCAGTTGGAGCTCAGCTGAGCTGTATTCGCTTGCTGGGAGAGAGCTTCTCTGTGGCACCACACGGCTCTGCAGCTCGGGCTATGGGGGAGGGGGTCTCCCGACCTGGTTCCGCAGGTTTTACTTACAGATTTTATGCTGTGTTCTTGGGCATTCCTCCCAATTCAGATTGGTGTATGATGAATGGATGGTCTCGTTTGTCCCCCCACAGTTATTCTGGATTATTTACTAGTTGTTTCTGGTTTTTTGTAGTTGTTCCAGGGGGACTACTTAGCTTCCACTCCTCTCTATGCCGCCATCTTGCCCCTCTATCCGAGATGTGCTATTTTTTGTAACAAAATTTGGATTTGACTCTTTATGATCATGGCTAAATTTGGGAAGAGTTAGAAGTGATCAAAAGAAAAAGCATCTCCAAATGGGGTCAAGAGGTCACTCGGGTGGGCACTCTTATGTATGATATAGATAACCCTTTTTAGGTTTAATGTATTGGAATAGCAATAAACAGTATTGAACAGTAAATACTGGAAACTATCAGACTCCAACTCAGTAGCCTTAACTCTTGAAGATGATTGTTTAGCAATGCAGCTTACAAGGGGTGACAGTGTGATTGTGAAAGCCTTGTGGATCACTCTCCCTTTATCCAGTGTATGGATGGATGAGTAGAAAAATGGGGACAAAAACTAAATGAAAAATAGAGTGGGGAGATGATTTGGGTGTTCTTTTTTACTTTTAGTTTTTATTCTTATTTTTACTTTTTCTGGTATAAGGAAAATATTAAAAAAAAAAGATTGGGGTAATGAATGCACAACTGTATGATGGTACTGTGAACAGGTGATTGTATACCACAGATGATTATATGATATGTGAATATATTTCAGTAAAACTGAATTAAAAAAAAAAAGAAAAAGAGCATCTCTGGAATTGAAACAAGGGGGAAGAAAGGAAGAAAACTGACAATATTTGTAGACCATCAAAAGATGCATCATTGGCCTAGTTTATTTTTTTGATTGAATGCACAAAACACAATCAAACTAATTTCTGGATAAACTAATTTAATGAGACGAGAAAATGGGCTCATTTTCTAACACATTCCCTCTTCCCTTGTAGGAAAAGCCTGGACATAGAGGAAATGCATGCCATTGGTCACACGGGGCCCCAGGAGGGAGAATGCAAGAGTACCCATGGAAATCTCAATCTATTACCGGTGGTTGGGGCTGGGGGAATAGCAAGGCCTTCAAATAATTGAGGGCAGTAGCATTATTTTCATAGTCAAAGGAAATCGCCATTAGCTGCCCTCTGAGCCTTCCTTTCCAGCCTCCCTAGGAATCACTCCTCACAGTCAGAGAAAGAACAGTTTAAATGAATTTTCATGTTTAATAAGTGGGCACAAATGGAAATACTTCTTTTTTTCCCCTGATGGCACAAATTCACTTGGGCACTTGAAATACAACATAGTTATTAATGAATTAGCAAAACAATAGGGAGCCATGAATATTTGTGGTTTAGGAAAGATGTCTAACATAGCTAAACAGAAATTCCATTATCTCTCTGGTAGAATGGGGAAATTAGAAGGGTGTTGCTCAGAATCTTGAATTGCAGTAGAGGTTAAACCAGGCAGGACATAGCCTTGGTTGCAATTCTTGTGCACCACACAGAACTAGATTGTTGCTTATGTTGAAAGTGACTATAGCACTATTCATTTTTAGTTGTGTCTCTAGTGAAAATGAAAACAAAAATATGTAATAAATGCCCAAGAAAATCTACAGTGGCAATATTATAACACAAATATGAAAACTCTCCCTTGTACCTTTGTATCTTTATCTCTAAAATGGGAATATAAACACCATTGTTTTGTGATAATCAGAGATCACTTATGGATAAAGCTACTAGCACAATGTCTGGCTTTCAAGTAGCATCAAATAACTAGCAGTTCCTGATATTTTCATTCTTTTTATCACCATTTAAATTATTATAATTTATATTTTAAAGCAGAGTCACAACCTCAGATGGCTTCAGGAGCCAGGCCAGGAATATAAATGCGACGTGTGGGCTTTGCAGGAACTATGGCAAACTGGAGGGTACCCACCTCCCCCTTTCAGTTCCAGCAGGAACCTGTCATTTGAAAATGCCAGTTTCCTCCTCCTCCTCCTCATTCTTTTTTAAGGAAAAGCTGGAAATCCGAGATTGGGTGAAATCCCCCAGCCTTAAAAATTGAAGTCTGAACAATTCTTACCTGTAGAGAGAATTGGCCTACAAGCCTTACACACCGGACTTGAAACTAACAAAAGTGCCCCCCAGGGTAGAGGATCCTGCCGTTAGGGTCTTCCTTAGCATTTTCTCTACTGTCCTTCCAGACATGCACACACCTCTTCATCCAGAAGCCGGCCACAGAATTTTAGTCAGTGCCCCTGGTGGCTGCAATAAAGCAGCTAACCATGTGCAGCCAGTTGAGGCTCTTACCCAGGGGTCCTTCCTTCCCTACTCTGGCCTTTCAGAATCCCCTTCCCAAGGCTCCCTGGAGCTCTGAGCCAGCCCAGGGGGGCTAAGACAGTTCTTCACATGAGGGTGTTAATGACCTAACAGCTTGCCCCTCACCATGGGTGTTGCCATTTTCAAAGAGAACACTCAGGAAATAGAATGTTAGTGTTTGGGGCACATCAGAGGAGGGAATTTGTTGACTTCACTGTCTTCCTTGGCTCTCAGATCACACCAGGGGAGCAAAACAAATTGTCTTTGGAGAAAGCTTGCTGAGCTCCCACATCTGAGGCCTGGTGTAAGGGTCTTCAGGGGGCCAAGAGGGGAGGGTGGGGATGCTCCTGGGTCCTGCTGCTGCTGAGCAGTTGGTCAGTTGCCTTTCTTTGAACATCCATTGCCAGGTTAGCAGAATGGTTCCTGTTTGCCAGGTATTACGTGACCAAAAGTGCACATCACTTCAGAGAAGTGAGCGGTCACCATGGGTTAGCCTGGAATAATCTATTATTATTTATGAGTGTTTTTTAAAATTGGCGTTTGTTTGCTTTAACTTCGTTTCACTGGTTCCCCTCATTCAGCCAAATTTTTTCCCTGGCTTCTTAAAAAGGAGACCTTGCAATTTAAGTGTGTGGTCACCAGGTGGTGGAAGTGTGCCACGAGCACATCGTCAAGCTGTCCGGCGACGCGGAGATCAGGGAAGAGGTGCACCTTGCATCCAGTTACCTTATATAGAGAGAGTGCTTTCAGTCATATTCAACCTGGAGTTAATCAAAAGGTGTTTATTTGCCTTCCTAGCAATTCCTAGCTGAAGAGGTCTGTGTTGTTACCCAGAGCTCCGCTGTTCAAAAATTTCCCCCTCCTGGCCACCTCTGAGGAAATAAAGAATTCCTGTACTTAGTGTAAAAACCTCAGGCCCCTCCTTTTTCAGTGGGCTTATCTCTTATCATCTGCTACTTTATATTTTCCTCTCCTCCTTCCAGCCACCACACACACACACACACACACACACACACACACACACACCCCACTTTACGGGGGTAGAGCAGCCGTACCCTCTCGTTACATTCCTTTGAAGGAATGCATGCTCTGCAGGGCAGAGAAGGTAGAAGACGTGAAGACCCCTGTCCAGGCTGGAGGTGATGAGTCCTTGTCCAGGGCCATGATGGCGGTGGGAGAGGCTGGACATTTCCCCGTTGCCCTTGCTGTTGTATCTGACAAGTTGACCAGCACTTCCTGGAAATGTCCTCACTTGAACTCCAAGGAATTATTTTACCTTGGCTGTCTGTGTCCTCCACTAATTTCCCTCCCTCTCCCTGCCTCCAAGTGCAAATGTCCCCAAAGCTCAGATCCTGGCTCTCAGCACTTTTTTCTCCCAACAAGAGCTCCTCTACTCTCATCATAACTCTCATCACCAGGCAGATTACTTCAAAACATTTATCTAAAGCCGTGACCTCTCTCTAGACCAGCAGTTCCCAGGATTCCTGGAGGGAGAGAGTCTGCGAGATCCTCCCTTTTCAAACCACACATCTGTGGGAGTCTCGTTTTTATTCAAAGCCTTCAACTAAAACAACATATCGCAACAGATTGAATGCAGAAGCAGAGATGATTATCCAGCCGTATTCTATTAAGCTGCTCTTCTCACTAAATTTTGTTTTTGAAAATTTAGTAATGTTCTTATGTTAAGGTGTAACGGGTTCATTATTATTAGTTTTAAACAAATTAATAAATATTTTTAAATGTCTCGGTTCTGATATCTAATACAATAAATTTTGATAGCTAAAACCCCCTTAAACAAAAGCTCTGTGGGTACTCAATAATTTTTAAGAAATTTAAAAGGGTCCTGAGGCTAAAAGTTTGAGAACCACTGCTATAGAGCTGTAATCACATTTTTAATAGTATACCAGATATTGTACTTGGAAATCCCATCAGCATCTTAACTCAACTTGACTAGAATATTCAACCCCCAACCCATTCTTCCTCCTGACATCCCAATTTCTGGCATCATCATTCTCTCAGCCATCTGGGCTCAAAATCCTGGTCCTCTCTATCTTCTCCCCTCCGAGACTCCCCACTAATTCTTACTCAGGAATGGCTGTGGGATCCATCTCTTCCTTTCCACTCGCACTCCACCCAGCCTCTCATCTCCCATCTTGACCTTCCTGCCTGTGCACTCATCAGGCTACCTTGTGCCAACAAACCTTTCCTGCAGTGTCCTGCCATATATCTGTCTGCCGTTATTCTTCTGACCAGCCTTTGATTCCTTCCTCAAGGAGAGAGGGGTGATGGTGAGGGGTGAAGGTGGGAAGGTGGCTGCCTCCATTCCGCATGCCAAATAGTTCTGTGTCTGTGTTTCCGTCCTGCCAGGACAGACCTTCACAGGTGTAGCAGGTACGAATGTTCCCCACCACCAGACCAGTATAACTTCATGATTCACCCTCCCCTCTTCCTTCTTCTGGGGATTGGATCTAAGTGCCAGGGCTGGCTTGTTCAATGGCATGGAGTTGGTGGGGAAGGCCAAACTCTTCTTGGTTTTGATCTGTCCTACCATGGCCTCCACCGTGATGTGCAGGGGCCCCACATCAGTCCTGAGGGCCTGAGAAGATCCTTTGGCAACTTTTGCATCCAGAAACGTTCCAGTGCTGGCCAAACCCACACTGGATTGTTCCTCCGTTGGTCATTGGTTACTGATGATTTTACTGTCAGTAATAATAATACCTAATTTTATTGCACTCTTACTATATGCCAGTCACTATGCTGGGGACTTCACAGGTTTATCTCATTTCATGAACCCTATGAGGTAGGTTAAACCTAACAGTACTAATATTATGTCCATTTTACGGATGAGGAAACAGGTTCAGAGAAGGTAAGCAATTTGCCTTAATTAACCGTGAAGTGGCAGAGCTAGACCTTGTGCCCAGATATGTTTCACTCCAGTGTTCATGTTCCTAGACACTCACTATGAAATCCCTTTCCCTTGAGCCCTCAAAATCTTCCTTCTCCCCATTTTGCTTAGGTGATTCTTGTGTCCTGGTGCTGATCAGGGATTAAAATGAAGTAGTTGTGTGCACTCTGCTATATTGCAGTCAGCCGTTTATTTATTCCATCCACCAGGGTGGAGACTGGAACCAGATCCAGGCCCTGCCCTCCAGCAGCTCACATCAAGCTTCCCGAGTGCTCTGAGGAGCTCCAGGACTTCAGGGTGGAGGCTGTGTGACAATCGAAAAGAAAAAACCCTACCACTGCTGCCCAAGGCCACCGAGCCTCTGAGATAGGCCCAGTTAAGAGCCAAGGAGAAGGAAGGAGAAGGGCAATCCTGATCTGGCCTGAGGCCTTGGCGGAGCCCCTGAGAGCCTTCCCCTGGAGTCACTGACCTGCAGAAGGACCCCACAGTCTGCTAAGGGTAGGTGACTAACAAGAGTCACCAGAACCAGTTCCTCCATCTGCCCAGAGAGGCAAGGATAGAGACAGGAGAGGAGAGGAGGGGAGGGGAAGACAGCAGGTGCTGCCCCAGAGCTGCTCCTGGCAGAAAAGAGCTGCCCTTCTTGATGAAAGGTCTCAGGATGCTGCCTCACAAAGGCTTGCTCTGTGCCACGAATGCCATCCACCTGGGAGTCCTGCCTCTCACCTTTTGGTGCCAACTTCACCCAAAGTTCACCTGTTGTCGCAGGGAGCCAGGTGGAGGAAGGGGGAGGAATTCTGGCCGGCTGATTTCATTCTGGTTTGACTAGTTTCACTTTAAGTAAATAAATAGTGGTAGAGTTCCAACCAGTGTCCAAATGATAGTGAAATGTACCCTGTTATCTCAAAGTGACAGCAGATTGTAATAGAAACAGGAGAGGTCCACTTCTACTAAAGAAAGTGGTGACCAAGAGAAGCAGCGATGGGTGCTTGGGGGTCTGAGAAGGGGCTGGTGAAAGTGGACGTTAAGAGACCAAGAACTTGGGGCCAAGACTGAAGGATGCACATGGAGCCATGTGGTAGCAGAAAAGAGCCTCAGACAAAGCACGACAAGGATGAAACAAAGAAGTTACCAAACAACTGCAAATATTTGGGTCACTTGTGACTCTTTGGTTGCAAACAACAGGAATGAACTGTGGGTAATGGAAAGGAGTTACCGAAAGGCTACAGAATACCCCACGGAATCATAGGAAAAGGCCTTGGCAAGGATAGGAACCATTGTGGTGCCAAGGGTCCAGGGAGCAGGACAAAGGGGCAGCCCTGCCCTTTGGGATGAACCTGTTCTGCCATTTTGGGTCTTTGTGTCTCACGGCTTGAGAGCCAGTTTCCAGGGAGCAAGAGTCCCATCCGCTTATTCGGGTCCTGTACCCACCTTGGGTTGGGGATGGGGCACCTGGAGCGCACTGTGTTTGTATTAGTCCGGGCTCTCCAGAGAAACAGAGCCAACATGATAGAGATATATATAAACAGAGGTATTACAGGAGTTGGTTCCTGCAACCATGGGGATTCGCAAGTCTGAATTCCGTGGGGCAGGCCACAAGATGGAAATTATGATGAAGGTGAAGTTGAATGTCCGAGGAGAAGCTGACTGGCTGAGGCGGAGGCAGAAATTCTTCTTTTTGACCTCTGAAATCCTCAGCTCTGACTTTTATGACCTCCAACTGATTGGAAGAGGAGATTCCCTACATTTCTGAGGGCAGTCGCCATTGTTGATTATAGATGCAATCTGCAGTAGGTGAAACCAATTGATTATAGATGCAAATCCATCTACGAAATACTCTCACAGGAGCAATCAGGTCAGTGCTTGCTTGACCAAACAACTACTGGTCAAACTGACACATAAACTTAACCAAACCTGCATACAGTGGAGGCCGGGGGTGGGGTAGTGTCCTGTGGAAAATGGAGATATGGATGCTGTCCAACAGATGTCCACATGTAGTATTTACCAACCTGGATTTTCCCTGGAGGGGAGCAGGTAGGCTATCACTGGGATAAATTTGAAGGTAGCATTGGTCATTAAAATTGAGATTGGAAATATTAGAAGCAGAAATAGAGTGTTGTGCAGGAGGAAAGAAATGGGAAGGTAATGTCAAAATTATAACCTGTAGGCTGAAGGGGGGAGGGGGAGGACTTTCTGAGCAGCGAGGCCCTGTCCCTTGGTGACTTTGGGACAATCGAAAGAGGGTTACAAGATTGGCAAGGTCACACATGTTTGTGAGCACCAGCTGATGGTTATGCTTACTTTTTCCCCACTCACTGCTGCTAAGTTTCCATGTATGATTTAGGGAAAATGCCCCAATTAGTCATGCTCCAGGGAAGACACTAGTGCTAATCATAGATAAATATAGAAGAAATAAGTAGGAAAAAATTTTGCTGAGTTAAACTTTGAACCAAAACAGGACTATATTTAAGTGTCTAAGGAAGGAAAGATAAATAAATTTCTTGAATCATACTTTATTCTTGCATGTATTTTTAAAAGTACACAACTGCATATAAGGAGAAAAGAAAATTCAAGCTATTAATACAGTTATTCAAGAAAGATAAGATCATGTTAGAGTGCCAATATTCAGAAAGGTCACACACACACATGCAAAACCTCTTGTGATCAGTTAACAAGCCAAGAAGAAAATGAATAACAAATATTCACGGGGAATTTGCAGGGGGCGGGGAGGGGAGCGATTTGCAATGGTACGAAAGAGAATACAGACAAGCCTAGAAAACTGCATGGGCAGAGCTGAGCAAATATTTAAAATTAAGACCAAAAGTCTGCAGTACAGCAGGGCAAATATGTCATGGAACTGAGGAAGGCTGAGGGGCCACGCCTCAATTCATTCATCCCACAAAGACGTGCTGAGCTCCAGCTCCATTCTAAATGTGGTGCCAGGTCTTGAAGAGACAATGATGAACAGACCCAGCCATTGCCTACATTAACTGCCATCTTACCCCCCTCACGCTGAAATTCCTTTAAGACCTAGTGTCAGATAGAAGGGAATATAATGTTCACTAAGTTAAAAAACATTTTTTCTGTATGGCTTCCTTGAGTTCATCATTTAAAAAAAGAAACAAAAAAATGAAAGTACAGAAGGGAGCTTCAAATTTCCTATCAGGTTTTTTTTTTTTTTTTTTCATTTTCTAACTAAAAATAAATAAATAAATAAATAACCTGTCAAGCTTACCTACATGTTTTGTTACTCTTTCAACAGCAAGGATATAATCTTTATTTAAGGAGATTCACATTTCTATCGTGGTACTAAAAAGTTTTGAAAAAATTATTTAATGTATTACCCTACTCAATTGGAAAAATATAACAAAACAAGAAGCAGGTTCAGAATTAAGAAAGATCTATGCTGGTCTGTGGGTTGTTTGTGGAGTGAAGACACAGGGTAAGAAATTTTCTGGATTTTGTCCAGGTCAGATCCAGTTCAAACTTCAAAGAGAGAACAATATTGTTATTTGAGTTCAGTTTCAATTCAGATTAAAATATCAGTTTCCTACTTTGGGCTCAGTTCAACTCCCCATTGAGAGCTGAGAATGTCATTTAGTGGAAGAAAGGATGCCAGAGCTATTATTTTTTAACTTATTTTGTAGTTCCCCACCCCGACTCCCACCCCTGTCAACTGAGCATGACTGACAGCTCTCACATTCAGAACGTTGAAGCACATGGAAATCCTCCATCCACTGAACTGGCACCTCTGGCTGCAGAGCCTGTGGGGTTCATACGCTACACCTGGGAAAGGTAGAAGGGTCGAGAGGGTCTGTGGAGCCCTTGTGCATGGGTTGGCCAGTTCCTCGCCATCTTGCTTTGTGTGGGATGTGGCCCAAACCCTGTTCAAAATGGCAGCAATATAAGCCTCGGCTTCACCTCATCCCTATCTTCAAAAAAAGACATCCTGAGAATGTCTTTAAGCAAAAACGGTCAAGTGACTTACAGTATTGTGCTAAACCCCATCAGTTAAACCCCTGCCCTGCTAACCTTGTGCATTTTGCCATCCATACCCTGTTCATGATTGTTCTGATGGTGTACAAAAGATGTGCTTAGGTATTGATGAGATGGTGTGCTGGAAAGTGCCTTAAAAAAACAAAAATCAGTGTAGAAATATAAGATCACACTGCACCTTCTGGACCTGTTGCCTAGAATTATAAATATAAATAATATCTATCACACAGTTTGGGTTTTAATCCTATTTTATTTAACATTGATAGTTCCAAGCACACCATTACTATGACTACCACTACCAGTAGTATTTACTGAGTCAGGCACTTTGCCTGCCAATTTACATTCATCATTTCAGTTAATTCTCCCAAGAACCCTGTAAGTCACTATCTCCATTTTACAGAGAGGGGTAATGAGAGGTTCAGTATTTATTTAATAGCTGTTATCTTACACACTGATTGAAAATGCTTCATAAAGCAAATTGCCTTATATACGTGACTGTTCTTTTTCACTCTGTTCTGTTCTATTGATATGTTCAACTACTTCTGTCTCGATACCAAAGACTTTATTGTGGTTTTATTGTATGTTTTCCTGTTTGGTAGCATTATACTTTATTTTGCAAAAACATCTTGGTTTTTTCAAATACATTTTCCCTAAATGCATCCTATACTTTAATTTTTATTTAGTTTATTGTCTAGAGAACACAATGCACCTCATATCAAATACAAAAGATAAAGGAGAGTATGCAAGGAATAAGTAAGTTTCCCACCCCTATCTCATACCATTCAATTCCCTGCTCAAGAGGCAACTACTGTTACCAGTTTCTTATCTGCTCTTCCAGAAATATCTCATTCTGGACTTTATCAAGTTCTACCAGTTAAAGTTTGGATTAGGATTGACTATCATTTATAGTTCAGTTTGAGGGAAAATTGACTATAGAATTAAAAAAAATCATCTTGTTCAGCAGCTAGAATGTGTTTCTACTTCTTTTGGTCTTCTTTTATAATTTTATTCATATAGATTTTGTGTATTTCTGATAAGATCTATGCCCAAGTACTTCAGGATTTTTAAAATGGTATAAATGGACTCCTGGTATGTTGATTTCATATCTTTCTTATTGATCTATTGACTTCTTTGACTTTCTTGCATTTTCTAACTAGACTGATACTTTTTACGAATAGCGAAGATGAATCCCTTCCTTTCAATCTTTGTATTCCATTTTTTCTGTATGTATTTTATTGATTTACTAAGACTGTTAGTAGACTCCAATGAATGGAAGCAGTGGTAGGAGGCAACACCATCTTTTTCCTGTCTTTATAGGAATACTACTTTTATGCGGTTAAGTATGATGTTTGCTGTATGTTCTCAGTAGAGAAGTTTCCATCTATTCCGTCTACTAAAAGTTTTTAGTAGCAATGGATGTTGAATTTAATTAGGAGCTTTTTCAGCATCTACTGAGATACTCAAATGGTTTTTTTTCTTTAATCTATTAACTTTCTGAAGTGCGTTAATAGATTTCTTGAGGTTGAGCCACCAAAATTGACCCTACGTGGGCATAATGTATTATTTGTTCAAATATTTTATTTAGTACCTTTGCATTTATGTTTATAAATGAGATAAGGACCTTAATTTTGGAAGACCTTGAATGCCAAGCTAAGGAGTCTGGATTTCTTTGCTGAGGAAGGCTGAGGAAAAATAAGAATTTGAATAATATCTTTGCTGCCTTTGAACATCTTATCATGGCCAACCCAGTGATAAGAATTTATCTTCAGTTAATTGTCTGAGTCTCTGCCGTCTGTTGCTGAATGCTTCTGACTTTGTCCTGTTCCAGACTGTTGTTTTAATGAGTATTTTGGAGATACGGCTGCAAAATCTTTGCTTTTCTCTTTGTATTGGAAAGGATGCATTCTATATCAACTTGTACAATTTTCAGTTGGAAAGCAATCTATTTTAGGCAACTGTTGTTTCTTTCGTGCTTTCATGCCTGTGTGTTTTTGCACAAGAGTGGCTTGCCAAGAAGGGATGTGACACCATGTGAATAACAACTCTATTGGGAAAGAAGATGCATCCCATGGCTCTCCTTCAGTGGACTCTTACAGGAGTTGGACTTAATGGGCAGGGTTTTTTCAGGACTATCCAACATTTAAAGTAACTTGTTCCTTTGTCAAACCATGTGTCAGTGTGCATGTTCTTCTTTGTTGTTCTGAAAATAAGGCCACTGGTGTCAGAGGGAGACTGGCGAAATCCAACAAATGTGCCAGAAAGCCTAAGACATGCCAAAGGATTTAAACACTCAGAGAACCTTGTGGAAATCCTGGTCGTTTGCCCTTATGGACTCCTGAAAATAATCCTCCAGCAGCCACAGTGTCAGAGGCCACATGGTGTCTTTAAGATGACCCAGGCAAGGCAGTGTCATATTCAGAGAACTTGTCTGACACCCAGCCAGTACCTGGGCTCCTGACTCTTAGGCTGCAGGCTTTTAGTTACATTTGGGAATCGTTTGTGGTACCTGTGGCAGAATACTTGTTGTCAATCTATCTGTTCTCCACTCTGTTCTCAATAGCAGGGTTTTAGCTGCGTACATGGCTACCCAAGAATGGTCTGCATTTCCCGGTCTCCCTTGCAGCTAACTGTGGCCATGGGACAAGTTCTGCCCAGGAGCCTGGGAGCAGAAGTGATGTGTGCCACTTCTAGGTCTTTCTCTTAAAACAATTGGATACATAGTCTCCTGGTACATTTCCTACTTCCCCAAAAGTAAAACCTAGAGGTGGAAAAGAAAGGCCACAGGTCCCATTTCTGACCCTCTCTCTGCTGTCATAGAGGTACTAAATATGTGTCTCTTCAGGGCTTGCCTAACTGTAAGGGGCAGCATAGTGTGGCAGGTGGGGGTGGAGGGTCTGAGCATGTTAGCACTTCCTGTGTTTGCAAACCTGCTGGCCGTGTGAGTGCTGGTGGGGGCAGGCCCTGCTTCCCGTTAAAGAAGCCATAAAGGCCTGTTATTTACACGTGGGAGAAAGACCAAAGCTTAGCCCCACAGATGCCCCTGCTGGCTCTGGAGTGGGAGACCTGCACTTTAATATTTGTGTGCGTGTGTAGGGGGGAGATAAATAATATTGTACAGTAGTTAAATATATGTTGGTTCAAAACACAAAGAAAAGCTGAGAAATTAAGTGGCATTATATAGCAGGTATAATCAGACATAATGAAAGTTAAGGGGGAAAATAACCTAACTTATAAACACTAGAGGAAATTCTAATATCAAATTAACTATATTATTATGAAGCATTCTAAGAAATCTGGTGGGGCTCCTGCTTTCTCTGCAAGAGAGAATAAACACATATTTAATTATAGCAAGAAAACTGAAATTTTGGTTAAAGCCTAAAGGGTAGACTCCTTGAGTTGGCACACTAGTGAAAGGCTTCAAGGAAAAATTACATATCAGCAGCACAAATTGAAAAAAATAAGTAAATGGAATAAATTTATAAATCGGTGAAATAAATTAAATTTTAAAAATGCAATGCACTAAAATGACTGCTGACTTTTTTTTACATGTATTTTTATTGAGATATATTCACATACCATGCAGTCATACAAAGTGTACATTCAGTTGTTCACAGTACCATTATATATTTGTGTGTCATCCCCCAAATTAATTTTTGAACATTTTCATTACCACACACCAAAAATAATAAGAATAAAAATTAAAGTGAAAAAGAACAATTAAAGTAAAAAAGAACACTGGGTACCTTTTTTTTTTTTTTTTTCTTTTTTGCCCCCATTTTGTACTCATCCATCCATACACTGGACAAAGGGGAGTGTGGTCCATATGGCTTTCCCAATCATGTTGTCACCCCTCATAAGCTACATTTTTATATAATTGTCTTCAAGATTCATGGGTTCTGGGTTGTACTTTGATAGTTTCAGGTATTTACTGCTAGATATTCCAATTCATTAGAACCTAAAAGGGTTGTCTATATTGTGCATAAGAGTGCCCACCAGAGTGACCTCTCGGCGCCTTTTGGACTCTCTCTGCCACTGAAGCTTATTTCCTTTCACATCCCCCTTTTGGTCAAGAAGATGTTCTTCATCCCACGATGCTGGGTCTAGATTCTTCCTTTGGAGTCATATTCCAGGTTGCCAGGGAGATTCACTCCCCTGGGTGTGCTGACATTCTTAGAAGGTTACTTGGTAACTTAGAAAGGCCAAATGAGTCCACAGAATTGATGTCTTAGTTTACTAGGCTGCTATGACAAATAGCACACAGTGGGTTGGCTTAAATAACAGTATTTTATTGGCTCATGTTTTTGAGGCTAGGAGAGGTCCAAAACTGAGGCAGCAGCAAGGCAATGCTTTCTTCCAAACAACTGTAATATTCTGGTGCTGGCTGCTGAGGAGACTTCGGGTTGCTTGGCTTGTATCCCTGTCTCAAGTCACATGGCAATGTCCTCTCCTTTCCCTTCCAGGTTCCATTGACTTCTTCTGACTTACAGCTCCTCCCCATGGTTTTCTCTGACTGGGTCTAAATTTATTCTGTTTATATAGGACTCCAGTAATTTAGATTAAGACCCAACCTCATTCAGTTGGGCCACACCTTAACTAAAAATAACATCTTCAAGAGATCCAGTTTACTACGGGTTCATACCCACAGGAATGCAGATTAAGACTAAGAACATGCCTACATTGGGGTTCATAATTCCATCTGCCACAGTTAGCATAGCTACATTATGGGTAAAACAGAAATTTGCTGATCCATTTAAGATGCAGGCAAGGATGGGTCTGTGTTCCCAGATGATCAGTGTGTGTATTGCAAAAGACAAGTCAACCACACGAAGTACTAGGTTTTAGAACTGAGAGTGCACACCATTAAAGTTTTAGGCTAAAACCTAAAAGGAGCGAATATTATTTAAAAAAAAAATCTCCAATCCCTCACCACCACCAATATATCCTGTGGATTTTACTAATATACCCAAAGTCCAAGACCATTATTTTAATGAAGTTTGTAAATAATTGTTTAGCTCCCTAATATACCATTAGCTTTTTTCTTTTTTCTTTTTTTTTTACTTTGTGCTGAAAAGGGGTGCTGACATTATGGGGTAGAGGAATGAAACTGGTTGATGTTCTTGAAGAGAACATCCTCCAGTATTTTTTTTTTATTAAGATTGTTCACAATCCATACAATTATACAAAGATCCAAACTGTACAATCAGTTGCCCATGGTACCATCATACAGCTGTGCATCCATCACCACAATTAATTTTTTTTCAATTTTTAGTACGTTTTCATTGCTCCAGAAAAGAAATTAAGACAAAAAAAGGAAACTCAAATCCTTCCATACCCCAACCACCCCCCTTTCATTATTGATTCATAGTTTTGGTATAGTACATTTGTTACTGTTGATGAAAGAATATTAAAATACTACTAACTATAGTATATAGTTTGCAATAGGTATATATTTTTTTCCTATATGCCCCTCTATTATTAACTTCTAGTTATAGTGTCATACATTTGTTCTAGTTCATGAGAGAGATTTCTAGTATTTGTACAGTTAATCACAGACATTGTCCACCTCAAGAGTCACTGTTTTATACATTCCCATCCTTTAACCTCCATCTTTCCTTCTGGTGACATACGTGACTCTGAGCTTACCCTTTCCACCACCTTCACACACCTTTCAGCACTGTTAGCTGTTCTTACAACGTGCTACTATCACTTCTGTCCATTTCCAAACATTTAAGTTCACCCTAGTTGAACATTCTGCTCATCATAAGCAACCGCTCCCCATTCTTTAGCCTTGTTCTATATCCTGGTAACTTATATTTCATGTCTATGAGTTTACATATTATAACTAGTTCGTATCAGTGAGACCCAGCAATATTTGTCCTTATGTGTCTTATTTCATTCAGTATAGTGCCCTCAGGTTTCTTCATCAACCACTTTTTTTTAAGACAGTTTTGTTCACACACCATACATTCCGTCCTAAGTAGACAATCGTTGGTTCCCTGTATAGTCATGTATTTATGTATTTAGTACCATCATCACTGTCTATATAAGGACAGCTCCATATCTTCCACAAAGAAGGAGGAAGAGTGAAAGAAGGTAGAGGGACAAAAGAAAAAGAAAAAAGAGAGAAAAAAGAAAACATGACAGCTAGAAAGCAACAAAAGGAAAGATAGTATTAAACTAAAGTACAGTAAAGAGTCAGACAACATCACCAATGCCAGGGGTCCCATACCCTTCCCCTATGTCCCCCACGCCATATGCATTTAGCTTTGGTATATTGCCTTTGTTATATTAAAGGAAGCATAATACAATGTTTCTGTTAATTATAGTCTCTAGTTTGCATTGATTGTATTTTCCTCCCAATCTCACTCTATTTTTAACACCTTCCAATGTTGACATTCATTTGTTCTACCTCATGTAAAAACATATTTGTACCTTTTATTACAATCATTGCACACCCTAGATTTCACTGTTATACAGTCCCAGTCTTTATCTTTCGTCTTTCAATCTGGTATGCCTCATGGTCCTAACCTTCCTCTTTCAACCATGCTCACAGTCATCCTTGTTCAGTGTACTTACATTGCTGTGTTACTATCTCCCAAAATTGTTTTCCAAGCCTCTCACTTCTGTCTTTTCCTTTCTGTCTGCAGTGCTTCCTTTAGTGTTTCCTGTAGAGTAGGTATCTTGTTCACAAACTCTGTCATTGTCTGTTTGTCAGAGGATATTTTAAGCTCTCCCTCATATTTGAAGGACAGTTTGGCCGGATATAGGATTCTTGGTTGGTGGTTTTTCTCTTTCAGTATCTTAAATATATCACTCCACTTCTTTCTTGCCTCCATGGTTTCTGCTGAGAAATCCGCACATAGGCTTATCAAGCTTCCTTTGTATGTGATGGATCGCTTTTCTCTTGCTGCTTTCAGGATTCTCTATCTTTGACATTTGATAATTTGACTATTAAGTGTCTTGGCATAGGCCTACTCAGATCTATTCTGTTTGGGGGTATGCTGCACTTCTTGGGTCCGTAATTTTATGTCTTTCATAAGAGATGGGAAGTTTGCATTGATTATTTCCTCTATTATTGCTTCTCCCCCTTTTCCCTCCTCTTATCCTTCTAGGACACCAATGACATATACATTCCTACATTTCATTTTGTCCTTAAGTTCCCAGAGACTTTGCTCATATTTTTCCATTCTTTTCTCTTTCTGTTCTTTTGTGTATAGGCTTTCAAGTGCCTTGTTCTCTAGTTCCTGAGTGTTTTCTTCTGCCTCTTGAGATCTGCTGTTGTGTGTTTCCATTGTGTCTTTCATCTCTTGTGTTGTGCCTTTCATTTCCATAGATTCTGCCAGTTGTTTTTTTGAACTTTCAATTTCTACCTTATTTATACCCAGTGTTTTCATTATATGCTTTATCTCTTTTGCCATATCTTCCCTAAACTTTTTGAATTGATTTAGTATTAGTTGTTTAAATTCCTGTATCTCAGTTGAAGTGTAAATTTGTTCCTTTGACTGGGCCATACTTCGTTTTTCTTAGTGTAGGTTGTAGTTTTCTGTTGTCTAGGCATCTGGTTTCCTTGGTTACACCAATCAAGTTTTCCCAGACCAGAATGGGTTCAGGTCCCAGAAAGAAGAAATATTCAGTATCTGATTTCCCTGAGGGTATGTCTTAGAAAATTGCTCCACCCTGTGATGCCTCAAGTCACTGTACTTTTCTCCCTAGCAGGTGGCGCCTGTCAGCCTGTATCTCCAGACTGGTGTAAGGAGATGTGGCCTGTGGCTGTTTTTCCTCAGGCTCTGGGGTCTGGTTTTGAATGGAAGGCAGGTAGTAGAGCTGGGCACCACCTCTTTCCTCTTAGAGAAGATACACCCCCTAGAGAGAGGTCATTAACATTTGAATGGTCTCTCTCTGCCTGTGCTATCTCCACCCTTGTCTGGGTCAGAGCACTGGGAACTGAAAATGGCTGAGGCTTTCTCCACCGAGTTGAAAAAGGGACAGAAAGACCCCTTCAGGGCCATTCCTTGGCCACCCTCCGGCTATCCTAGGTCAGTCATCACCAATAGCCTCTGTCTACTTGTTGGGGATTTGAAGTTTGTATTGAGCAGTCCACTTTGGTTATTAAAACCCCAGTTGGAGCTCAGCTGAGCTATATTCGCTTGTTCGGAGAGTGCTGCTCTCCAGCACCATGGGGCTTTTCAGTTCGTGCTGTGGGGGGAGGGGACTCCTGACTTGGAGCTGCAGTTTTTTACTTACAGATTTTATGCTGTGATCTTGGGCATTCCTCCCAACTCAGGCTGGTGTATGATGAGTGGATGGTCATGTTTGTCCCCCCGCAGTTATTCCAGATTATTTACTGGTTGTTCCTGGTTGTTTATTAGTTGTTCCAGGGGGGACAAACTAGCTTCCACTTCTCTCTATGCCGCCATCTTCTTCCATCAAGTCTACCATTAGCTTTTAGTAGACCCTGAGACTAGAAAATAGTTAAAATATCTTTTAAGTAGTAGTAGCTTGATAAATGGTTATTAATATTTAAAGTGTAATTGTATGGTTGCTCATCCCTGTACCCCCAGCACCAAGTAAAATGTAAATGTTTAATAAATATTTGCTGAATTAATGCCTAGAAAACATTTTCGGTCTTACCTGAACTCCTTTTTTTTCACTTACCTCCCATTCTAGAAGCCCCCCATCCTCCACTGCATATAAAGTTAGGTGTTGTTTTGGGCTCTGTTCTTTGTGTGTTCTGGGACTTGATGTCAAATGCATTTCTTATTCAAGGCCATGGCCAGAAAAGGTTGAAAAATGATGTTCTACTAAGACCTGAAGGGTAAGTAGGAGTCAGCCAGGGAAAGGGTGAGGGTGCTGGGAGAAGGCAGGGGGCACCAGTTGGAGCTTGTGCACTAAGACCCTGCAAGTGAGAGACAGAAAGTCAGGTGGGGTTCAAGGAACCAGAGGGGAAAGTGCAGGCTGGAGGACTTGGAGGGGCCGGGTCAGGGTGGGTCTTCCCTCGGTTTAGTACAGGACCCTTGTTGTGGGTTTGTGGTCAGTGGCTTAAAATAAGAGAAATTTATTGTGTCCAGTTCTGGAGTTTAGAAATCTGAAATCAAGGTGTCAGCAGGGCCATGCTCCCCCTGAAACATGTAAGGGAACATCCTCAGTTGCCTCTTACAAGCTTCTGGTGGCTTGTTGGCAATTCTTGGGGTCCCTTGGCCTGCAGCTGCAGTCCTTCTATCTCTTCTTCTGGCATCATTGACCGTCTGCTGTCTGTCTGTCTCTATTTCTTCACCCCTTCATATTGGATTAAGGGCCCATCTTAATCCAGTATGAGCTCATTTTTCTTAAAATTCACTTTTGGTAAGATATATTCACGTACCCTACAGTCTTCCACAGTGTGCAATCAGTTGTTCACAGTACATCATATAGTTGTAAATTCATCACCAAAATCAATTTTTGAACATTATCATTACTCCAAAAATAAATTAAAAAAATAAATAAAAACAAGAATAAAAATACAAGTAAAGAAGAACACCCAGAACATCCCATCCCCCATCCCCCCTATTATTCTTTTAATTTTTGTTCCCATTTTTCTACTCTTCTGACTGGATAAAGGGAGTGTGAACCACAAGGTTTTCACAATCTCACAGTCACACAGTCTAAGCTATATAGTTATACAATCATCTCTAAGAATCAAAGCTACTGGGTTGCAATTCAGCAGTTTCAGGTATTTCCTACTAGCTATTCCAATACACTAAAAACTAAAAAGGGATATCTATATAATGCATAAGAGTAACCTCCAGAATGACCTTTCAACTCTATTTGAAATCTCTCAGCCACTGAAACTCTATTTTCATTCATTCCTGTTCCCCCATGAGCTCATTTTAATATAACTAATTCCATTAGCAGTGATGCTATCTCCAAATAAGGTCACAGTCACAGGTACTTTTTGAGGGGGACACAACTCAACCCACTAGCTATGCAGATGACCTTCATTTGGCCTACATAGAGAGGGTTTTTTTTTTTTTTAGCCAAAGTTTACAAATTGGAGTATTTCACATAAAATCCGGATCTCCTATTTCTCTTGAAAAATCGGAAAACCTGCTAACACTGGGCCCATGTTCCTTCATGGTAAAAATCTAAAGGAGCTGACTCCCAGCTCCCTTCTGAGTCACGGGATACTCTCTCTCGGAGACCCTCCCCACTCTTGATCCCCTACGCTGACCATGTGGCCTCCCTGGGTCCAGCTCTCTCTTAGGCACCCTTGGGTCCTTCTCTGTCCACTCACCGTGCTGGGCACAGGCAAACCTGGGGCACTGACTCTGGCTGGTCTACCTAGACTCACCACACAGCCATTTTCACTTGGGCTCTAGGGAAACTGGTGGGAGAATGGGGCCCAAACACAGTGTGCCCTCCAATCCCACAAACTCATCAAGAGAGGTCTTTGTGGCACTTACAAGTACCTGAAATTGTCTTATTTGTTCACATCTATTCCCTGTCATTCCTGCTTTTAGGTCAGGGACTCTGCTTTTTCCCTGTTGGAACCCTATGACCTGGAAATAGGTAGGCCAGGCCCACAATTTGCAATTGTGATGCGGCTGCTCACTGGCTGATCGCCCTTTCCGCTTTCTCAGGCATGCACCAGAGCCAAACTCTCCTTACTTCCTCTCCCTCCAACCTGAGGATTCCTGACCTGACCTGGGCAGTGGGCTGGAGGGGCTGGGAGTCGTGGCTGCAGCACCTGGTCCCTCTGTCCTTGTGGATTCTCATGGATCTACTGCCAAAGTGCCTCCTTTCTGTCCTAGGTCCAAACTGTTGAAACTCAAAAGCCAAGAAGATCCCTTTCCCCCATTCCCTCCCCTCCTTAAGTTAGCTGAGGACAGCCAGGTCACTAACCCAAACAGCCCTGCCCAGTAAAAATTTAATGTGAGCCACAAGTGCGAGCCACAAATGTAAGTTCAAGTTCTCCAGCAATCTCATTTTAAAAATGTAAAAAGAAACAGGGAATGTTAATTTTAAGAATAAATTTTTAACCCAATATATTCGAAATGTTATCATTTCAACATGTAATCAATGTAAAAGAGCTATTAATGAGAAATTTTACATTTTTTTTTTTTTTGGTATTAACTCCTTGAAATTTGGCAAGTATTTTACCCTTAAAGCACATTAGTTCGGACTGGCCACATTTCAAGTGCTCAATGGCCCACACGTGGGTAGGGGCTACCATATTGGACAGCCCAGAGGAAAGCAAGAAAACTGGGGAGAAAAACCTCCAAAAACTATTTTAAAATGTCACCTCCCCACTTTCATCTTGGTAACCCCAGTGTCTAACACTCAGCCCTGAAGATAGTATTGCCAAGGGGAAGGAGGTGGAAGGGCAGGCAGGGATGGGGCTTAGGAGGGCTGCACAGAAGGGCCGGACCCTGTCTTGCATCCCTGGCTGACTGCCTGTAGGCACTTTTCCCACATTGGCCACGCACAGAGCTAAAAGGGCCAACTCTTTTCCTGACAAGGAAGGTGGCAAGGGGTCGACTGAAAGCTGTGCCTTCTCAATGGAGCCAGCATGAGCTAGGAGTAGGTACGGAGTACTGGATGTGCAAAGTGTTTGTCTCTCGTGTCCATCTCTACAGATGGTGCGGGCTTCCCGTGTGCCTGTAGGTGTTGTAATATTACTGCTAAATACCCTGGTGCCATTTGTTTGCATTCCAAAAAGGTGCTTTTACAGCATCTGCACCAATCTGCCTGAGAGTAATTGCCCTATTATGAAGCCAAGCCTTGTTTTAGAACCTGCCATCAAAGGTCTCCAAGGCTCCCTGCCACATACACGTGCACTTCTTCCCCCTTTTTACTGGAGGGGAAGCGGCCTGAGAAGCCAGCAACTGCCTATAAACAGAGGGTGAGTCAGAAAGGAAGCCAGCGCCGTGCCCGTCACATTAGCATCACAGTTGCAGGATGTGGGGGTTCTGGGCTGTACAGTAATCCTTCCTCATTGAGCAATATCACATTCCACCTAAGGGGGTGTTTCAGATGCCTGAAGGTTACTCTGTAACCACCTTTTGACAGAAAACCTAAAAGGTATTGCATATATCATTGCTTTACTTGATGGAGGATGATGCACATGATCTAAATTTTTCTTGACAAGTCATGCTTATGGTCATGGCTAATAGTTCTTAAATGAGCTTTAATGTGATTGTTTTGTCTCTTCTCTAGCTATCACTCTAGCTGTCATTTCTGCTATCTGATCCCATTTGCACCAATCTCCCTGTTTTCCAATGTTTCATTCCCTGAAATAAGGTAATTGTGTCTTGTAGAAATGTGTATAAGCTAAGAATAAGTACTGAAGGATGATCTGAGGACCTCTCTCTCAAGCAAGCAATGCTGTCACAATTATTTTAGGGGCTCAGAGATATTTTTCTGAATGTGACTTAATTCATTTTCAACAGATAAATGAGGACTTCTTTTGTCTGCTTGTAGGTAATACTTTTCTAGGTCATACCAAATTACTCCGCCTTTTAGTTTTGGTCTTTTAAGATGTTGGAGAAAATTATTTCAGTATAGGATCCAATCTCAGGGAACTTCCGAGAGAACACACAAAGCTGGTATTCTTTGTTGCATCGAATGTTCTCACTTTCACTAACCTCTGGGCACATTTACAAATATTCTTAAAGAAAGCATTCATAACTTACTATCTACCAAAGGAATAATGGAAACAAGCCTGGTTTCACTCACATACCTTTTAAAAGTATATTCATACAGTTTCTTATTATTAAAATGAAAAGGAATGACCACCAGTTGGCAACAGAAGCAGTTGTTTTGTATTTTAGTGTAATGATTGTTTTGGTAGAATCAGAGATCCCTGTTTCCTTATCCTAGGGAGTATTTTTCCTTCCCCCCATCTCTAGGAAGCCCTACATTCTATGCTGTCTTGACAACTATGTCTCATTCCTGATGGAGAGGGAAGTGGATGTCATTGCTCTGAAGTCTTCCTTAAGCCCAGGACAGACTGAGGAGTGGAAGGAGAAGCCAAGGATAGAAGTGGTGGCATCGTGGAAAGTTGAGGGGCCAAAGCAATCTTCATGGAAATGGGACAGTATGACCACAGTGGAAACAGATGGCCCCCACCATCCCAAATAGTTTTGTGGCCACAAACTGGGGTGGGAGATGGGTGGGGAAAAGGGGTAGTAGACGTTGCAGGGCTTCCTAGGCAGGAATGTCACAAATGAACCGATGAGAGGTTTGGCAACAGATCACAACAGGGAAAAGCTATACTTTAGAGGCTACAAATAAAATCCTGCACAGGGAAACCAGTGTTGACCAAGGTGCTCGTTTAATTGCACAGAACTTACTTCTTGCTCAGAGACACAACCTTCTCGACATGGGGAAACATTTGGAAACTCAGAGCAATGTTTACTCAACAAGTGAGTACCACTCCTTTCCAGGAAACCTCTAATGCCAGGGGTTAGGCCGCAGGTGAGGAAACAGGTGTAATCAGGTACAGCCCTTCTCAGTTTCTGACTCATCTTTTGACTATGTTCTTCTGGCTTCACTATGCTTCAGCATCTCCACCTGTAAAATGGGAGGAAGAGGCAGTAGGACTGGTAAACTTTCCTGAAATCTTTTGATGAAAGGTTCTTCAAAAGGGCCAGGTGGAATAATTGCCCCTTGTCTATTTCTGTTTCTAGAATAGAGTGGCAATGTCATATATCGGTTTACAACATGTAGTGATCCAGAGAAAGCTCAACAGAATTCTTTGGTAGCCCCACATATGACAATCTAGCACTTTCCAGTCGCGCTGGAAAAGTGTGTCCTGCTCTTTCAGCAAAGCTGAGTTGCCTCTGCCCTCAAGAGCACTGCTTTTCAAATGTGAATCTCTGGCAGTTGAGGGTCAGGAGTGTGCCAGGTAATCTAGAGTTTGAGTCCAAAATATAATTTATACAAACATAGCATTTGAGTGTCTGTGTGTGTGCAGGCACATTCTTTCCACATTCAAATCTGCCTTAAAAAAAAAAAAAACACAAACACACACAAAGTAAAAGTAAGCTTATAGCCTAGACAAAGGCCCATTGTGTTCTGGAATGGTGTGTCTTTGTGTGTTATAATGTCATGGTGATCAGCAGAAGGGTGAACGAGTGGCTCTGAGTTTTTAGCTCTCAAACTAAAATGAAGATGTAATCAGCCATAGATGCAATAGACTATGGCTGATGCTGAAAGGATTGGGTCAGGGAATCACACTAACTTTAGGAAGAGCTGGAGCAAAGATGTCGGCAGGGGCAGGCTTTTGGTAATGCTAATATTACCCCACTGTCTTGGTTTGCCAGGATGGCTACAACAAAGACCACAGACTAGTGGCTTGACCAACAGGAATTATCGCCTCTCAGTTTTGGAGGCTAGAAGTCCAAAACAAAGATGACATCACGCCATGCTTTCTGCTGAGTCTGAAGCAGCCTGTGGTGGCTTGCTGCCAGTCTGTGACTCAGGCTCTGCCTCTGCCACGTGGCCGTCCATCTCCGTCTGCCTCCTCCTACTACTTCGTCAAAATTTCCTCTGCTTATGAGGACTCCAGTCATCTTGGATGAAGGCCCAGCCCGATTCTGTTTGGCCTCACCTTAACTGAATAACACCTACAAAGCTCCTATTTACAAATAGGTTCACATCCACAGGACCAGGGGTTAGGATTTGAACGTGCCCTTGCGGGGGACATGATTCACTCCAATACACCCACCAACCAATAAGGGATGACAGGGCATGGCAGAGAGGAGGATTCAGAAAGAAACACTGATAAGAGGTATGTGACATTTGTCAGCTATCACAAGCACTCTCTGGTAGACATATGCGATGGCTAAGTCCTTGTGTCAATTCAGCCGGGTTTTGGTGTCCAGTTGTTTAGTCAAGCAAGCACTGGCCTGATTGTTACTGTGAGGATAGTTTGTGGATTTAAATCATCAGTAAGTCTATTGCATCTATGGCTGATTACATCTACAATCAACTGAGAGATTGTCTTCAACAATGAGAGAAGTCTCATCCAGTCAGTTGAAGGTCCTAAAAGAAGAGCTGATTGTTACAGCAGACAGAAGGGAGAATTTCCATTTCTACTTCAGCCAGCCAGCTTCTCCTGGGGAATTCATTGAAAACTGTCATCAGAATCCCCAGCTTGTGGCCTGCCCTATGGAATTTGGATTTGCCCATCCCCGAGGTAGTGTAAGCCAATTCCTATTTTAAAAAAATCTCATATAAATATATATATATATCTCCTGTCAATTCTGCTTCCCTAGAAAACCCTGACTAATACAACATAGGTGGGACCTATTGGTGTATGAGGTAAGCCAAGGGTTCAACTTTAACCGAGTTAACTGATGAGGTTTCCATTCTTCTGTCATCTGGAATCCAGATTTAAAAGACAGGAAGGCACTTAATAAGAAGAGATTGATTATTGACGTAAGCATAAGAGACATATCAGAACTTTCTTGCTCTCTGTCTCTCTCTTGCTCTTTCCATCACTCTCAATCCTCTTTCCTCATCATTCTTGTTGATTTACATAATTAAGCTCATTAAAAATGTTAAGTGCCCAATATAGAGTAGTTGTTGAACTGACATTCAATGAATGAATGAATCAAAACATTTTAATTTCCAGAGATACGCAGTGAGGCAGGTTGGAAGAGGATGTTAAGACGGTGACAGATCTGCAAGAGAATGGCCATGGGGAGAGATTCTGCAGGTGTAGATCCCTTTTCTTTCTGGCCTCTGCCTCTGCCCCCTCCTCATGAGCCCTTGCTACTCCCTGCAAAGGTCTCTAAGGCCTTGGGAAGTGTGTATGGGGCTATGTGATTGAGAGAACTACCCTGGACTCAGCCACCCTGGAAGGTCCAGGGCCACGTTTCTCAAGTGATGTTATGCCTCCCTGAGAGTAATAGGGGAAACATGAAAGACTCAACTTCATCTACGAATTATAGCATGATTAGGTGTAGGAGTCACAAAATTCCCAGAAAATCATGAGTGAACATTCCAAACCGCGGAGCAGGTAGTTGAGAAATTGGACCATGAGTCAGGCTGCCTGGATTGGAAGCCCAGGGCTACCACTCACAACTGGGTGTCCTTGAGCAAGGTCTCAGCCATTCTCAGCCTTTAGTTCCTCATCTGTAAATTGGGTTTGATAATAGTACCTACTTTATTGAGTTGTTATGAGGACCAAAGGAGAAAGGCCATGTAATATCTCCTGGTATGGTGCCTAGTATTCCAGAAATGTTAATTATTGTATTCCACAATTCCTGCTAAATGGTTTCCTATGCAACCTTCTGCAGGTGGGACTCCATCATAGTTACATTTATTAATTCATCCATCCTTTCTTTGAGCAACTATTTCCAGAGGATCTCTCTTTCAAATCATATGTTAGGCACAAACTGTATGGATGCAGATATGAATCAGACATGGATCCTGACTTCAAACTGCCTACAATGCAAAATAGAATTGGAAAGTGTCCTTAAAAGAGATATAGAAAAAGTCCTATGTGAGCTCAGAGGAAGGAGAGCAATCACTCCTAGGTGGGGAGAAGGGCCATTTGAGTTGAGATTTGAAGAATGGGCAGCATTTGCAAATGAGGAGAGTTTAAAATGGAGGTAGGGGGCACTTTAGAGCAGAAGACAAAGGAAAAGAATTCATGGAGTGAAGAAAGTAGAAGATTTGCTCGGCTAAGGGAATCAAAGGCAATAAGGTTGGGAAAATGAGTTGAAGTCAGGTAGGGAGCATGCTGCACCACATGGGTTTACCGAGTTGCCTGCTTAGATCCTCTTCTAAACAGCCATGCTCCGTTTCTCATTGCCAAGCACCCCAGCCACGGGTGATTGGATTAGGGTGGGCATCTCACCCAAGTGCAGACAGCAGGCTGGCCAGTCACTTACATGAGAAATCTATCTGGGCCAGGTTGTCTCTGTTGAGAACCTGAATAAAAATTGTTCTGGTTACTATTGCTATATCACAAATTATTCCAAAATTTAGAAGCTTAAGACAACCATTCTATTTTGCTCATGAGTTTCGGGTCAGGAATTAACGGCTTAGCTGGGAAGCTATCACTTGGAGTCTGTTGTGTGGTTGTAGTCAGATGTTGGCTCCGCCAGGCTGGATGTGGAGGATGACTCACTCATATGGCTGGCAGTTTATGCCGACTGTGGGCTGGCAGCTCAGCTGGGGCTGTCAACCCAAGCACCAGCATGTGGCCTTTCTAGTGGTCCCGGGGTAGTCCATCTATCAGGAGGCTGATGTCCCCGAAAACAAGTATCCCAAGAGAACTAGGCAGAAGCTGCATGACCTTTTCTGATTTAGCCTTGGACATCATGCAGTATTACTTCTGATGCCTTCTGTGGGCTATAAACAAGTCACTAAGGCCACCTAGATTCAAGGAGAGGGGACATAGTCTGCACCTCTCAATGAAAAGAGAGTCTCACAATTGACAGACATATTTTAAAACCACCACAAGAATCAAAGAAAGGATTTTCTCATTGGATGCTGGTCACTGCAGTTGAAAATTGAGACAGGAGGGGCCATGATTGCTTTGGGCAAACCGAAGTTATGGAGAAAAAAAACATGAGCCAATCAAGGAAACCCAGTGGTGGGGAAAAAACAATGGAGCAGACGGGGAGTAGCAGAGAGATTTGGGAGTTAGGTGAGGTCCTGAGCCTGTCCTCACTCAGACCCCACTAATCACAGCAAGACTCTCTCTGCTTCCAGCTCCACACTGGGACGTCCAAAGTGAGTGGATAGAGTGGTAAGAGCTGGTAGACCCCTAATCACACTCCTCTCCACCCAGAGGTGCAGAGAAACACACACTTACACACACATCCACACACACACCTACACATGCACACACACAGTCAACCAGTCACTCTTCCTGGACCTCAGTCTTCCTAAATTGTTGCTCAGACGGTATGATCATCAGAGACATCCTGGGGAAAAGTCTTCTGCTCTTAACTTAGAAGTTTGACACCAGGCTATGGCTCAGGATGGCGGTAGTGCTGTGCCCTATAGCCCTCTGCTCAAAGCTGACTTGTTTGAGAAACTGTGTACATATTTTCTCTTGTTAAGAGGCAGATCAGCCAGGTACATCCCTTGACACTGAAAAGTAGCTCTGTGGATAAACGTTCTATTAGATCCCAGGAGAGTAATCAAGGATCCCTCTGGGATCCTGGTCCAGTGACAATTGCCAAATGTCCTAATGTTAAGTCGATATTCATATTTATAATTAAATGTGTGTTTATGTATTCTGCTTATACAAACTACAATGGCAACAGTTACAGCAGGATTTTTTAACTACCTCAGACAAATACCAGTGCCTGAATCTCCCAGGCCATTTCAGAGCAAAACATAAATAAGACAAAATCTTATCACCTATTAAGTATAATTATTTCTTCATTTCTACTTTTAGAAATATATAATGTTCCTCCTATTACTAGGTATTTGAAGATGGCTAATTGAGCTGTATACTAATTTCCAAAATAAGAAGCCAAAATTTGATTTGGTTTCATTTGATCAACAATTGTTTGATCAAATCCTTCGTGTCTACAGCTGTCAGAATGCTGCGCTAAAGCATTAACCCTCAGAGAGGCATCTGGGTGTGAACACTTGGTTGTGGTGGGGCATAGTGACTGGCTCAGGAGAGAGGCTTGGGAGAGGAGAGGGTCTCATGAAGAAACATCCCCTTTGGAGCACTCTCTAAGAACAACTTTGAGGTTGTCCTCCCAGGACCTTATCTCAAGACTCATCAGTATCATAGGATTTGCGTGAGAAGGACTTGAGAGATCATCTGGATGGTCCCTAATTTCATAGATGAGTAAACTAGTACTGTATCAGCTCTGAATTAGAGAAGAAAAATCAAGAAGAAAAGGCTTGGGTTTATAATACATGTTTTTTAATGACACTCAGTTCATTCATTTAACTAAATGTATTGAGCATCCCCCAAGTTCAGGCAGGGTGCTAGGCTCTGAGGATACCAGTGCCTTCCTTCAAGGGACTGACTATTTTTGGGCACCACAAAGTGTCCAGCACATTTAGCCCTCACACATATGCTATAAGATAGGTATCACTATCTCCATTTGACAGATGAGGAAGCTGAGGCTCAGAGACATTAAATCCAAGATCACATGGATAATAACTGGAGAGTAGGAATTCAGTACAGGCCTTCCAGATTACATTAGTTTTCTCTTGTTGCATAACAAATTATTGCAAACTTAATGACTTAAAACAGCTTACATTTATTATCTCACAGTTTCTGTAGATGAGAAGTTGGGCACAGTTCTCTGCTCAGGGCCTTGCAAGGCTGGTATCAAGATGTCAGCCAGGGCTGCAATCTCATGTGAAGTGTGGGATTCTCTTCCAGACTCACTGGAGTTAGCCTCATTCAGTGCCTTGTAGCTGTAGGACTGAGGTTCTGTGCTCCTAGAGTCTGTCCACTGCTCCCTGTCAAGTGGCCTCCTCCACAACGTGGCAGTGTGCTTCTTCATAGCCAATAGGACAGCACCTGTATCACTTCAAATCTCTCCCCTCAAGGAAGGCCTGGATTCTCTTTTAAAGGGCTCATCTGGTTAGTTCAGGCCCACCCAAGATAATCTCCATTTGGATTAACTCAAAGTCAGCTGATCAGGACCTTAATTATATCTGTAAATCCCTTTCATCTTTGCTATATTATATAACCTACTCACGGGAGTAAATCCCATCATATTCGCAAGTCTCACCCACATTCAGGGGGAAAAGATTATAAAAGGCTGTGCACCAGGGGGCAGAATCTTGGGGGGCTATCTTGGATTCTGCCTACCACACTGATGTTAGTGCCTGTATGGTCTTTAAATGACACTCTTCCTTCTCTCAAATTATGGATATCCATCATTGGCATCTTATGCAGACAAATAAACATCGGGTTTCTGCAGATGAACAAAAAGTCACAGAAGTTCAGTGAAATAAGTATGCAAAGGTAGAAAGGCATGAATGGTCTACTATGCACAGGTGGTAGGGGAAGGTAGAAAAGATTTAAGGAGAATTTCAAGAAATGATGTTTCAACTGGACAGGCCTTCTCATTTTTTGTCCCCACTGCCTAGCACAGTCTTATGGCAGATACTACTTGATTATTATTGATAAATGGTCATTAAGTGAATGGCCATAGAGGTGTTTTCTAGGCAAAGGAGGGAAAAGAGCATTCTAGGTAGAGGGGATTTCATGTACAGAAACTTAGATGTGTGAAGCCACACGCTGTGTTCAAAGATCTGTAGGAAGTGTCAGGTATTATTTAAACATGGGATGTAAGGCAGGAAATGGCAAGAGAAAAGGCAGGAGAGACAGACACAGGGTGTGTGTGGGGGGGCAGACATAAAGGGCACTGAACACAGTACCAAGGAGGAAGGACTTTATTTTGTAAATGGAGGGAAATACTTGAAGTGTTTGGGGGAATTGGAAAAAAAAAAATCCACTTTATGTTTGAGATAGTTAACTCCAGAGGAGAGCACAATGTGATGGCTTGTTTGGGATGAGGGTTAGGGTGGAGGGAGTGAGGATAACTCAGGATGGGTTAACTGGTGCAGGCAGCCATGTGATCCAGGTGAGAGACAAAGAAGACATGCATGAAGCAGTGGCAGTGGGATGGAGGAGACAGAACAGATTCTGAAGGTGTTTGGGGAGTAGAGTTGAACAGCATGCCTGACTGGATTTGAGGGTTGAAGGAGGAGTTATTGAGGATGGCCCTAGGATGACTGTGGCTTAGAAGGTGGGTCCATCAGTTGAGCTTAAGGATTAAGGAGAGAATAGTTTGGGGGAGAGACCTTAAGGTATGGGGGTGATGGTGGGGAGAAGGACAACTGTGGGAAACAAGCCTACTTTGGGACCTGTTGAGTTTGAGATTCCTGTGGAATATCCCAACAGAGAAGTCCAATAGCAGGCAGTTGAGTTCTTAGCTCCGGAGCTCAGCAGGCCTGTATATACATGGGGGTCTCCAGCACCATGGTGGGTATTGAAGCCACAGCAGTGGATAAATCACCAGGGACAATATGTAGAGTAAGAAAAGAGGGATGAGAATAAAACCGTGAGTCACGTGGTCTGCAATGGTGAGACAGAGTCCATGAAATGGAATGGGGTGAAAGAAGAGAGGCTCTGAGGGGAAACCGTGAGTCTGGGAATGTATAGTTACCTCAGACCAAGAACAAAGACGCAATGAGGGAATTCTTCGCTGTCAGTAGAAACAACAATCCTCACTGGGATTTCACTGGCATGAATTGGAAAAAACACAGGGAGGGCAAGACAGACTACACTGTGTATAATTTAAACAAACACAAACTAAGTAAATTAGCTCATAGACTAGTTTATTGCAGGTTTCTTTATTGGGTTAAGAAATACGTGTTTCAACTGAGGTCCATTCTTTTGAGAAAAAAAGAACTTTGAGTTAAAATTTTATATTCCCCCCAAATTTTTTTATATTATTCTCCTTTGATCTCTGTAATCAACAGATTTGACCAAATTATTGGTCAGCTCTTAATGGAAATCATACAATTCCCATTACTTCGATGGTTTGTTTTCTCATAACTTGAAGAACAGAAGAATATTTTGTCAGAAGTTCATCAGGGATTTCACAAGAAGAGCTATCATTATGGAAAAACTAAATTTTAAGAGAGGACAGATCCACTTTTTTTTCAGTTTTATTTTCCATGGGCTTTACCAAATAACCTGAACAAATACCAGCTATTCCTCTGCCCCACCAAGGTTTGGATGCTTTTCAAAATTGCCTTAAGAAGGACAAAATATTGAATTGAAAAAATAAAGACAAAGACAACTAAGTACATGTCAATTTATTACTCTCTCAGAACTCGTCATCCGGAGCTGGGAGCCAGTAACAGTAACTCAGTCAGGGCCCAGACCAGCTGAAATGCAGAGATTCAAGTGCCAAAAAGTAAGTCTCTCCCTGCCTTTCTCCTCTGTGCCCTGGAATCTGATGTCTTGCTGAGGAGCTGGCCAGGTATTTACATACTTGGTGACTTGGAGGAGCCAAGAGACTTGGCAAACCAGCAATAACAGACACACACACACACCCCTTATTTCTGTCCTCCCATAACCCCCTCAAACAGCCTCTTTTACCTCAACTGGATGACAGACTCTTAAGTTCTAGAACGTGGCTGAGGATGGTTATGTGAAATTGTCCTGTTTTCCTGCTGTTCCATCAGCAGGTGGCTGTGGTGACTGGGCTCAAATACTGGAACTGGTGGGTGAGGAGAGCATTGAACAATGGAGCCGGTGAAAAGGTAAAGAGAGGCCCCACCTAAGGGAAGAGGGGGAGGCCAAAAAGAAAGAACAGCGGGAAATGCCAGCAGCTGCTGGAGCCTGTCTGAAGAGAAATCAGAGGCCTTTAGTCCATTAAGTTGAGCAGAAGAGGAACCAAAGAGAGCACGTGAAGTGGGAAAGAAAGGGCAGAAAAGCACGAAGTATTTCTTACTGAGAATGGGGAAATCATACACCTTTATCCTCCCCTCCCCAAACCTGAAGGGTGTTTTGTTTTGCATCATTAACCTCTTCAAGAAGGTGTTCAAATATGGAAATGCTCTCTAGCCTGTTATTTTATAAGACATCTACTAAACTTTCCCAATGACAATATATAAGAATGCCAGCAATAAGTGGTTTCTCATGCAGTGGTGGAGTAGATGGGGTCTGAGTATTCTTATCTCCTGCCATGTGAAGTTTTGGATAAAGCAGTGGTTAAAATGAGTAGTGGTATGAGCACAATTAGACCTGGGTTCAAATCCTGGCTCCACCACTTACCATATGACCTTGGAAAGGTTCCTTAATGTCTCTGTGCCTCAGTTTTCTCATCTGTACAATGGGAATGATAATACTCCAGATCCATAAACCCTTATCACCAATTCTGAAATCCATGGGGCTCTGAAAAACAGAATTTTTTTTAAGTAGCAGGAATTCATTTAATGGTAAAATCTAACCTGAACTGATGTGAGACTTTATGCAGTTTTTATTTTTACCATTAAGCATGATATCCATATGCTTTGCTGCAGAAATATTAATCTGCTTGATTATAGGTCCCACCCCAGACCTTGCTGGGGGTGTTATGAAAAATATAGGACATGCACTGATTTCTTTTTCAAATATATGAAAATTCTGAATTCAGGAGCACATCTGCCTGTTCCCCAACTGTAGACTATGAAGAGTTATAAGCCCATATTGGTGGGAGCTGAGCTTGAGTTCTTTCTTCCTCACTGAAGTATCCACCTCTGATTCAATAGGAAAGGCACACATAGTGTCAGGTTGAGGGATTACAAGGTAATTTTGTGAATGCATCATCAATAAGGCTCATTCACATTCTGAATCCAGTTTTTGGCTGGATCACCAAGTCCCTGTTTGACTCTAACCCTTATAAAAGGCATAATTTTAACACGCACTTGGGAGGAGAAGAGGAATAGTAACCCCTTCTAGCCATTCAAAGTAAATCCTTTCATAAAGAATTTTTACCCAAATAGTCAACTTGTCCTCATATGCCCAATTCAGCACTAAAACAAAAAGTAAACAGGATATTCATTACAGAGGGTGGTCATGAGAGGACCACAGCCAGTGGCCTAGTTTGCTACAATTGGAGACTTCAAGCTATATAATCATATTTTCTTTAGACCTGAGTTATGGGACTTGAGAAATACTAGCTGTAATGCATTGTCACCCCCCAGTTTCTGGCTTTCTTAAGCATCACTCCTCTCTTTCCAGCCCCTTTTTGCTGGAGGTGGGATTTCTACTCTACTATGGGGTTCAGCCTTCATTCCAGGTGAGCGAGACACACCCCAGTTCCTGCCCTCACCCCAGCATGTGAGGACTCCCAGACCATCTTTTTTTTTTTTTTTTTAATCACAAATAGGCTCTTTATTTTTTGCCTTTGGTGAACGCATATTCTGAACCCCACAGTTGGACATTAGTGCATTTCTGCAAACAATGAGATAGAAAGTTTGGACTCATGAATGTTCTAGAAAGATCCAGGAACTAAAATAGTTATAAATAAACCAGTTAAGAACTCTTTTCTCTTATAGTCTTTCACTTTTAATAATTTTTTAAATTCAGTTTTATTGAGATATATTCACATACCATACAATCATCCATGGTGTACAATCAACTGTTCACAGTATCATCATATAGTTGTGCATTCATCACCCCAATCTATTTTTGAACATTTTCCTTACACCAGAAAGAATCAGAATCAGAATAAAAAACTAAAAATAAAAAAAGAACACCCAAATCACCCCCTCATCCCACCCTATTTTTCATTTAGGTTTTGTCCCCATTTTTCTACTCATCCATTCATACACTGCATAAAGACAGTGCGATCCACAAGGTTTTCACAATCACACTGTCACCCCTTGTAATCTACATTGTTATACAATCATCTTCAAGAGTCAAGGCTACTGGGTTGGAGTTTGGTAGTTTCAGGTATTTACTTCTAGCCATTCCAATATATTAAAACCTAAAAAGTGTTATCTATATAGGGCATAAGAATGTCCACCAGAGTGACCTCTTGACTCCATTTGAAATCTGTCAGCCACTGAAGCTTTATTTCATTTAATTATGCATCCCCCTTTTGTTCAAGAAGATGTTCTCAATCCCATGATGCCGGGTCCAGATTCATACCCGGGAGTCATATCCTGCATTGCCAGGGAGATTTATACCCCTGGGAGTCAGGTCCCATGTAGGGTGGGGGGGCAGCAAGATCACCTGCCAAGTTGGCTTAGTTAGAGAGAGAGGCCACATCTGAGCAACAAAGAGACACTCAGGGGGAGACTCTTAGGCACAATTATAAGCAGTTTAGCCTGTCCTTGCAGCGACACGCTTCATAGGGGCCAGCCCCAAGACAGAGGGCTCAGCACATCAAGTCATCAGTCCCCAGTGTTTGTGAGAACATCAGCAACAATCCAGGTGAGGAAGTCCAACACCTCCGCATCCTCCCCCAGCTCTTCAGGGGGGCCCCGAATATATATTTTTATTCTCCACCCAAATTATTTTAGGATGTGTTGCTATTTCATTCTAATCTATACAGACCTACCATAGCTCACTTCCTATTCAAAGTTCCATGTAATTGTAGTGTTTGAACAAACTGACTGTAGAAGTTATATTGTTTAGAAAATATAGATCCTACACCAAATAAACATTTCTTCTCTTGGTCTCACATGGGAGTTGAAGTTTGAACATAGCCAGACCATCTTTTGAACGGGCAGCTTTCCATGATTTCTCCCTTCTCTTTAGAGCGGGTGGCTCAGCAGGCAGGTCAGCCACAGGGCTAGAGGACCAACAAAGCGAGGTGACAGAAGAGGAGACAGAATGAACAAGAGGATTTCTCAGAAATAATTTGAGATTTGATTAATTTTTAATACAGTTTTATTGAGATATATTCACATACCCTATAATCATCCACAGTGTGCAAATCAACTATTCAAAGTATCATCATATAGTTGTGCATTCATCACCAGAATCAACTTTTGAACATTTTTCTTAATCCAAAAATAAAATTAAAATTAAAGTAAAAAAGAACACCCAAAACATTCCATCCCTCCCCCCCATTCCACCCTATTTTTCATTTAGTTTTTGTCCCCATTTTTCTACTCATCTGTCCATACACTGGACAAAGGGAGTGGGAGCTGCATAGTTTAACAATCTTCTTCAAGAATCAAGGCTACTGGTGGCAGTTCTACAGTTTCAAGTATTTCCTTATAGATATTATAATACATTAAAAAATTAAAAGAGTTATCTGTATTGTGCATAATAATACCCACCAGAGTGACCTCTCGACCCCATCCAGAATCTCTCAGCCACTGAAACTTTGCCTTGCTTCATTTCACCGACCTCCCCCCGCCCCCTTTCAGTCAAGATGTTCTCAATCCCACGAAGCTGTATCCAGGCTCATCCCCAGGAGCCATGTCCCACATTGCCAGGGAGATCCACACCCCTGGAAATCAAGCTCCACACAGAGTGGGGAGGGCAGTGAGCCCACCCACATGTGGACCTAGAAGGAGAGAGAAGGCCACATCTGAACAACAAAGGGGTTCCCCAGGGGAGACTCCCAGGCACAACTATAAGTAGGCTCAGCCTCTCCTCTGCAGCAAGGACACGCCCCAAGATCAAAGGCTCATCCTACCACACCGTTAGTCCTCAATGTTTGCAAGGACACAAGTAACAACCCAGGTGGGGGAGTCCAGCATTTCCGCATTCTTCCCCAGTTTCCCAGGGTTCCCTGCAAATATAGAGATTTGATTAATTTTTAAAGCATCCAAGTGTAAAATAAATACCCATGACTCCGTACTGCTGTAAATAGCTAATTGAATAAATAAATAGATGTGGTAGAAGGGACAGCTCTTCCTTACAGAAGAATTCAGATCAATACACGTAGCAAGAATGAATAAAATTGAAAATTGCCAATAGAACACCATAGTTATAATTGCTGCAGGCAAGATCCAGTGATGGATGCTAAAATTGGCTGATGAAGTTTGAGGAGAAACAGAATATTTGCATGGTCTCCATGTACTTCCCCATCATGTTTATTCATTACAAAGAGAAAAACAGTAACTTGACAGTCAAGAAACTCAACAGACACCAGCTTCACCAGTGATCACGGTCGACCTCACCAGTGTGAAGGCACATGGACACCACACACCCCCAGATATTTTGCACTGAATCTGTCCAAAACGCATAATTTCAACTTAACCATGAGAAAGCATCGGACAACCCCAAATTGAGAGACGTTCTACAAAATACCTGACCAGTATTCTTCAAAAGTATCAAAGTCAGGGAAGTCAAGGAAAGATGGGAACGGTCACAGATTGGAGGAGGTTAAGGAGACATGAAGACCAAAGGCAGTATGGGGTCCTGAGTTGCCTACGGGAACAGAAAAAAGGATATTAGTGGAAAATTTGGTGAAATTTGAACAAATTCCAGAGTTTAGTGGATAGTATGGTACTGATATTAATTTCTGAATTTTGTACTTGCTTATACAAGATGTTAACATTAGGAAAAGCTGAGTGAAGTGTATAAGGGAACTCTGCAACTTTTCTGTAAGTCTAAAATTAATGTCAAAATACAAATTTTAAAAAAGCATCAAAGTTATGTGACTGATGTTAGATTTCATCAGTTGAATGGCTTAGTATGGTTTTTATTGTGAATTCCATATTGGGGATGGGGAGAGGGAGGTTGAGGCATCATAATCATTTCGATGCCCAGGCCTTTCAATGCTGCTTGGGGCAAATTGACTTTCTCCCCAGAATGTCACCAGCCAGCTCTGTTCCTCACCCAAGCCCATTTTTTCCCTCCTCAGAGGCTGAGGTACTTAGAAATACCTTCCACTGCATCATCACACTCTCTCCCAGGATGTTTCTAAGGGCACAGCCTGCTACCCCCAGGGTATGGCCTTATCTTATGTCAGTAGGGCAAGCCCACCAGTGTAGACCCTTCATCCTTAATTCCAGACAGAGACAGAGCAAAGCATTGGGTTATTTCCTTAGAGCACCTCCATTTGCAGGGAGGCTGTGAGAATTGGATGAAATGATAAAAAGTACTTATAAAATATGTAGCATATAATCGACACTCAGATACCATTAGCTTCCTCCTGCACAAACGTTTTAGAAAATAGAACTGACTACTATGTATAAATGTATGCAAATATATTTGCTCCATGTGCTTTTTGGCCATGGTAGCCACCTATGAGTTCCTATAATTAACCACATTCTTAACCCAC